>NW_006921872.1:2062433-2090894 GCF_000298275.1 Orycteropus afer afer | reverse complement strand
TGTACCATTTTACAGTCCCACCAGCAGTGTATGAGAGTCCCAATCTCTCCACAACCTCGCCAGCATTTGTTATTTTCTGTCTTGTTGAACTTAGAAGCCTTAATTATGTAATTCTTTTTCTTTTTAACCATTTATTGGGATTTCCAGGAAATTTACAGAGCACACTGAGTTTCCATTCAACAAGTCATACATGTTTTGTTTTGTGACCGTGATTATAATCCCAGCAATGTAACAGCACTCTTCCCACTTCTTCCCTGTGTTTCCTTTTCCATTCCCCTTTCTATCCCTTCTTGCCTTCTGAGCTTTATTCTTGGGCAAATGCTGCCTGTTTGATCTAGTATGGTTGATTTTTCTAAGGAATGTTATTGTTAACCATATAGATCTGTCAATTGTTTGGCTGAACTTTGAGCCACAGGAGTGAGTTCAGTTTCCAGCTGGAAGGGTGTCTAAGGGCCATAGTCTTAAGGATTCCACCAATCTCTATCAGACCAGTAAGCCTGGTCTTCTTTTTATGATTTTTAGTTTTGTTCCACATTTTTCTCCCATTTTATGTAGGACCTCTTCTTGTGATCCCTTTCAGAGTGGTCAGCAGTGGAAGCTGGGCACCATCTAGTTATTCTATTCTCAGGCTTGGGGAGGCTGGTGTTCATGTGATCCATTATTCCTTCAGATCAATTGTTGCCTTGCATCTTTGATTTTCTTCACTCTTTTGTTCTGGGTGGGTATTGTAACTCTTAAATTAATTTTTACATGGTCAGTGAAGGATTGGCTTTATTACTTTTCTCTTTCTACATGTTTTTTTTATTTATATGTGTAATTTCCAAGAACTTTAGAGTCAATTTTTTCAAGGGCTAAGAAAAATTCCATTGAGATTTTCATTGGAATTGTGTTGTTGTTGCTGTTGGTATGTGTCGTCAAGTCATCTCCAACTCATAGCGACCCTATGCACAGCAGAATGAAACATTGCCCGTTTTTGTGCCAGCCTCAGGATCCTTGCTATACCTGAGCCCATCGTTGCAGCCACTGTGTTTTTCCATCTCATTGAGGGCCTTCTTCTTTTTTGTTGACCCTCCACTTTACCAAACATGATACCCTTCTCCAGGGAATGGTTCCTTTCAAAAACATGACCAAAGTAGGTGGGACAAAGTCTGGCCATTCTTGCTTCCAAGGAGAATTCCAGCTGCACTTCTTCCAGGACAGATTTGTTAGTCCTTTTAGCAGACCATGGTACTCTTAGCATTCTTCTCCAACACCACAACTCAAAAGCATCAACTCATCTTTGGTCTTCCTTATTCATTGTTCAGCCCTCACATGCATAAGAGGCGATTGAAAATACCATGGCTTGGGTTAGGTGCACCTTAGTCTTCAAAGAGACATCTTTGCTCTTCATCACTTGAAAGAGGTCTTTTGCATCAGATTTGCCCAATGCAATATGTCATCTGATGTCTTGACTGCTGCTTCCATTGGTGTTGATCATAGTACCAAGTAAAATGAAGTCCTTAACAATTTCAATCTTTTCTTGATCCACAATGAAGTTGTTTATTGGGCCACTTGTGAGGATTTTTGTTTTCTTTATATTGAGGGGTAATCCATACTGCAGAATGTAGTCTTCAACCTTCATCAGTAAGTACTTCAAGTCATCCTCACTTTCATTAAGCAAAGTTGTGTCATCTGCCCATCACAGGTTGTTAATGAGTCTTCCTCCAATCCTGATGCCACATTCTTCATATAATCTAGCTTCTTCAATTGTTTGCTCAGCATACAAATTGAATAAGTATGGTGAAAGGATACAACCTTGATGCACTCCCTTCTTCATTTTGAACCATGAAATATCTCCTTGTTTTGTTCAAATGACAGCCTCCTAATCTATGTACAGGTTGCTCATGAGTATGATCAAGTATTCAGGAATTCCCATTCTTCTCTATGTTATCCATAATTTGTTATGATCTACATAATTGAATGCTTTTGCATAGTCAATAAAACACAAGTAAACATCTTTCTGGAATTATTTCCTTTCAGCTAAGATCCATCTGACATCAGCAATGGTATCCCTCACTCTACGTCCTTTTCTGAATCCAACTTGCATTTCTGGAAGCTGTCAATATACTGCTACAATCATTTTTTAATTATCTTCAGTAAGATTTTATTTGCATGTGATATTAATCATATTGTTCAGTAATTTCCACATGCTGTGGGATCACCTTTCTTTGGAATGGGTACAAATATGGATCTTGTCTAGTCAGTTGGCCTGGTAGCTGTCTTCTAAGTCTCTTGGCATAATTGAGTGAATGCCTCCAGCATAGCATTGGTTTGTTGAAACATCTCAATGAGTATTCTGTCAATTCCTGGTGCCTTGTTCTTTGCCAATTCCTTTAGTGTAGCTTTGACTTCTTCCTTCAATACCATTGGTTCTTGATCATATGCCACCTCTTGAAATGGATGAACATCAACCAATTCTTTTTGCTTCAGTGACTCTGTATTTCTTCCATCTTCTTTTGATGCTTCTTGCATCATTCAATATTTTGTCCATAGAATCTTTCAATATTGCAACTCAAGGCTTAAGTTTTTCCTCAGTTCTTTCATCTTGAGAAATGCCAAATATGTTCTTCCCTTTTGGTTTTCTAACTCCAGGTCTTTGCACGTTTCATTATAGTAACTGGCTTTGTCTGCACAAGCTATTCTTTGGAATCATCTGTTCAGTTCTTTTATCTTGTCATTTCTTCCATTTGCTTTAGCTACTCTTCACTCAAGGGCAAGTTTCAGAGTCTCTTCTGACATCCATTTTGGTCTTTTCTACCTTTCTCATTTTTTTAATGACCTCTTGCTTCCTTCATGGATGATGTTCTTGATGTCATCCCACAGTTCCTCTGGTTTTTGGTCCAATGCATCAAATCTATTCTTTAAATGGTCAGTAAATTCAGGAGGGATATTATTGAGGTCATATTTTTGCTCTCATGGACTTGTTTTAATTGTCTTCAACTTTAATTTGAACATGCATGTGAGCAGTTGATGGTCTGCCTCTCAATCAGCTCCTGGCCTTGTTTTGGCCAAAGATACTGAACTTCTCCATCACCTCTTGCCACAGATGTAGTCAATCTGATTCCTGTGTATTCCATCTGGTGAAGTCCACATGTATAGTCATCACTTGTGTAGTTGAAAAAGGTATGAGCAATGAATACGTCATTGGTCTTGCAAAATTCTGTCATGCGATCTCCAGCATTGTTTCTATCTCCAAAGCCGTATTTTCCAACTAGTGGTAACTCTTCTTTGTTTCCACTTTTGCATTCCAGTCACCAGAGATAATCAACACATCTTGATTGCATGTTCGGTCAATTTCAGACTGCAAAAGTTGATAGAAATGTTCAATTTCCTCATCTTTGGCTGTGGTGGTTGGTGCGTAAATTTTAATAACAGTAGTATTAACTGGTCTTCCTTGTAGATGTATGGATATTATCCTATCACTGACAGCATTGTATTTCAGGACAGATCTTGAAACAATCTTTGTGACAATGAATGCCACACCATTCTTCTTTAATTTGTCATTTCCAGCATAGTAAATCATATGGTTGTCTGATTCAAAATGGCCAAAACCAGTCCCTTTCAGTTCACTAATGCCTAGGATATTGATCTTCATGCGTTCCATTTTATTTTTGACAACTTCCAATTTTCCTAGATTCATACTTCATGCATATTATTAATCAGTGTTTGCATCTCTTTCTACTCATTTTGAGTCATGCCACATCAGCCAATGGAGCTTTACTCTGTCCATATTAAGGTCATCTCTACTCTGAGGAGCCAGCATTTTCCTAGTCAAATATTGAGTGCCTTCTGACCTGATGGGCTCATCTTTCAGCACTATATCAGACAGTGTTTCAGAGCTATTCATAAAGTTTTCCAGTAATATATCAGACAGTGTTTCACTGCTATTCATAAGGTTTTTACTGGCCAATTTTTAGAGAAGTGGGTGGCCTCTTCCTTCTTCCAATTCTGTCTTAGCCCAGAAGCTCCACTGAAACCTGCCCACCACAGGTAATGCTGCTGGCATTTTGCAACACGATGGCATAGCCTCCAGCCTCAGAGCAAGACGTAAGCCACCACAGGACAATAAACTGACAGACAAGTTCGTCTCCCTTAGTTGTTCCTAACCCCTCTGTACCTGCCTACCTTGGGCAATGGCCTTGGAATAGAGCCACCCACAAGCGAAAAGCAGCCTCCAATCCCCAGCCCACCAACCTCAGGCCCTGGCCTTAATATAGAGCCACCTCCAAGTGAAAAGCAGCCTCCAATCCCTGGGTCCACCTACCTTAGGCCCCAGCCTTAATAAAGAGCCTCCCCTGAGCAAAGAGCAACCTCCAAGCCTCAGGCCTGTGTACCTCAGGCCCCGGCCTTAATATAAAGTCATACCCAAGCAAAAAACAGCCTCCAAGTCTGCTTTTCACTTGGGTGCTTTTTTTTTTTTTTGGAATTGTGTTAAGCCCATAAATTACTTTGAGAAGAGTTAAAATATTTACCATAGTCAGTCTTTCCAACTGTAAATATGCCATTTATTCCATTTTTCTTTAATGTATCTCAATAAAGCTTTCTACTTTTCTTGACTTCAGCCCTACACATTACTTGTAGATGCTATCTCTTAACAGTGGGTATTATTATTTTTATAAATACTTTTTGTTAAGCTAACACACCTCCAAGCCCTGTGGGGAGTTTAGAGATGGATTCAAGGAGTTGAGATTCTAAAGAATGTTGGGTAGAAGAGAATAAACCAGATACTTTTCAGGTTGGCATCTCAGCCATCAATAAATCACACCACCTTTTTCCTTTTGGCACTACCCCTCTACCATACATATTGCTCTAGCAAAGGACTTCCTAGAAACCATGTCACCTAACAGCTGACTGGACTGTGTAGTATGAGCTTCTGTGCCAAAATGACCCAATGAACTCTCACCCTGGGATTTTAAGATTAAGATAGAGAGATTACCTTGTCAATCTCTAGGTGACTGAATTGGTAACATGCACACATTAGACTTGCTGAGGGCTAGGCTGTGCCACATGCTACCAGACAAAAAGAGGAAACTAAACTGTAGAAAATAACCAACCAACCAGTTGTGATCAAGTCGATTCTGACGTACAGCAAACCCATGTGAGTCACAGTAGGACTGTGCTCCATGGAATTTTCAGTGGCTGATTTTTTCTGAAGAAGATCACCAGACCTTTCTTCCAAGGCACCTCTGGGTGGACTCAACTGCCAATCTTATGTTGTTGTTGTTGTTATGTGCCGTCGAGTCGAACGCGACTCATAGCGACTCCTCCTTGGGTTTCCGAGGCAGTATCACTACGGAAGTAGATTGCCCCATCTTCCTTCCGAGGAGTTGCTGGTGGATTTGAACCGCCAGCCCCCTGGTTAGCAGTCAATTGCCTTTAGCCACTATGCTACCAGAGCTCCCATAGTCAGGTAGAAAATAAAAAGGAGAATAAAAGAGATTCAGAGAGAAGATCAGCACAGAGAAAAACCTGATAGTATTTGAATCTCTGGTTCCATCTTCTTCCAGAGGTCCATCTGCATCCCTGACCTTGAGTTCTCAGAGAAATTCCAGAATCCTTGTAATAAGTCCTCTTTGCACCCCCACCGCCCACCCCCCGACTTAGGCTAGCTCCAATGAGTTTCTGTACTACAATCAAAAAAAAAAAAAAAACACCCCTAAGATAGATAGAAAGTAGACAGAAAACATGTCCCAAGTGTTTCCAAGCCCCAGAGCTAAAAATTCAAACTAAGAAGTAACAGAAAGGCAGACAAAGACTAGGAAAAGTCCAGGGAAGAAACAAGCTAAAACAGGAACAGCTTTGTTTGGCCACCACAGTCTCTGTGCTTCCAAGCACATCTATTCCTGTTGTCACACCAGGAATGAAGTGATCCCACACAGAGAACAAGGTCTTTCATGCCAGATGATCTCTCCAGCACAATATGAAGTACTCACTATCAGTCTCAGAGGCAACAACTGCAAAATTTTGATCCATTAGATTTCAAGAGTTCCAAAGACTCTAGTAGCTAGCCTTTTAGGGTACAACAGCTAGGCAAAAAAGGAAGTGAGAGGAGGAGGAACCTTAGAGATAGGTGTGATGAAAAAGTCCAGGGTAAAAGCTTTCACAATAAGCATGTGCTTTGCCCTCCTCTCTTGTCTATCTGCTACAAGACTGACATTTCTCAAATGGAGGCTGCTTTGTCAGCCTGAATCCCAGAATGAAGATAACATGGAGCAGGGCTGCAGCTGATTCATAATAGGCATGTTGTATGGGCATGTAGCCATTGAGACCTGGGGGTCTTTCATTACAACTTCATAAATTATCCTACCCTGACTAATATACATATCTTGCTCTGTGATTGTGAGTTCTATAAAAGAAGTTCATATCATAGCTTAGGTGACTAGCACTTAGCACAGTGCCAATTATATAATAAACATTCAAGTAATATGAAGTGTTTCTGGAATTCATCTGTACAATCAGAGGATTGGAGTAGATATTCTAAAAGGACCTTCAAATTCTAGCATCCCATGGTTTCTATAATTTCAGAAGTAAAAGGTTCTGTGTTTCCTTCTCAAAACACCCACATATCAAAGCCTCATTCCATCCTGAATTTCTCTTCTGATGAAAATATTCTGTACATGACTCTACATGCTATAATTGCAAGAACTGTTAAGCTTTTAATTCTAGTGCAACCAGCTTTATCTGTTTCTGAATATTGTGGTCCTGGGTGATGTAGCTCACCTCTACCCACTATCTTTGCTGGTTTGAACAACAATACCCACTGTTCAAAGACCATCTGAAATGACTTCCAGGAAGGAATTGCTTTAAGAATGAGGCTTATAATTAAACAGTAATTGAAGTTTCCTGTGGTTTTATGTACAAGTCTTATCTAATGCCTAAGTACATGAACTGCATGGCTTAAAAGTCAGAATGGAATAAATTCTTGTACAAGAGACGATCTCTGCTTAGCAATCTTGCTTCTTTAGGACCCAACTGGATTTCCAGTACCATTGTCAGAGCACTTGCACAACAATTACTTCAACTTATCCTAGCAGAAGTGACTGCAGAGAACCATGGAATGTTAGAACTGAATTGGACTTCAGCTAGCTCCTCATCCACATCCTTGTTTCTCAGGAAATTGAAATCAAGAGAGGTAAAGTGATTTGCCCGAGGCTACAGGTAAAAGGGGATGATCAAGGGATGAGGAGGTAAAACTACAATGAATTGGGTGATGTTTTGGGTGTAGGTAGTCAGGGAAAGTAAGGGTAGAGGACAATTCTCAGATTCTTCAATTGGAAAAATTAGATGATGATGGGATCAGATGAAGAAGAGCAGGTTTGGAGGAGGTATGATGAGTTCACTGTGGGTCATGTTGAGTTTGAGGTGTCTCTATGCTATCCAGAGAGAGATATCAAGCAGATAATTAGATAATATCATTCTGGGGCCAAAGATAAAGGACAGGGCAAGAGAGATAAATTTAGGAATCATCAGCCTATACAGTGGGTATCTGAAACTATTATAAGAGGAGAGGAGAGAGCAAAGAGAGTCAGGAAGGAGGATAACAGGAACTATCCATTTCTAAGGAGTTTGTTTAAAAAAAAGAAAGAAAGAATAAAATAGAGTTTACAGAATAGCCTACAAATAAGTGTCCAGGGAGATTTGAGGAAAAGCAAGATAGAGTAGTGTTAGTAAAGGCAGAGGAAGGGAGGGATTCAAGAAGGGAATGGTGTTCAACTGTTGTTGCACATACTCTAGCTGCTTCCTCAATATTCAGTCTCCACTTTTCCTTATTAAAAGAACTCTGTTGCTTGCTTTTTAGAGTGGTAATGTACCTGGTCAAAAGCAGAAAACAAAAACACTGATTTCCCAGGCTCCTTTGCAGCAACGGTTTTTGTTTTGTTTTGTTCTTTTCCTTTTTCCTGATAGGAACACTGATTCTGATGACACGCTATGAATGTATATATTTCAACCACTTTTTGAACAGGGACCATGTACCAAGCATTGTGCCAGGAACCTTACATTTATTTAATCTTCACAATATTATCCCATGTATTTGGTATTAATAGTCTCAGTTTACAGATGAGTCAACTGATTCTCAGAGAGGTTAAATCAGTTGCCCAAGACCACACAGTTGGTTTAAGCAGGAAAGCCGGTTTGCAGGGTGTCGAATTCTTTCCACCAAGGCAGTGGAAGAATGTATCCTCGCCTTCGCGCCCCCTATTATCTCCCGCCCCAACCTAAATGCACAGCCCTATTGAAGAACCACGGGAGCTCTGGTAGCGTAGTGCCTAAGGCACTTGACTGCTAACCAGAAGGCTGGCGGTTCAAACCCACCAGCCACTCCTGGGAAGGAAGATGGGGCAATCTACTTCCGTAGTAATACCGCCTCGGAAACCCAAGGAGGGGTCGCTATGAGTCGGGCCGACTGGACGGTACACAACAACAACAACATTGAAGAACCACGGTGAAACTAGTCTTGCCCTTGGGGCCAGTGGAATCCATTTCCCGCTGCAGGGCGATAGAGAGAGGAGAGACTTGGGTTCTCCAAGCCAGCTTCAGCGAAGGAAGAGAGGATCGCTCAAAACCGGCGCTGCATCACCCTATGGTGGGCCTGACTTCTCCAGGTGGCGGTGGGAGTGGGGACACAGGGCGGGAAGCCCTTCCCTCGCCCCAGCGCGCCTGCCTGGCGCCACAGCTGTGACCGAGTGCTCCAAGACCACCCCCCCCCCATCGGATCCGGAGCTGGAAGGCCAGGTGAAGGGTCTCTGGTGCTTCCCTTAAGACCTGGGCGGAACAGGGTGCCCACCACTAGCTACTAACTAACTCCTCGTAGGCTTTAGTCCTACGCTGAGACGCGTTGCTGGCTGGGTGGCAAAGGCTTTCGTACGCGCAGCTGCCGCTCATCTGGGCCCGGACCGAGACCGGTCCGCTGCCGGGGACCCTTGAGGGGTGAAGCCCTCTGCGACCCAAGATCCTCGCGGTTGAGGAAAGCGCCCCTGGAAGCCGCTGTCTGCGCGGTGCGAGTCTTCCAGACTGTAACTGAAGGAGGAGGAATCCGGCTCACGAGGGACGCCTGCTGTTGGCACCTTTGCCCCACGCACCTGGAGCCCAGGCTCCGACGTTCCACAGCTGCCTAGTAGGCAATCCGACCTGGGTCCAAATCTCCGCCAGCGGCAGCTTCGCGCCCCAGACTCCCCACTCGCCTGGGAGCGGGTACGGTGCCCTGTCCAGCCCTACAGGTCAGTGGGTAGCCCCGCTGTCGGAAGCACCCCTGGGGCAGACCCTGGGCCGCTTCTTCCGCCCTGGTGGCCTCTCCCCAGGGTCGGACCCCCTGCCGCCCTCGCGCGTCAGTCTTTGTTTCTGAGCTGGCTCTGGATGTGATGTAACCGGTCCAGGCTCGCGCGCCGCGTTCCCTCTTCCAGACAGTCCTTCCTCCTCCAGCGCCCTGCTCCGCGCAGAGCCCGCGCTTGCTGCGCCCGCTCCGGCTGCCCAGGACCGACAGGCACTGCTGGGAACGACACGCGTCCACGTCCGGTCTTCTGGATGCAGAGACCGTGGGAAAAGTCAGGCTTTCTGCCCAGAAACAAGGGAGTGAACCGAGGGGCATCTGCTGTGCGAGTTTCTGAGAGGACTCAGACGGGCTTCTTTCCCTGCGTCCGGGAGACAGCAGGAAACCTCAGGTACCTCGATGGCCCTAGTCTGTGAACGTTTTTGTGTAAGAGACAGAGGCTGTAATAGTGAGTGAGTGAGTGAGTGAGTGAGTGAGTGAGTGAGTGACAGACAGAGAGAGAGGAAGATTGGTTGATTAAGAGAAAGAGACAGACAAACTAAGACTGACAGAAAGGGAGAAATCGAGTTGGCAGGTAGGAACTTGACTTGGATTTTTTTTTAATTTTTGTTTTTATTTTTTAACCCACTGTGGTTTCGCCTCTGACAGAAGAGAGAAACAGTGCTCTCCGACCAGCAAGCAGCCCCCAACCTGGATGGAGTAAAAGATGCGGCCCGATGACATTAACCCCAGGACTGGGCTGGTGGTGGCCCTGGTCAGTGTCTTCTTGGTCTTTGGCTTCATGTTCACCGTCTCTGGGATGAAAGGGGAGACCTTGGGGAACATCCCCCTCCTGGCCATCGGACCAGCCATCTGCCTACCGGGCATCGCTGCCATTGCCCTGGCCAGGAAAACAGAAGGGTGCACCAAGTGGCCCGAGAATGAGCTGCTCTGGGTCCGCAAGCTGCCCTGCTTCCGGAAACCTAAGGACAAGGAGGTAGTGGAACTTCTGAGGACCCCTTCGGACCTGGAGTCAGGAAAGGGGAGCTCAGATGAGCTGGCTAAGAAGGCAGGTCTCAGAGGGAAGTCTCTCCCACAAGGGCAGGGTGAGGTGCCAACTGCCAGCTCCATCACCACCCCCACACCCAAGGAGGAAGGAGAATGCCAGAGCCTCGTCCAGAGTGCACATCAGGAGACATCCAGATACTTGGACGGGTACTGCCCTTCGGCCAGTTCCCTCGCCTATAGTGCCTTGGAGGCCAAGGGCTCAGCCTGGGACAGGTCTGACTGCCCTGAGCCAGAGGACAGCATCTTCTTTGTGCCCCAGGACAGTATCATCGTTTGTTCCTACAAGCAGAACAGCCCCTATGACAGATACTGTTGTTACATCAATCAGAGCCAAGGCAGGTGGGACCATGAGACGATAGTCTAAGCTTTACATAGAAGGGTCCCTGTGTTGATAGAAACATGGCTACACCCAGCTCTAATGGAAGGAAACTGTCCTGCTCCAACAGCCTTCACACTGTTAGAAATTGATCTGGTATGTGATGGGTATGCAGACCCCTAGTGCCTGAAAGCTATGTAAATAGGCATGTTGGGGACACATTTTAGGGAAGAATCAGGAAGGCCAGGGACACTAGAATAGGCAGTGAGTGGGAGAGGGAGCAGGAGTTCCAATAGCTTTTTAACAATTTAAACAATCTTGAATGTTTTGTATAACAACCCAAAAAGTGCTATCCAGCACCTGCTGAAAGCAAGATAAACTCACAGTGAACTGCAAATATCAGGTATCAAACCATAGAGGGACTAGCCATAGGGGTACTGAGCTACTTGTCAAGTCAGAAGAAATAAAAAGGAAAAAAATAATCTAATGTTCTAGATTAAAAATGCTGTTTGGCTGTTGAAAATCTTTTCACATTTGATATTTACTGAAAGAAAAAAATCAAGAGAGAATAATTACATCTCTTCTTAGGTGGGATGATTTTTGGAGAGAGGGAGAGTTAAAGACAGTTGAATTATGTAATGAGTTTTATGGCATTATCCTCTGTCAAGACTGGAAACTTTAAATTAAGGAAAGTGTGACCAGCTATGTGAAAAATTAACCATTTTTAGATGAGTATATTACTTCTTAAACTCTGTTTAAATTGATTTGGTGAGTATCAAAAATTTAAAAAAAAAAAAAACACTATCATTCATGTATAATTTCCTCATCAAGTGTACAATGACTTGAAAAAATTTCATAGATTAGAACTTGCTTTCATCAAGTCAAAATGATGGCTATATATATGCAAGTGTCTAACATTTCTGGGAGACATATATTGGTAATTACTATTCTTATATGCCATTTAAGGAGCCTAGTGATGCAGTGGTTAAAGAGCTTGGCTGCTAACTGAAAGGTTGGTTGTTCAAACACACCAGCCACTCCACAGGAGAAAGATGGGGCTTTTGTAAAGATAAGAGCCTTGGATACACCTTGGGGCAGTTCTACTCTGTCCTAGAGGGTCATGATGAGTCAAAATTAACTTGATAGCAAAGTGTCCGGGTTTTGTGGATTACATGCCATTTAATATCTGAAGACTATAAAATCAATACAGTGATTCTGGACTTTATGTAGAATTTGCATGGAATGCAATGGTTAAACCTTTGAAAGTGTCATTATTTGTACATTTATTCAACACCCACACAGACTGTAAATGCCAATGAAACAGTTAATCTTACTGGATTTAACTAAAGTCCAGATTTTATTAAATTTATCTGATCAGTGAATATTATAAAACAAAGATCTGTTTTGTTTCATTCTTTTTTGCTGCTAAGGAAAAAGAACACAATGGAATCCTAAAAAAATATTTCCTATTTTACTTGCTCAACTGCAATAGACAAGAAGGGCAATCAGCCAGAATACCATTTGATCTCTGTTGAAAAGAAATAGTGGGTGATATCCTGAAATGATGGTAGATTTTATCTTGAACATAAGGATAATTTTGCATTCTTCAAAAAGTGATCATTATAAATGAAAATAGTTTCAACCGCTTTCTCTGAAAAGGGGAATTGAGGACAAAAATGTTGGGCATTCCTCTTTTGTGTTTTTCAGATCCAACCCTTCTTAAAGAATGCAAGTGTAGAAATTGTCTGTCTTTAGAATCATGCCCTTAAAGAATCACAATTTTAAAATCAAGTCTAAACAAGTGGATTTTTTTTTTGGTAGGGCTTATATATCAGAAAATGAGATGTGTGCCCATGTATTAATTTCATCTTCTTTCACCTCAGTTTCCTACTTTTTGGAATGGGGGAGGATGACTGATTTACACTAGATTGTTTCTGTAATTCATTCCGGTTTGAATATTCTCTGATATTATGTCAAAGACACTTTTTATGGTGTCAGGAAGTGAATTCCCAAAAAATGCATGCCAAAGTTACACAATTTGTGATAACACATATGCAACATGGATTGAATTCTTGCTACCACTCAAAAGAATTTTGTAGATGTATAAAAGCAGATTTTCTTTTATTATAAATATTATTTGTTCACGCAGGTACATTTCTGTGAATAGAATGAAGATATTATGAGGAAAATAGTTTTTTTAGGAAAAAATTTTATATATTGGTATAGCCAAAAGTAATCTAATACACTTACTTGGGTTCTGGGATAGGGGGAAGAATAGTTTCCTGAAATCAAAATACATTTTAATAATTCTAATACATTTTCAAAGAGGAAAACCATATTTCTGTGAAAGTGAAGATTATTGACTAACTCTAAGGAATAAAAACTTCCTCTAATGTGTTTACCACTGAGCATATCTTTAGACGTGAGATGATTGACATCAGAGAGAGGCTCATCAAATTTTATATAAGATCTGAAAAGAGGTTGTCCTAGAAAGAAATAAAATGTGTGATTGTCTGTATGTGTTTTTCTGAACATCCCAAATTAAGCAACTCCCTTCTAATATCGAAGCAAGGTAGCCTGGTGCCCAAAATAATACTTGTACATATTATTCAGGGTAAAACTGTAGAAAAAGGGAAAACAAGGAGAGAAAAGTATCCAAGCCCTTTAAAGGAAAATAGGGTAAGTCATTCAAATTAACAGTTTCAACAAATTGTTAATAATAATAACATATAGACATGAAAATATGTTCCTGGTAGCCTTTAAGCACTTCCAGACAGATACAAGTTTAAAGTAGACATCAGTTTCCTTATTTTGTTGTTAACTGAATAGCTGTTTCAAATTTATTTTAAATGCTTATTTTATTTTTAAATTTTCTCTACTGAATTTCTCTTGCTCTATATTACTACCTATTATGTTTGTGGGTGCTTTTCCAAATTGCTTTTTGATTCCTAAGTGTGAATTAAGCCGAGCTTCCCAAGCTGGAACCTATTTAGACAATGATTTCAAATTTTAGTCCCTACTGCAATCATCATGGCAAACAAATCCAGATATAGTTAAATTAAGTTCAGACTCTCTTCCAAACTTCACTAACCAGTTCCTGTGGGAAAAAAAAATGTTTTAAATACTGTAGAACTCAATAGCCAATGAGCTGACAAATAATGGCAAATGTAGGAAAGGGAAATTCAATATTTTAAAAGTTTCTTCCCTTTTGTAAGATACAACCTCTGCTTATTACTTATCAGTATCTCTCTACACCCACAGCATCATTTAATAATTTAATCATTTAACAATTCCAATGCATTTTCAAAGAGGAAAACCAGATTTCTGTGAAGGTGAAGATTATCAAGTAACTCTTAGGAATGAAAACGTCCTCTAATGTGTTTATCACTGAGGAAATCTTTAGATATGAGTTTGGTGAATTTGCTGTTGTTATTATTACTATTACTTTATAACAATAAACAAAATATTTTTGAAAATTCATAACCCCACCATCCTAACAGAACTATTCCCTTTGTAGTATATCATCTTCCAGGCCTCCTCCACATGCATACATGGCTTAACATATTATAATCAAGGGTTTTTCTTTTCCCTTTTACTTAAATCCTAATTATGATTTCATGTTTCTATGCAGTATTCCTAGTTATTATTTTATGATAGTGATATGCTATGCATAACTGATCATGCCTGTCCTTATTTTTGGCCAGATACAATTTTATGGATGGCTTTATTTGTTTTTTTCTATTGTTGGTAACACTGCTATATTATTTGACATATGCCCACAGAGATGAAAATTTACAATTAAAAAGTTATCTTCTTATAGATGTGGGTGAGGGGACAAAAATGTGTAAGCAGATCAAATTCTCCATATTGTTATTGAGGTCTACTCTACACTCGTGCAGATGTAAGACATAGGGTGGGAGGCAAAATAGTGCTTCTTCAAAAAGATCTCCCTGCCAAGAACAGAGCTAGTATTTTTAAGAGTAAGATGAGACATTTTCCCAGTTAAGATACCAGTAGAGTGTTTCTCAAAATCAAATTATAATGATGTCAGTCTTCAAGAACATAATGTTCAACAAGCAAAATGATCAATTGACATAGACAATAACAATTACTTTGTAATATTTCAAAAGCATTTTCTTAAAGTACTTCATCACATATATTTTATAATACATTATATATATTATTATATATATGTATATATATATATAGTTACCTAATAGTGGCTTTTACAGATGAACTGGAAATTCAGGAATTCGGTAGCCTCTACTCATGAGTTTTGTGTGTTTCTGTTCCTTACTGGGAAAAACTAAACTGAGAATGGAGATGTGGACAAATATGTGACTCAACCAAATATCTCAATAAAGAACTTAATTTCATTCAGCCTCTTGTTCAGGTGGTAGACAATCATGTACATACTATTGAGTCAGAGATTGTACCTTTGATAATGTGCTTCTGACAGGGTCTTTACTCTTTGGGCATCCAATAGAAGAAGTTGATACAGAATGCTACAACAACAACAACCCAAGTACCCACACAAGTAGATGGGTACTAATATTAGATCTCCATGTTTCTAACTGAATTAACTCTTGCTAAAGATTCTTTATTATTTTTCCCTTTCTTCCTCCTCCTGACCCCATGTTAGGCGTCTGTTGGTTGCAACCTTAACTTTAGTTTTGCATATTATTTCTTTGGGTAACCTGCATTTTACAGAACAAGAGAAGAAAGACATAAACATTTCCAGAATGTTTTCCCCTTCCTCTACTATTGGCTTTCTATTACCTAACTCCTACCCCCCTGCCAGCTCTTCATAAGTGTGGCCACACTGCACACATGACAGGAACTGGTGGCTCTAGGAACACATGACAATCAGTCTTTCAAATTCTTGAGCAGAAAGAAGGTGAGTCAATGTACTCAGGTTAATTCTGAAAGTAGGTGGACAGAATTAAATTCCCTGGCTTTGAAGCATAGTGGCTACGGCCCTTGACTGCTAACTAGAAGGCTGGTGGTTCAAATCCACCAGCCACTCCTCGGAAGGAAGATGGGGCAATCTACTCTACTTCCATAGTGATACTGCCTTGGAAACCCGAGGAGAGGTCGCTATGAGTCGGGTCCGACTCAGCAGCAAACAACAACAACAACAAGCTTTGAATATGTTTCTCTCCAATAATTCTAAACAGGACCCTCAAGACCACATTGGAACTCTATCAGGTCAGTCCTAGGAGGCTGAGTTGCAGACCACGCCTCCCCACTCCCAATGAAACTCTAGTTGGATGCTGTGAGGTGATCAGAGACCACAGTTTGTAGATCAGAGAAGCCCTGGCTTGTTCTGGAAAGAGATGATTACATTGTTCAGCAATTCCCTTAAGTGGTCCTTGAGACCAGCCTTAATAACTTCTGACCCATATAATTTGTCCTGTGGATTTCCCAAATGATCTGACTAGGCAAAAATGAGACTTAAATCTGAGTCACTTTTTTCTAGACCATGGCGAATATCAGGTTCTTCTTTAACAACAGCAAGAACGGCCTCCTTTGAGTATATGGGTAGGGTGGGGGCAGGGAGTGGAGAGGGAAGAGGGTAGCCAAGGGGGAGGTGCCTGCTCAGGAGGTGCCAGTGTAGGGAGGAAAGCTAAAAAGTGCTGTAGTACACACCCTATCCATCCCCCTGGTGTCACCACCTCTCCTCTCTAACTTAGGATGCTAGAAAATACCTTACAAAGATGACATACATAAAAAGGGAATTGATTAAAAGGACAATTTATTCTAAAAGCATAAAGAATAAAAGAGAAATGTTAGGAAATTATGATGCAATCTTTCATGGCTAAGAAAATAAATATGCATACTTAAAGAGTATTGAATTGAGGACAAAATTAACTAAAAATATCCTATTGGCTAGAGTTAAAGAAAAACAAAGTAGCATCCAATAAATAAGATCAAATAAGTTAAGCTGTAACTCAATAATAGACAAATAAATAAATAGATAAAAATAAAACCTAGGAAATTGAAAGAGCACAGAGTGAATAATATTAGCTAAAGTATTAGAAATATAATGATAAGTAACTTAAATAATTTTAAATGCACAAATTCAGCTAATATTTCCCACTGAGAGAAGGATAGGGTGTTAACTGCAAGCAGCAGACCAAGACTAAGAGCTCAGTAATGTGTTTGAGGTGAGAGGGACAAGAAGCAGGGGGTATGCTCAATTCTACTCCCAGGCAGAGTCCCCCAAAGCAGCCTCTTGCCCTTTGTGCTGCAAAAGCACAGGGCACAGAACTGACACTTCTTCACAAACCTGGGGTCCCTCTAAAGCTCACTTCTCTCCCAACATTAGAATAGTGACCAGCAACAAATATATTTGGGGCAATAGGGTAAGTGACCATCTGGAGATCCTAACACAGAACTGTTGCTGATTATGCTCTTCTCAGCCCTGCCTAGTGTCAGTCCTTGTCATCTCCCCTGTCCACAAGCCAGCCCAGCATCCATTTCTTCATTCGATAAGCACTGCTAAGTGAGTGTATAAGGAGTCCTGGTGGGTGAGAGCAGTGGTTAAGCACTCAGCTAACCAAAAGTTTGGCAGTTTGAATCCACCATCTACTCTGCAAGAGAAAAGATCTGGCAATCTGCTTCTGTAAAGATTTCAGCTAGAAAACACTCTGAGGCAGTTTTACTCTGTCCTGTAGGGTTGCTATGAGTCAGAATAGACTCGAGGGCGCACCACCACCACCACAACAGTGAGGGGGTGTGTGAAGCTGTGCTGGGCTTGGGATACAGCAGTGAACAGACAAACAAAACCTCTTTCTTCCTGGTGTGCACAGTCTATTGGGGGAGGCTGATGAGTGAAAAGACAATGTCAAGAGTTGAGATGAGGGCGCTGTATAGCAGCATATGGCAGGGGCTCCTCACCCTCACCTGTTGTTGTTGTTTTTATGTGCCATCGAGTTGGACACAACAAATAGTGACCCCTCCTTGGGTTGCCAGGGCGGTATCATTACAGAAGTAGATTGCCCCATCTTCCTTCTGAGGAGTGGCTGGTGGGTTTGAACCGCCAGCCTTCTGGTTAGCAGTCAAGTGCCTTAGCTACTATGCTACCAGAGCTCCCCACCCTGGTAGTCAATAAAAACTTCATAGTGGTCATAGATCCAATATGAGACTGAAGAATGAGTAAAATGGAATGTAGCTGGCCAAAGAAATGGGGGAAAGAGTGCTCCAAGTTAAAACAAACAAACAAACAAAAAACAGTGTCTACAAAGGCCAAGAGGAGAAAGGAGAAATGCAAAGACTCCTCAGGTAGCTGGAGAGGACAGTGGCAGGTGGGAGAGGTGGGCAAGTAAGAAGAGGCAAGGCACAGCTTGCAGGGCTTCTCAAAGCCAAGTGAAAGAATTCAGACTTCTCTCCTACATTAAGGCTTTGCTGGTCCAAGCAGACACTGTCTTGCACAGTCAGAGATGGAAGGGAGCTTAGAGAGATCACAGTCAGGTCTCTTATTCCACAGGGAAAGGAGACCTGACCAACTTGCTTGCCTCCAGCACAACACATGGAAGGAAATCAGACTCCCACTGAGTAGGGCTTGCAGATTTAACTGAACTCCGTTTTATTGTTGTTGTTAGGTGTTCAGGCATTTCCAGCTCCTGACCCTGCCATCCTCACAATTGCTGCTATTTTTGAGCCCACTGTTGCAGCCACTGTGCAATCCATCTCACTGAATGTCTTCCTCTTTCTCAGTGACCTACTTTAACAAGTATGATGTCCTTTTCCAGGGACTGGTCCCTCCTGATAACATACTCAAAGTGCATGAGACAAAGTCTCACTAACCTTGTTAAGGAGCATTCTGGCTGTATTTTTTCCAAGACAGATTTGTTTATTCTTCTAGTAGTCCATAGAATGTTCAATATTCTTCATCAACACCATGATTCAAAGACATCAATTCTTCCTCAGTCTTCCTTATTCATTCTGAAGCTTTTGTACTTATGGGAGGCAATTGAAAATACCATGCTTGGGTCAGGTGCACCTTCATCCTCAAAGTGATGTCTTTGCTTCTTAACACTTTAAAGAGGTCTTTTGCAGCACATTTGTGTAATACAATACATCATTTGATTTCTTGACTGCTGCTTCCATGGGTGTTGATTGTGGATCTAAGTAAAATGAAATCCTTGACAATTTCAATCTTTTCTCTATCTATCATGATTTTCCTTATTGGACCAGTTGTGAGGATTTTTATTTTCTTTGTGCTGAGGTGGAATCCATACTGAAGACTGTAGTCTTTGATCTTCATCAGTAAATGCTTCAAGTCCTCTTAATTTTCAGCAAGTAAGATTGTATCATCTACATATCACAGGTTGTTAATCTTCCTCCAATCCTGATGCACATTATTCTTCACATAGTCCAGTTTCTTGGATTATTTGCTTAGCATACAAATTAAATAAGTGTGGTAAAAGGATACAAACCAGACACACCATTCCTGATTTTAAACCACACAGTCAGTATCCCCTTGTTCTGTTCAAATGACTGCCTCTTGATCTATCTATGTACAAGTTCTGCATGAGCACAATTAAGTGTTATGGAATTCCTATTCTTCACTATATTATCCATAATTTGTTATGATCCACAGTAAAATGTCTTTGCATAGTAAATAAAACACAGGTAAACATCTTTCTGGTATTCTCTTCATTCAGCCAAAATGCATTTGACATCAGCAATAATATCTCTCATTCCACATCCTCTTCTTAATCCAGCTTGAATTTCTGGTGATTCACTGTTGATGCACTGCTGCAACCATTTTTTAATTCTCTTCAGCAAAATCTTACTTGCATGATACTTAATATATTGTTTGATAATTTCTGTGTTCTGTTGGATCAACTTTCTTTGTAATGGGCACATACATAGATCTATTCCAGTTGATTGTCAGGCAGCTTTTGTCCAAATTTCTTGTCATAAACAAGTGAGCACTTCCAGCATTGTATCCATTTGTGGAAATATTTCAATTGGTATTCCATCAATTCCTGAAGCCTTGATTTTGCCAATGCATCTTGAACTTCTTCCTTCAGTATAATCAATTCTTCATCATATGCTACCTGCTGAAATGGTTGAACATCAGCTAATTATTTTTGGTACAGTGACTCTGTGTATTCCTTTCACTTTTTTCTTCTTTTCTTCCTGCATCATTCAATATTTTGCCCATAGAATCCTTCAATACTACAACTC
Organism: Orycteropus afer afer; assembly: GCF_000298275.1. NCBI lineage: Eukaryota > Metazoa > Chordata > Mammalia > Tubulidentata > Orycteropodidae > Orycteropus > Orycteropus afer. The sequence goes on along the minus strand of NW_006921872.1, from coordinate 2,071,026 downwards.
AAGGCTTGTACTTTTTCTTTCACTCTTTCAGCTTGAGAAATGCCAAGTGAGTTCTTCCCTTTTGATTTTCTAACTCAAGGTTTTTGCACGTTATAATACTTTATTTTATCTTATTTGGCTACCCTTGAAATCTACTCTATGTTCAAGCGTAAGTTTCAGAGTCTATTCTGACATCCATTTTGGTCTTTTCTTCCTTTTCTGTCTTTTTCAGGACTTTTTGCTTTCTTCATATATGATTGATGTCATCCTACAACTTGTCTGGTCTTCGGTCATTAGTGGTCAGTGCATCAAATTTATTCTGGAGATGGTATCTAAAGTCAGGTGAGATTTACTCAAGGTCATACTTTGGCTTTCATGGACTTGTTATAATTTTCTTCAACTTCAACTTGAGCTTGCATATGAGCAATTGATGGTTTGTTCCGTAGTTTGCCCCTGGCCTTGTTCTGCTGATGACTTGTTTGTCTAATGCTAAGCCGTCAATACCAGATGATATTGAGCTTCTCCATCATATCTTTCCACAGATGTAGTCAATTTGATTCCTGTGTACTCTATCCAGTAAGGTCCATGTGTATAGTCACCATTTATGCTGTTGAACAAAGGTATTTCTAATGAGTAAGTTGTTGGACTTACAAAATTCTATCATGCAATCTCTGACATTTCCATCACCAAGGCCATATTTTCCAGCTACCTATCCTTTGTTTCTAACTTTCACATTCCAATCACTAGTAATTATCAATGCATCTTGATTGCATGTTTGATCAATTTCGGACAGCAAAAGTTGGTAAAAGTCTTCAGTTTCTTATCTTTGCCTTTAGTTTTTGGTGAGTATATTTGAATAATAGTTATATTAACTGATCTTTCTAGCAGGCATATGGATATTACCCTAACACTGACACTGTTGTACTTGTTGTACTTAAGGGATTGATCTTGAAATGTTCTTTTTGACAATGAATGTGATGCCATTCCTCTTCTATTTGTCATTCCCAGAATAGTAGACATATGTTTGTCCAATGCTAACTGGTCAATACCAGTTCATTTCAGTTCACTAATGCCTAAGATATTGATCTTTATGTATTCTATTTCATTTTTTATGATTTCCAGTTTTCCTAGATTCATACTTTGTACATTCCATGTTCTGATTATTAATGAATATTTTCAGATATTTCTTCTCATTTTGAGTTGTGTCACATTAGCAAATAAAGGTTCTGAAAGCTTTAATGCAACCATATCAGCAAGGTCAACTCTACATTGAAGAAGTAGCTCTTCCTCAGTTGTATTTTGAGTGCCTTCCAACCTGAGGGCCTCATCTTCTGGCACTCTATCAGACAATATTCCACTGCCATTTATAAAGTTTTTACTGTCCAATTTTTTCAGAAGTAGATTGCCAAATTCTCCTCTCTAGTCTGTCTTAGTCTGGAAGCTCTGCTAAAACCTGTCCACCATGAGTGGCCTTGTTGATATTTGAAATACTGGTGGCATGGCTTCCAGCATCACAGCAACACACAAGCCAACACAGTACAACAAATTGACAGACCAGTGGTGGAATTCCACTTTAGGAAAAACTAATTCAGAAAGCAACTCTTTGGTTTGGTTTAGTTTGCAGAGGTGAGAGTCCTTTCTCTTTGGGAACAAATTACTAGTCAGACCAAGCAGTCCTCTTTCCCAACCAGTTGTTTTGCTATTGTATGGACTGAAATAACTTGGAGCCCTTAAATGAAAAGATTTGATATATAAATGCAGCTTCTAAAATCACTACCTCTGTGATACATGTAATTACAACAGACAAGTTGATACATGGAAAATCTGTTTTCATCATAGTGAGTCCAATAATAATTATGGTGTAGCCAGATTTACCTTTGTATGGTCAACATTTTCTGTGCCCCCAAATGTCCCTTCATTTCTCCCTTACTTCAACTGCCTAGAACTTAAGTCCTTTCCTGCACAGATACATCTGTCATTTTCAAAAAGTGTCCATAGAATGCTGGTTCCTTGAGATAGAATATATGTTACATAATAAAAGATGTTAATAGTTGAGTAGGTTTGGGAATTGCTGAAGTAAACCAAGATAAACAGGAATGGTTTTGTTTTCATTGCCTGTATCTCCAATACTCAGAATAGGTCCTGGTATGTATAGGCAGTAAATAAATGCTCATTGAATGAGTAAATGTAAAATTTCATAGTCATTTATTAATGTGCTCCATGACCATCCAAGAAAGAGACTGAGTGTGCATCATTTCTACAGGTCTCTCAGGACTAACATTCAATGAAATATACTTTGTGAACTCTTGTCCCTAATCCCTAAATCTGAATGCTTCAGTTGTGTCAGGTAAGCCAATTTTCCAGAAATCCGAATGACTGTAGAGTCAAAGGAAAGAGGGAGAAATTATATACCATCCACAGTTAGTCTTATTTTCTTGGCTCTTAGAGTTACCATTCACCTGGTGTCAGTCTCCCAAAGAATCACTCTTTCCTCAGCAGGAAGAGTTTGGGTGAGCAGGACAAAAATATTATTGGGTATATTTTGCCTACAAATTTTAACTTCCTCATGTCCCCAAGCTTGCCCAACAAATGATTGCTAGGTCCTGCCTTCATCTACCAAACCAAATACCAAACTCACTGCCATTGAGTTAATTCCGACTCATAGAGACCCCCTTTGGGTTTCCAAGGCTGTAAATCTTTATGGAAGTAGATTGCCCTATCTTCCTTCCATAGAGCAGCTGGTGGGTTTGAACAGCTGACCTTCTAGTTACCAGCCAAATGCCTTACCTAGATATCAAAAATTGGTGAGGAGTTTTATAAGAGTTCTAAGAAGTTTCATGATGCAGAAGCAATATGTTATGGAACCAGCAGCCTAGGGAAAACTGGAATCCCTGACTTCACTGATTCCATCATAAGACCTTAGCCTCACTCAAGACCTGAGCCAATCTCCTCAAGGTAGACCAAAAACCCCCAAACCAAACCCACTGCTATGGAGTCAATTCTGACTCATAATGACCCTATAGGATAGAGCAGAGCTGTTCCATAGGGTTTTCAAGGCTGTACATCTTTACAGAAGCAGACTGACTCATCTTTCTGCCACCAAACTGCTAGTGTCTGAACCACTAACATTTTGGTTAGCAGCCAAGTACTTTAACCACTGTGCCACCAGGTCTCCTTCAAGGTAGGCCAGTGGTTCTCAAACTCTAGCAGAATCACCTGTTGTTGTTGTTGTTATGTGCCCTAGAGTTGGACCCGACTCATAGCGACCCCTCCTTGGGTTTCTGAGGCAGTACCACTACAGAAATAGGTTGCCTCATCTTCCTTCCAAGGAGTGGCTGGTGGGTTTGAACCGCCAGCCTTCTAGTTAGCAGTCAAGTGCCTTAGGCACTATGCTACCAGAGCTCCCAAATCACCTGTAGGACTAGCTAAAATACAGATTATGGGCCCCACTTGCAGACTTTCTGATTCAGCGGGATTTATATTTCTAAGACATTGCCAGTTGATGCCAATGATGCTGGTATCGTGTTCTTCTCTACCACCAAATGTGCTTTCAATTGGTCTTATAGTCCCAAACTGGTATGGATCATGGGCCCAGCTATGCCATGTACCAACATTTGGATCAAATGCCTGAAAAAAAAAAAAATTACTACATTAATGAATCATTATTTAATTCCTAAGACTAAGATTTTGCTCTGGGGATCTAAGTGTACTTCACCTTCCCTGATGGAACTGGAGCTCAGTCTTTTTTCCCAATTGTTCAACTGGATTCATGAGTTCCTACCAGTCTCTAGATCTTGCAGGGAGTATCTGCCCAAATTTAGACCTTTTGAACAGCAACAAGAGATAGGAGGGAGCCCAAATGGGACAGGCCCTCTTTGGACCCTGGGATTTAGACTCCATGTCTGCCTGATTAAAGCAAGAGGCAGAGCTGAAGTCCAAGGTCAAGGGGCCTTTACCCAGTCCCTAGAGCCTGGCACTTTGAACTTGGACTTAAAGCCTCCAAATTGTAAGAATAAACTTCTGTTTCTTAAGGCCATCCCATTTGTGGTATATATTCTTGTCAGAGAGGCACTAGGTAGCCAGAACAGTTGTTTTTTCCCAACAGGAAAAACCCAGCAGGACCTGGCTAAAGCTTCCCAGCTGAGTTGGGATCACAGAGCAGTTATCTGAACCAGGTTCCAATGGTGACTTTGAAATGGAGACTTGGACTAGACATCTTGGAAGTTTTCTCAATCAGCCAGAATAAAGAAAGGTTTACTTTATTATTTTCTTAAATTTTGTACTATTTTAATCATGCTCTGAGTACATAACCCCAGCTAATTTCATTCTTTCCTCTCTGTGACTCATATTTGCGAACTGTGTGGAAAAGGAAACTGTACTATGGCCCTGGAAAAGCAATGTACTCTAGCTTTGATAGATGATGAAGGGAGTAAATTCCAAAAGTGAAGTTTTCCCAAGAAATTCAGAAAGAAAAATTTAAATCTCTTATTTATCATTATCTCATCACTTTCATATTCTCTCCATAATCCATCATCACTGAGTATGTCGTGGTAACTGCCTATGAATATAATCTGGTAGAAGAGTGACCCATCTGTGCTAAACCACACCCTTCCCACTCCTTTTCTGTTGCAGCTTCTACCACTGTTTCCCTTGGAAACCAAAGGAACAGCTGCCTGCAGAAACATCTCTCTTCCTCCTCACTCATCAGTCCCAGGGACTAACAGCCTGTTTCCTTCCTCTTTGAAAACATATGTCAGTGGATGATATAGGTGTAGAGGACAATATTAAACCATTATCATGCTGGGTCAGACACATTGTGTATGCAGTCTCATTTTTTCTTGAATAGTTTCATTTTTCATCTACCATGAATTTCTTGTTTACATTGTAATTACGTAGGAGCTCTAAAGAGCTCTGGTGGCATAGTGCCTTAAAGCATTAACTGCTAACCAGAAGGTTGGTGATTCAAACCCACCAGCCTCTCTGCAAAAGGAAAACTGGGCCGTCTACTTCCGTAAAGATTCTTGCTTCCGGCCCACTGAAGCTAGAGGCATTTTTTCACTCAGGCACCTACTGGCTGCTAAGGCTAACAAGCCCAAGGTCAACAAATAAAAAGGCACAGTCCCAATGTTACCAAACCACAGGGCAGGACATTAACTCATATCCATTGTAAGTCCCAAGGTGGGCAGAGCATGGCAGTCTGCTGAACAACAACACAGCCACACGCAGGGTCCAAGCATTATGTAATTATTGATGCATATTATTAAAACCCAGTAATAAAAATGAAAAAAAAGTGATGAAAATTTTATCATCTATTGATGATTCTTGCCAGCTATGTTGTTATGTGCCCTGGAGTTGAACCCGACTCATAGCGACCCCTCCTTGGGTTTCCCAGGCAGTATCACTATGGAAGTAGATTGCCCAACCTTCCTTCCGAGGAGTGTCTGGTAGATTTGAACCACCAGCCTTCTGGTTAGCAGTCAAGTGCCTTAGGCACTATGCTACCAGAGCTCCCAATTATTACCATAATGACTTATAAATATTCATTTGTCTTCATTCATTCTACACTAATCAATGTTCCTATCCAGGAAACAGCTTTTACTTCTCCATTTTCTTATTTACTCATTCACTTATTTATTTATATCAGTATGAATGCATAGATTATTATTTCCTTCCATGGGTTATAATCTGTTACTATCATTTTTTAATCATCAAATTGTCCCAAATTTATCCACTGCGAAGCCTCTTCAAGCTTGCTCCCATGTTCCTTCCACATGTTGCCATCTTGCTTTAAATATTTCTTTACTTTCTATCATAAGACATTTCCATAAAACACTTATTAATTTAAAAAGAAAAATGGTAACTTTATAGTGGATAAAGCTAGCAGACACGACCTTGATCACAAGTGATCAAATTTAACATCACCATTAATGAGTACATGACTAAAGTTTGCAGAGTATATCACTAGAGTACTGTATCAGTGTTTGTTTTCTGCTTCTGATCATTGTACTTTTGTTAGGTGCCATTGAGTGAGATCCAACCCATAGTGACCCTGTGTACAACAAAACAAAACACTTCTGGGTCCTGAGCCATCCTCACATCTCCACTATGCTAGAACCCATCGTTGCAGCCACTGTACCAATTCACCTCATTGAGGGTCTTCCTCTTTTTTCATTGATCATTGTGCTATGACCATGTAAAAGAATGTCCATATTCTTAGGAAATAAACACTGAAGTACTTAAGGGGAAAGGAGCATCATGTGTGCAACTTACTCTCAAATGACTCAAATACATAAAAATTAAAAAGTTACAGAAACTGAGTTGGATAAAAGGCAATGCTATTGTTTACTTTTATTCATTTACATCCAGCTATGTTCTAAAAAAATAATTTACAAGCCTACCTATTCTACAATAGAATTTTTCTACCAGCATGTGTTATTGAGCAGGTTACTGCTATGGGCAACTGGGACTCAATTCTGTTGGTGGACTCAGAGATCATTTAGAATACAAGTAGAAATTGCCACCACCACCCCTAGAGCAGGAAACTTGGACATTTATCTACCAACTCCCACCAGTCCTTAGTCGAGAGATGCTACCAGAAAGGCATTAAGTCTAAGGCACTGCCCAGCACACAGGCTGAGCAGGCTACAGCAGCCAGAGGAAGCCCTCAGGAAAAAGCTGCAGGTGTCATATTTGGAAGGCTGCATAAAAATGTGATATAATTGGTAAAGAAGAGATATGTGTCTCTCCAGTAAGTGAGCAAATCACAACTAAAGGAAATAGGTGAAGCAGGGTGAACTTAGGGCATAAAATGCATACCATGAAGTCCTATAGCCCAATTACATGCTTTTCATCAGTAGTCAATGACATCAAGATTTGTGGGAGAAAATCTTTGTCACTAATTTCTAAATATTTTTCTTAATAATCCACAACAATTACATTTTCATCCTGTCACTTGTTTGTAGGAAAAGAGTTCCAGAAGTTTCAAAAAAAAAAAAAAAAAAAAACCACTCACTGTTATTGACTCTTAGCGACCCCCATTGGGTCTTCCAATGCTGTAAATCTTCATGAAAGCAGACTGCCCCATCTGTCTCCCATGGAGCAGCTAGTGGGTTCAAACCACCCACATTTTGGTTATCAGTCAAGTGCCTTAACTACTACACAACCAGAGCTCTTCTCCAGAAGTTTACTACCATGAAAAAGTGTACTTTCTTCTACTCATCCAAAACTTCTCTCTTTCAAAACTCAAGGGTTTGACCAGGATTTAGTTAGCAACTTGGTATTCTCTACCTGAATTTTCTATGACTTTTGAATCTTTGAAGATGTCTTCTGTTTATATCCTTCCTAGAGTGAAAAATACCTGTTTTTAAGCAGATTCTCATGTGGTAGTTTTTACCTTATGAATCATGGAAAGCTGCTCATGTAGACTCTGGCCACTGACCAACATCATCAACAGGGCTTCTTTTGAGTTTTGAGATGTGTCTACCCTGGACTCCAGATCCCTCAAACTGGTTCTGACATGGAATCAAGAAGAGGAAAGGTCTGGGTTATGAAAGTGAGTTCTCCACATTGGATGAATTTACAGGGTCTGCTTTTCAAATAATCACTGCCAAATGAAAGCCTCCACACTCAACAAAAGAAGACTTACTTTAAGAATAAAAATGAGGAAAATCAGGTTCTACCCTGAAGAAAATATCACTGATTTTAGCTGAAGAGAGATTACTATAAAGCATTTTTGCCCTCTGAAAGCTAGTAAAAGTCCATGCAACTCTACAAAGGAATTCCTTCATAGTGAGTTCTTAAACTGGAGTCTATGACCAAACTCCATAAAATGAATGCAACTTGTTATTTGCACACACACATATATATATTTAAAGCGATAAAAAAAGTAAATATGTGTGTGTGCACCTTTGTATATCATATTCATACATACATCTTTTCCCCTTGGAAAGAATTCTAAAGCTTTCGTTAAAATTCCTAGCACTTGACCATCCTCCATTCCAAAATCTTAGCACTCCCTGGCCCACAGAAATCATCCTTAAGTATCTGCTTCTGACACCTTCAGACTCCCCTTCATGTGTTTCCCAATGACAGATACACCGTCAGCAAATGGTGCAGTCATGAAGTCCTTTCCCCCAGCCTTATATAGATGCTGCTTGCAGGCTGCCTGCCATGCTCCCATGTCTGCTGATTACCTCTGACAGAAGATCAGCTCACATCACTTCAAAGAGAATCTGTGTGTGTCCTCTCAATCCAGAAATGTCTCCCAGCAGAGAAAACACATTGCAACACTCAAGAGTAGCATCTTCACAGTTACATGGAGTACATGGCCAGTTGAAGGACATTTTTTCCCTCCAGGAGAAAGGCAAAGGCAAAGGAAAATGAATAGCAGATACTCATAATTATAAATACTGTCTCTCCTTAAACATTTTGACTTTCCCATCTGAAGTGTAATCTAAAAAATATTTTTTTAAAAGAAAGAAGGAAAACCACACACCTCAATGTTTTCCTCTCCCTACTGCAGAAGAGCAATCAGCCAAAGGGATTAGGTGAGGAGAGGCAACTCAGGCCCGCCCAGAGTAGCAGGCCGGAAGAGCAGGAGAAAGGGGATAAAAGC
>NW_006921872.1:2045060-2059025 GCF_000298275.1 Orycteropus afer afer | reverse complement strand
ATGATGGGCTCAAGCATAGCAGGGATTGTGGGGCTGGCGCGGGATCGGGCAGTGTTTCGTTCTGCTGGACATGGGGTTGCTATGAGTCAGAAACGACTCAACGGCACTTAACAACAACAACAACAACTGCAGAATAAATGTGGATTAAGGAAAATTCTGAGATATCCACCTCTCTCTTCTCAATAGGTGTCACTGGGTCAACAGTTCCACTATTTGTTTTTCCAATCACATAGATTTGAAATCTCAGTTACCTTTACCTTTAACTTCTCCACCATCTTCATGCCTCTTCATCTTGCCCGTCGCCACATTCTCTCAATTTTCTCTTAGCAACAATTCTCATATCTGGTCATTCTTTTCTCCCAGTGCTGACATGGTCCAGAACACAACACAATAATGCTGACAACATTTACTACCCCCATACTTTAGTCTACCACTTGCCCTAGAAAATAATGTTCCTTTTTATTTGAAAATAAAATATTAAGTCATTTCTATGTACCTCAGTGGGGTGGAGGAATTTAATGCAACTCTGTGAAACAACATTATCTTCCTTCCTACAGAGCAGAATACCAAACCTTCCTACACAAGCAAAAAAAAAAGTCACAAATTGTTAGGGCAGCCAGAGATAAGATGACTAGGGAAAAGAGGTGTGCAGAATTATATCAAGACTTTCTTGGTGAATGTCCTAAGGTCCTGGCTGTGTGCTGGTGTACAAGAAGATATCTGTATAGATTACAGAACACCTGTCAGACGATGACCCCCTAATACTGACACCTTTAGACAGAGAAGTCACAGTAGCTGGTGAAAGTGGAACACAGCCAAGAAATCGGTTTGATTTTGCCTTGGGGTAGGAATCTTGAATTTTAGCAAGCCTTTTATTTTGACCTAAAACCAAAACCAAACCCATTGTCATCAAGTAGATTCTGACTCATAGCAACTCTGTGGGACAGAGTAGAACTGCCCCAAAGGGTTTCCAAGCCTACAAATCTTTGCAGAAGCAGACTGACACATCTTTCTCCCAGGGAGTGGCTGATAGTTTGAACTACAGATTTCTCAGTTAACAGCCAAGTGCTTAACCACTGTGCTACCAGGAATCCATCTACTTTGGCCTATTATCTATTAGTGAAGGATTAGAGCTACATCATTATTTCAAAAAACTTGAGAGAAATAATATATTCTTCCCAATAAATTCACATTACCCAATAAACGTTTCTATGTCTTTGACTGGATTATTATCCCAACTTCATGTGGCAACAGAGTTTTGCTCCTGCTGATCAGAGTTTCTGGTTGGCAGTTACATAGACATTTGATTAATAAAAGGTTAGGGGGAAAACTACGTATACTTAATAAATATAATTTTACAGGGGAAAAAATCTTTCCGTGAAAAAGTTCAAAAAGGGTCATTGGTAGACGCAAGAGATGGGAGCACAAGTCTTGATCATTTCTGGCCAATTGTTCTCATATCCTCCCAAGCGTCAGCTTCACAGCCAACACAGCCAACTCAGCTCCATCTTTTGACCTGGCCAGGCTCAGGCTGACATGACTTCTCTACTGTCTGCCCTTTCAGTGCTGATGTTACCAGCTAGCACTGCTGGCACAACCAGACTTCTGGCCCCGTGTGTTGGCACTCCCAGCTGCATCATTCTCAACCTCCTGTCCCTGCTGCCAGACCTCAGCACAACAGACAAACTTGTGGCCCAAGGGGGCTGTGACATCGGGCATTCAGGCCATCCATCTCTACATGTTTCATGAAATGAAAGCCCAACCAATAAGCTTTTTAGCCTTTAAGTTGTCCAGTCTCAAGTAATGCACTGAGCTAATTTGCATTACAATGTGAGGAGACCAATAGCATGCCACACACATAAGAAATATAACATATTTTACAAACAGACAAAATAATCACTTAGGATATGAATTGCCATTCACAAATTACACAGTTCAAAACTATCTTAATAAATATTTATTCAACATGAAAACAGACCACCAGGAGCTGGATATGTCAGGATGATTGAGACCCAATCCTTGTCCCCCAGGTGCTTACATTCGAGATAAAGAAAGATTAGATAAGCATAAAAACAACCATGAGATGAGGTGATAAAGCCTGCATAATCCAGTAATAGTTACTATAATGGTATCATCAGGGCTCGAGGAAAAAGACTTTTCACCAAATTTCATGTAGTAGCTAGTGTTTAGGAAACTCTGCCAGTAGAGCTGAGGAGAGAGCATGGCTAATGAGGGGAAGCAAAGGTGGAAATCCCAGGAAGTAGGGGAGATGCTCTGGGAACAATGAGCCATTCATTTCTGAGGGGTAGAGGTAGTGCACCGTGAGCAGTGAAGAAGGAAGGTAGAGAGAAGCAGTGAACAGTGTTATTTAACAGCAAGCACTCCCAAACCTGGTGTCCCTGGGTTGTGCAATGATTAACAATGATTAACGTTCTTCTACTAACCTAAAGTTTGGTGGCTCAAGTACACCCAGAGGCACCTTGGAAGAAAGTCCTGGTGATCTATTTCTGAAAAATCAGTCATTGAAAACTTTATGGAGCACAGTTCTGATGCACATAGGGTCTCCATAAGTCAGAATTAACTAGTCAGCAATTGGTAAAAAATGGTACTTCTCAGCCAGACTGCTTGGGTTCAGATCCCCACTAGATTACTCACTAGTTTTGTGACCATAAGTGTAACCTCTATACCTTGTTTCTTCAGCTGTAAAATGGAGACAATGATAGTGCCTACTTCATACGTTGTGAGAATGAAATGGGCTAATAAGTATAACATGCTCAGAATGCTGCATGGCCCACAGCAAATGCAGCAGGAGTGCTAGCTCCCAATAATATTACCTCGGAGGGTCTGAGAGACCAGGAGGAACTGTCTGCACTTAATTTGGTTAACAAGGACAGCCAGAGAAGCAGTAAGACTGGAACTGGATTTTAATTAAGATGAATCTAGCAAGGTGTAAGGGATAGAATGAAATGGGTAGGGGTGGTATATGAACACAGCACAAGTACTTGGAGTTGTGGAAGAGGGACTCTGAGCCTGAAGATAATGTGGGCAGGTTCTCAGGGCCCCCTTGGCAAGTGCGTGGTTGCATTCCTTCAGAGACTGCTCATATAGACTGCTGATTAAAATGTAAGGAAAACCAGCTCATCCACTGCCCTAGAGGATTCTAACTCACAGTAACCCCATAGGACAGGGTAGAACTGCTCCATAGGCTTCCAAGGCTGTGAATCTTTAAGGAAGCAGACTGCCTCATCTTTCTCCCACAAAGCAGCTAGTTGGTTCAAATCACCAACCTTTTGGTTAGCAGCCAAGCACTCTAACCATTGTGACACCAGGGTTCTGGGGAAACCAAAAAGGATTCAATATCTATGGCAAGAAACCTCTTCCAGCCTGAACCAAAGAATGGAAAGCAACTCTTGAGATATGAAAAGAAAAAAAAAAAATCCTCTAAAGCTTCCAATTCACCTTTCACAGCTTGAACTAAGACTGAAGGGAGGTAAGGTGTCTTGTTTAAAAGGACACAGCTCTTCACAAAAGCAGAACAGACACTTTCTCTTCAGTAGGTGTTGAGGACTGCTAAAAACCACCTTCTACAGACTTGCCTCCAAACCTGCAGTTCTCTCTCGATATGCATTCCTGCTGTCAGATGAAACAATGGAGAGCCCTATTAAAGTACAAAATAGCACCTTACCCATCCAGATTTAATATCTCAACAAGAGTCAGTCTTTCAATTAACAATAAGCTAGTCACTGATGAAGCCCAACAGAACAGTTGCATTTTGACCAGGAACCTAGAGGAGGAAATGATCTAGAGCCCACAGCGCATTGGGGCAAGGGAAAGCTCAAGAAGCTGGGAGGCTGGAGACCACATTAAGAAGGGAAGTGTATATAAGCAGAAAGGGGCATGAAGGGGCTTAGAGAATCCATTTGCCAGCCCCAAAATTTTGTTGAAAACCAGCCTAGCCCTGACATGTTTAATGAAACCTGCATCTCTCCTTCAAGCTGGGTGACCTGGGTCCTCACTACCACACGACTGACTCAGCACTGTTTCCTTGTCAATGCAGGTACACCTCTGCCAGGTACCTACTCTTTCATTTTCCCTAGAAAGAGAAAGATGAGGACAGAATGAGTATGTACATTTTTAACCCCCGTGATTTTAGTTGGTCTGAATGGAGTAGATATCATTCTTTCCATGTTGCCCAAAGAAGTCACTAAAACTCCAAAACCTTAGGCTCCTCCAGGTTTCATGAAGAGTGTGAGCCATTATTCTACATGGCTAGAAAGAGTCAAAAACCAGACATAGAACAAAGAAATGGCTTTATGCTGAGTTAGAAGATAGTTTGGAATAACAACTCCAGGAATAAGTTAAAAGAGCTTCTCTCTGGTCCTTAAGTAGGGGCAGCAGTGTCACTGACCTCTTTGGGGGCTGCAGCAAACTTCTTTCCTTCCAGCCAATAGGTGACCATTTACTCTGGGGAGAAAAAACACAAGTGTTTAATTAGGGAAGAAACAGCCAAGTCAGCCAGAAAGGGAGCCATCAAGTGATAGACGGGCCAACTCACTGGACATGACAGTGTACATCCTCAAGTCCAGCCAGGAACCCTGGGTTCCCTGGGGACCAGAATTCTCGAAAGATTGCTCTTTAATTGGCTCCCCACATTGCTGCCTAGTGCACGCCCTGCAGTTAGGGCAGAAACAGCTACTTCATGGGTACCGTGACCCACTTGCTGACTAATGAGTCATGGTCACCCGCCCATGCTCACTAACACTGCCATAGCTAATCCCACGTGCACTGCCAAACCAGAGGAGGAGAGATGAACTTGGACTCTGAGGTGATTCGGCCCTTCCGGCAAAGCTAAAAGAGGATATGACCCAGTAACTCGGAGGACTGACATTTTTGTAAGACAGTTATTAAGCAGGCGGTATGCCCGCCTGAAAAATCAGTGCTCTTCCATCAGTTATGGATCAATAGCACCTTCCCAATACAGGGATCTTTGGGAGCTCTTATTCTAGAAACACTTTGATAACGCTCTGCAGGAGGAACAATATCCACTTGTATTTGCTGGCCAGATCTAAGTGAATTCATTGTGAGTCCTTTCAATAGAGGGAAGCAGAAACATTCACACAGGCAGCCTTAATGCAAAACGAATTTCAGAGGGAAGCCACAGGAGTGAGTTGATTTTCCTTGGTTTTTCTATGTGTGTTACCATGGCACTCCCTCTGAACAAATTGCATATTTTAAATATACAAAAATACCATAGAAACTATTTGGACAATGTCTGGAGGGAACCGCCTACAAATAATGCACATTCATCTCAGGTTATTTTATAGTTGGTTAAATTGGCTTCAAGCAGAATTCGTTTATTTAGTGTTTTATTAAGACCCACAATTATTATTTCTGTGACTTTCCATTTGGAGGATCTGAGGGAGCTAGCACAGAACAAGGTGCTCCAGGTCATACCGGAGCTAAGGTGAACTGAGAAGGAATTAGGTTCTGATAGTAGTAGAGCCAGGGGCACTGCTTTTTCCAGGCTCTTCTTACCCATGGATGGAGTCAAGGATTTGGGGACTGAAAATCTCTCTAAACTAGCCTCCACATTTTTACCAAATGTAACAATACCTAAACTAATTTCAGCTATTGTTGTTGTTAATTACCATCCACTTGGCTCTGATTCATGGCAACCTTGTATAGAACAGAACAAAATACTGCCTGGTCTTGCACCATCTTCATGATTGTTGGTACGTTTGAGTCCATTGTTGCAGCTATTTATAGTGCCTTCCAATCCAGGGGATGTGATGTGAAGGTTTATCATTTTTCTTTGAGGTTACCCTATGATTTATAATTTTATCCCCGAGTTTAGAACAGTCCATTCTATCTTTTAACTTTCTTAACTTCCTCATCATTTAGAAATTCTGTGACTACACAGTCTTTTCCCTCTTTTTGTTTGTAGTTGTCCTCACTTGCCAATTGATGTCTCTGGTTCCCTGTTTACAATCTTGTAAGCTCATTTTACTTTGGATATGTCCATAGCTGTGGTTTCTGGGTTATGCTATCTTGTGTATTAGTGGTCAGTTGTTATTTGCTATTTTTAGTTCTCTGATCAAAGGACTCCCTTTAGCATGTCTTGTAAGGTTGGTCTGGTTTTAACAAATTCCCTTAGTTTCTGCTTATCTGGAAATCTCCTAATTCCGCCATCATATTTGAGGGACAATTTTGCCGGGTATACAATTCTTGGTTGAAAATTTTTTTCTTTCAGGGTTTTATATATACCATCCCATTGCCTTCTTGATACCTATGAGATTTTCATTGGCTAATTTTCTGGTGGCTCAGTGGTTAAGCACTGGGCTGCTAACTGAAAGGTCAGTGATTACCAGCTGTGGTGGTTAAATTTGTGTGTCAACTTGGCTGGGCTTGGTTGAGTGGCTGGGCAGCTGGTGGTAGTTATTCCCCACGATAAGACTGGCAATCAACTCCATGGTGGGACCTACCACAAGCAGCTGAGTAGCTGCTTTAGGGATGTGGTCTGCTTCCCGTATATGAGAAACAGCTTTGGGAATGGTCTCTAGCTTGTGGCATGCTTGGACCCTGAATGTAGCCATGTCATTGTTAAGCAGCCTGCCAACCTTGGGACCTTCAATGGACTTGAATTAATGGTCTCCTATGTGGTTTGGTAACATCAGTACTGTACTTTTTTACCTGTCAACCTTGGGCTTGTTAGCCTCAGCAGCTAGCAGCTGTCTGAGTGAAGAAAATCCTCTAGTTTCAATGGGCCGGGAGCAGGAGGCAGAGCTGAAGTCTAAAGTTGAGGGGCTTTCACCCAGACCCTAGAGCCTGGCACTTGAACTTGAACTTAAAGCCTCCAAATTGCAAGGATAAATTCCTGTTTGTTAAGGCCATCGCATTTGTGGTATATTCTTGTCAGAGCGGCAAAAGACCAGCTCAGCTGCTAACTGAAAGGTCAGTGGTTAACCTACCAGTCGATCTGCAGGAGAAAGATGTGGCAATCTGGTTCTGTAAAGATTACAGCCTTGGAAATGCTATGGGGCAGTTCTACTCTGCCCTATAGGGTCACCATGAGTTAGAACTAACATGACAGCAACAGATCATTTTTGGAAGTAGATCATCAGGCCTTTCTTCCTTATCTGTCTTAGTCTGTTAGCTCCACTAAAACCTGTCCACCATGGGTGACGCTGCTGGTATTTGAAATACTGGTGGCATGGCTTCCAACATCATAGCAACATGCAAGCCACTATAATAAGGCAAACTGAAAGATGGTTGGTGGAATTTCAATTACTCATTTCCTTTCCTAAGGATCAGATCCTCTTTTAAAATAAAACGTTCTTTAGAAAGGAAAACCCCAGGAGTACCTCAGTGGAAATGAGTGTATGAATGGATTGCTTTATTATAGGGGGACCCCAGATAATGGAAGAGGGTTGGATCCAATGGCTGAGGCAGATGCTGGAAAAATCTGGAAGGAAATGTGGGGAAAACTAAAGACATACATTGTCTGTTTCACAGTTTTGCCAAGTATCCTTGGCTGAGGATTGCTGGTCCCGTCTTCCTTCCCTACCATCATCTGCAATTCGAAGTGTCCCAAGCAAGGTCTGATCTGCTCAAAGTGGGTCAGAAATCTGTTTTACTAAATTCATCTGCTTTTTCAGCCAAGTGAAACGCATGCAATTTCAAAGACCTACACTAGCTAATATCTTGATCAAAACTCAAAAGATTTCCAAGTTTGTTTGGAACCTTTTCCCTTGTCGCAGGGATAGCATATGCAATGCTACAAATTCTACCAAAGAGTTTACTGAGAGCAGTGACCCACATTGCTAGAGGTTTCCTTGCAAGGCTTCTCTCCCATGCTGTGATCACAGATACCAGTTGCTGATGTCTACCTTGACTTGGAAATTCCTGTGATTCATCAGTATGCAGTCTCCAATTTGCTCCAAGAGTTGGAATGGGCTTGAATTACACTCTGGTGGCACGGTGGTTAAGGAATTTGGCTGCTAACCAAAAGGTCAGCAAGTTTGAACCCATCAGCTGCTCTGTGGGAGAAAGATGAGCCAGTCTACTTCCATAAAGATTTACAGCCTTGGAAACCCTAGGGGGCAATTCTACTCTGTCCAATAGGGTCACTATGAGTTGTAATCAACTTGAGGGCAGTGGGTTTTGCATGGCTTTTAAGAGCTGGAGAACAGAAAAGGAGAGGACATAGTTATGTATGTCCAGTCAACATCTCCTGCCTTTGCTGTGCCCTGAAAAATTTAGCAACTCTAAAAAGCATGACCAAGGAAATTCAATTCTCAGAATTTCATCTAGCAAAGAGTTACCTCAGGGCATATCCCAGCAAACACCCCAAGTGCTTCACATAACATCCTGCACCTGATTACCTTTCCCCACAGTGGTAATACAGCAGGACTACTGCCCTCAAAGATCTTGCATATTCTAGAGAAAAGTTGGTGTGTCTCATTTTTGGAGGAGACACTTTTCTTGTCACATACCTCCCTGAAGCAGCTAGCTTTTGATTCTTGAAGTAGGAGCAGCCAAGGTAAGAATCAAGTACAAAACCCCCCAAAAACCTTGTACTCTCATTCTAACCATTTCTTGCTTCCAAGGTGGTGGACATCTGTCTTGCCAAGTACATCCCATCATCATGAATTTTACCACAACCATGCATTCACTTGTACTATTATTTAGTTAACATTTTTCTTTAAGTTGACTTAATTTTAAAAAAAATAAAAAGTAGTCTTAGAGAGTTAAAAAGCATCCTCATACCAAAATAAGTGCATTCTTTGTTCATATACTGAACCAGGCTGCAAGACAAATGGAAAGGAGATAACTTTCTCACAATGTGTTTTAACATTATCTCTTTGCCAAAATTCCTGGAAAAATATTGAACAAAGCAGGAAATATCAAAAGAAGATGGAAGGTACAGACATCAAGAATGAACATTTTTGCATGTACAATACTGCATTGTCAGTGATGGCAAGCATTCATCTACAGGTGGATAGATGGGTGGTCAGGCTGAATGATCAGGTATGTCAAGGCAGGGGGGGAGTGTACCCATGACCATGTGTAGGGTTGGCAAATGATGTTTCTACATGCGCATTTGTATGTGCTGTAAGAATGTCTGGATGTATAGTAGAGCTGACAAGGGACTAGGTTATGATGGTTTCTTCACTACAGCCAGAGTGAGGGAGTGAGTAGTTGTACGTGTGGGCTCAGGACTATGGTCACAAGGAACATCAAGCTCAATTGGCATAACATACTATACAAAAACATTGTTCTACATCCTACTGTGGTGAGTAGTGACTGGGATCTTAAAAGCTTGCAAGTAGCCATCTAGATGCAACGATGGGTTTCTCCTCATCCAGAGCAAAGAAGAATAAAGAAAACCAAAGACACATGGAAATAATTAGCCCAAGTGACTGGTACACCATGCAGTCCTCACCCTATATGACTATGAGACCAGAAGAACTAGATGGTGCCTGGCTACCACTGTCAACCACTTGGAGGGGGATCTATGTAGGAGATCTTGGATAGAGTGGGAGAACAAAGTGGAACTATTAGGCCGAAGTAAACCCAAGCCACCAACATTTCAGTTAGCAGCTTTCTCCAGGTGTCAAGCCCTGATGAGACAGCCTGATAAAACGACCGAGTTGACAGAACCCGCCCAGACTGGAAAGTCCCATGCAGTGGCAAGCTTCCTCTTGTGAAGCCCCCTCATGCTAATTAAGTGCAGACCCATGCTAACAGCTAATTAGACCCCACCATTTCCTTAGTATCCCCACTTAGGTCCTCCACAAGACTATAAACCCTCCCCTCCCCAGCCAAGCAGCACGACTTCCCGGGCCCCTCTTGGAGGCCCGTAAACCTCCCCCAGAAACTCAGAATAAAAACTTCTCTTTAACCTCACTTTTGTGCGTCCTTTTCTCCTTACTGTAGCCTTACAGGAACAAAACTCAAAATCATTAAAAAAAAAAAAAAAAAGACCAGTTTTGCTGGTCTAATAGAGCCTGGTGGAACCCCTGAGACTATGGCCCTTAGTTGCCCTTTAGGTCCTGTGGCTTCCAGCCAAACAAAAGACAGGCATATGAGCTTAACATTTACATTAGGTGGATACACTCCTTGGAGAGATCAATCCTGGGAGAATAGAAGAGCTGTGTATGCATAGGAAAACAGCTCAGGGGGCAGGAGTGGATGGGAAACAAGGACACAGAGAACAGGTAACTATTGGGAGGAAGTGGGAGGGGAGCTGTTGCATTGTGAGAAATTGCAGTCAATGTCTTGAGACAAAGTGTATGTGAGCTGTTGTACAGAAAGTGAATTTGCTCTGTAAACTTTCACCCAAATCACAATAAAAATTTTTAAAAAAAGCTTGCAAATTGCCATCTAGATACAACAATGGGTCTCTCCTCATCCAGAGCAAAGAAAAATGAATAAAACCAAAGACACATGGAAAGAACTAGCTCAAGGGACTAGTAGACCATGTGATCCTCAGCCTGTAAGACCATGAGACCAGAAGAACTAGATGGTGCCTGGCTACCACTGTCAAGCACTTAGATGGGGATCAATGCAGGAGATCCTGGATAGAGTGGGAGAACAATGTTGACCAAAACTCAAAATTATTAAAAATGAAAAGACCAGATTTGCTGGTCTGATAGAGCCTGGTGAGACCTCTGAGATTATGGCCCCTAGTTCCCCTTCAGTTCTGGAACTGAACTCACTCCTGTGGCTCCCAGCCAAACAATAGACAGGCATATGGGATGAACATTTACATCAGGTAGATACATTCTTTGGAGCAATCAATCATGGGAGAACAGAAGGGTAGGATTTGCACACAGAGACAGCTCAGTGGGCAGGAGTGCATGGGAGGGAAGGACACAAGGAAGAGGTAACTACAGGGAGGAAGTGAGAAGAGAGCTGTTACATTGTGGGGAATTGCAGTCAATGTCATAAAACAAAATGTGTATGAACTGCTGTATGATAAATGAATTTGCTTTGTAAACTTTCACCCAAATCACAATAAAAATTAATATAAATAAAAAAGAAGATGGAAAGAATACAGAGTCACTGTGCCAAAAAGAATTGGTCAACATTCAACCATCTCAGGAGGTAGCATATGATAAAGAACCAACAGTATTGAAGGAAGAAGTCCAAGCTGCACTGAAGGAATTGGTGAAAAACAAGGCTCCAGGAATTGATGGTATACCCACTGAGATGTTTCAACAAACATATGCAGTGCTGGAGGTGCTTACTCGTTTATGCCAGGAAAATTGGAAGACAGCTACCTGGCTGATTGACTAGAAGAGATCAATACTGTGCCTAGGTATTGAAAGCTAATCCAATAAAATGTGGAAATTATTAAACAATATCATTAATATCACACACAAGCAAAACTTTGCTAAATATAATTTAAAAATGGTTGCAGCAGTACATTGACAGGGAACTTTCAGAAATGCAAGCTGGATTCAGAAAAGGAAGTGGAATGGGGATATCATTGGTGATGTCAAATGGATCTTAGCTGAAAGCAAAGATCACCAGAAGATCTTTACCTGTGTTTTATTGACAATGCAAAGGCTGACTGCAAAGGCTGTGTGGATCATACAAATTATAGATAACATTGCAAAGAATGGGAATTCCAGAACATTTAATTGTGCTCATGAGGAACCTGTACATAGGCCAAAAAGCAATCATCTGAACAGAACAAGGGAATACTGAATGGTTTAAAATCAGGAAGGGTGTGTGTCAGAGTTGTATCCTTTCAGCATACTTATTCAATCTGTATGCTAAGCAAATAATCTGAGAAAATGGACTATATGAAGAAGAATGCAGCATGAAATTTGGAATAAGATTCATTACAACTTGTGATATGCAGATGAGATAACCTTGTTTGCTGAAAAGAAAGATGAGTTGAATCACTGATGAACATCAAAGACTACAGTCTTTAGTATGGATTACACCTCAACTTAAAGAAAACAAAAATCCTCACAAGTGGATCAATAAACAACATCATGATAAAAGAAGAAAAGATTGAGTTGTCAAAGATTTCATTTTACTTGGATCCACAACACCCATACAAGTGGCAGTCAAGAATTCAGATGTTGTATTGCCCTGGACAAATTGGCTGCAAAAAAAATTCTTTAAAGTGTAGTGTTAAAGAGCAAAGAGGTCACTTTGAAGACTAAGGTGCACCTAACATAAGCCATGGCATTTTTAATTGCCACATATGCATGTGAAAGCTGAACAATGAATAAGGAAGACCAAAGAATTTATGCCTTTGAATTATGGTGTTGGCAAATAATACTGAAAATACCATGGAATGCCAGAAGAATGAACAAATCTGTCCTGGAAGAAGTGCAGCCAGAATGCTCCTTAGAAGCAAGAATTGCCAGACTTCTTCTCACCTAATTAGTCATGTTGTCAGAAGGGACCAGCCCTTGAAGAAGGATATCCTGCTATGTAAAGTGGAAGGTCAGAGAAAAAGGGGAAGACGCTCAATGAGAGGGACTGACACAGTGACTGGAACAGTGGGCTCAAGAATAGCATGGATTTTGAGGATGGTGCAGGACCAGGCAATGTTTCATTCTGTTGTTCAAAGGGTCACTATGAGTCAGAATTGACTTGATGGTATTAACAACAACCACAAATCTTTGTCTATCAGCCACCTAAAATCACCTAGTAATTCAACTTCACACTTTGGGGAGGGGGAGGCTCTAGGGAAAGTGAAAATCCAAGTACCCTCCCCCACACCTCTACACCAATCCACCCCCATCTTCCACACACATATCATCTTTGAGGAGCTCTGATCCATCCTCAGGTACCCAAAAGGTGCAGTAGAAGTTGGGGCTTTGGATACTAAAAAATAAATAAATAAACTCACTGCCGGCGAGTCAGATAGCAACCCCTCCTTTGGTTTCCAAGGAAATGTCACTATGAAAATACATTGCCCAATCTTCCTTCCAAGGAGTGGCTGGTGGTTTTGAACCACTAGCCTTCTAATTGGCAGACAAATGCCTTAGGCACTGTTGTTGTTGTTGTCATGTGCCATCGAGTAGGCCCCGACTCATAGTGACCCCTCCTTGGGTTTCCGAGGCAGTATCACCTATGGAAGTAGGATTGCCCAACCTTCCTTCCAAGGAGTGATTGGTGGGTTTGAACCGCCAGCCTTCTGGTTAGCAGTCAAGTGCTTTTAGCCACTATGCTACCAGAGCTCCTGCCTTAGGGACTATACCACCAGAACTCCTGGGCCTTTGGATGGTTAAGTCAAAGGGATTACATCTGAGTGTGAAGTGGCTTCTTTTCTAGTTCCTTTCAGATCACTGCTCTCTCCCATCTGTTAGGTCAGCTAGATCAGAGACTGGCTTCCATGTAGCAGGCCCAAAAAAATGCACCCTTGGCCCTCATAAGACGAAATAAAACCAAGGGAATCCAAAGGAGTCATGGAGAGGACAGCGGAGGCCAACCTGTTTTAGGCCTTAAAGAAAAGGATTCTGTTCTCCTTAGGGGTTGGGGGCCTTCTCTCACCCACAGCCTTAGTATCCTACAGTGGAGCAGAAAGGCCAAGGAGGTCTCACCATGCCTTCACAACGTCTAAGCCTTGAGCTGTGGGGAGTCCTCTTGGCTCAGAAACGGTCACCAGCATCTGGATGGTGGTGTTGTTTTCTTCTGACACAGTTGATCCCAAACCTGAAAATGAGTTACAATATTGGGTGGCCCTAACCCCTGTGTTTTTATTACCCCTGCCCACTGACAAAGTTTCATTAAGAAGCTTCCTCAGTAAGACGGCAACTTGGATAATCCCAATCAGAATAATTGTGGTAATTATACAAGCCAATCATGACTGATCAATAATGAAAAAACATATCAGTTTCCATAAAACAGACAATAAACCTGAAACAGTATTTGCCACTTTTTATTTTTTATTTATTTATTATTTTTTTTTTTATTAGGATTTGGGTGAAGATTTACAGA
>NW_006921872.1:2037294-2037943 GCF_000298275.1 Orycteropus afer afer | reverse complement strand
CCAAGATTATCTTCTGTGTCTGTGTTAATTGGTTTCCCTTTTCTTTGTTGAAGAGGGTCTGTGCAATCCTTCTGCCTAGTCCGCCATCTTCGCCACTTTTTATTTTTTATATTAAGATTTTCTTTTAATGCCCTGTAAAGATTTTACATCGTATTAACAACTACCACCATATGTCGGTACTTATTTTATGACAGATATTCTTCTATTATTGTAAATGTACTGTGTCATTTAATCTTTATAGCAGCAATAGGAAATAGATAGAAGCACCTCATTTTATAGATTAGGAAACTGAGGTTAAGGGAAGTTAAATAACTTCTGAAAGCCCCTTAGCTTGTAAATTGCAGAGCCAGAATCCCCAAACCAGTGCTTTAAATACTTCAATAATATCACCCTAAATTCTAAACTCACCCCTCCTCAGAGATAAGTCATGGGAGGCAGAAATGAGTGACCTTAAATGCCATTGTCTTTATGGAGCAGAGAATACATTTTCCTAAAAGGGATGCTTTATTTTAAGCTGTTACAGATCCAGAAGAGGATTGCAAAGTAGGCTTTTCATGGAATTCTAATCTTTCACTGCTTGAGTCTTTTAGTTAAACAGCCTCCATTAATGGAGGAAAATGGTTTGGAAAAGGGCATAGATTTTTTTTTT
>NW_006921872.1:2028114-2035754 GCF_000298275.1 Orycteropus afer afer | reverse complement strand
CACTAAAAAGACAAGAAAAGAAGAGAAGACCAAAGTGGATGACAGAAGAGACTCTGAACCTTGCCCTTGAGTGGAGAATAGCTAAAGCAAATGGAAGAAGCGAAAAGGTAAAAGGGCTGAACAGAAGATTTCAAAAAGCAGCTCGAGTAGACAAAAACAATTACTATAATGAAATGTTTTGTATAGTATGTTATGCCAATTGAGCTTGATGCCCCCTGCGATTATGGTCCCAAGCCCACAGGTTCCACTACTTGGTCCCTCTGGGTAGCTGGCTGTAACCAAGCAGTGACTACAACCTTGCTTCTCGTCAGCTCTTCCATACTGCTGGAAATTCTGATCATTCACATAAACTTATAGGACCGTTGTCTGCCAACCCTATACATGTTCTTGGATATACTCTCCTCTTTATAGACATACCTAATAGTTCAGCCAGTCCATCCATCTGTCCACCCATATACCCATGTTTGCCTTCACTGACAACGCAGTGCTGTATGTGCAAAAGGGTTCATCTTTGTTGTCTATACCTCCCATGTACCTCTCTATGTCTTTCTCTTCCTCAATGCCACCATATTGATCACTCACATTTGGTACATTGCCTGGTAAAGGGCATAGATTCTTGAGCATCATATTTTTTTAAAAGACACACAGAGATAACCTGAATGGTAATGCATCATAACAATCCAGCTGGAAATATTCCAATTGGTGATTGGCTTCTGAGTCACTATAACCTATGCCAATCATTCTGTTACAGATTGAATTGTGTCCCCCAAAATTAAGTGTTGTAAATCCTAACCTCTAGGATTATAATCCCATTTGAGAATGGATTTTCTTTGTTATGTTAATAATGAAGGATTAATGTAGAGTGTATCTCTACAAGATATCAAAATAGATTAGGACAAGCAAGAAAGCAGAGCTGGGGGAAGGGAGATGCCAAATCACATGAAGATAACCTAGAAGCAGAAGCTCAAAGAGACAAGGACCTTCCTCCAGCGCCAACAGAGAGAGAAAGCCCTCCCCTAGAGCCAGCACTTTGAATTCAGACTCTAGCTTCCTGAACTGCGAGAAAATGACTTCTGTTTTTTAAAGCCACTCTTTGTGGTATTTCTGCTATAGCAGCACTGGATAACTAAGACACCATCCTCTCTTTGTTGATAATGAGGCTGTGCTCGTAGTGACCCAGGGACTGCAGATTCTCTTACAAAATGAGGTAGAAATGAGTGCTTGAGGACTGAATATGTACTGAACATTGCTGACTCATGTCTTCTATTCTATTGTGATGAGCTGGTGTGGGTGTGGATGTAGGGGTGAGGGGCTATAGGGAATCATCCCAAATCATCCCAACACAGGCAAAAAGCACTGCATTTGGCCTTGCTCAGACCTCTACCCCCAATTCTGCTCATCATCAGAGCTACTTTCCACTCACTGCTACTCACTCAGGTTCATACACTTTTCTTCAGGAAGCAAACACCCCCTGCACTGAATCAAATAGAGCACATCTGGGAATTTTTGAGAACACATTATCTGTTAGATCATGAAGAACATACGGGTACAATCAGTTCACTGAAACAATGACCTTTTACAGGCAGTCAAGTTATGGACAAGATCCATTCCTAAGCGTGTCTTTAAGTCTAATTTGTAGGTAAGTCAGAACAGGTGCTTACGATTCTTATTTAACTTTGCTTTGGTGCAAAAAAAGACTGGAAGCCTTTTCAATGATTTGAAAGCTGTGCATGCAGTATGAGAAGGTGATTGTGATGAAGAATTTGTTGCAAGTAGGGATTGGTTCAGTCATTTTAAAGTGAGGACAGATTTACATAACATTAAAGAGCAAGCACAAGTTGTCCATAAGCCAGATGTTCATAAACTGAAGACTTACTGTATCTCACAAAATTTCCATCCAAGTTCCATTATCTTCTGTAGAGAGTACCAGTAGATGTTTCCGCAACTCCAAGTCCCATCCCTCCCAACAAGCTTCATGAGTTACCAACTGTACAGTTGTGATATTGATGCCTAAATTGGATCCATTTGGATTTGGCAAATGGAACATTAAAATAAAAAAGTTTTAAAGAGTTTTTTGTTTTATTTTTAAAGCCATTAGGCATAATTGCCATGTAGCTTGTAGAAAAGCACATCAACCATCCCTCGGAAAACCTTGTGCCAAGGAAGACATTTCATCTTTACCAGTCGACTCCATTTGGGAGTCTGTGTTCACAGTGTTTCCAAAAAGCCAATATTGAAACATTTTGGTCCCAACAACTCCAGGAACTACTGCCCTGGTGAAGTAGAAAAGTCATAGGTTCATAAGCTATAAGCCTATAAAGCAAATTGTAAGGAAGTCTAGAGTTAAAAAACATAAAACCAGGAATCCCTAGGTGGTGTAAACAGTTAACACACTTGATAGCAGAAAGTTTGAAGATTCAAGACCACTCAGAGGGACCTTGGTGAAAAGGTCTACTGATCTACTTGCAAAAAATCAGTCATTGAAAATCCTATAGAGGGCAATTTTACTCTGACACATACAGGGTTGCCACGAGTCAGAGTCACCTCTGGTTTTAGCAACTGGTTTTACTTAGAAGCCCAGGCACCATTTATATATAGCACCTTACTTAATCCTTACAGGAACTTCAGAAGGAAAGCACTTTTATCATCTTCATTTGATGGGAAGAGGAAACTGAGGCACAAGGAGGTGAAATAACTCATGCACTAGTAGGTGGCAACACCAGGATTTGAACCCAGGCAATCTGGTGTCGGATTCTAACATTCTAATCCTTCAGGATTAGAGTGAAGAAGGGTTACAAAGAGAAGTTTTCTATACATGTTTGATTTGAAATGGGAAGGTTTTGGAAATGTTTTTAGACTGAGAGGAAGGGATCAGTAGAGAAATTCTGAAGATCCTAGAAAGAAAAGAAAAGCAATGGAACAAAGTCCCAGAGGAAGAAGGTGGGATCATAAACAACTCCTTATTTATTAGTAAGTCCTTAAGTGTCCAGTGAATTCAATATGCCAGTCTCTGCCTGGCAGTGGGGATTCAATGATAAGCCAGAGAGTCAGGCCCTGACCCCAGGAAGCTTCAAGTCTTAGGAGTGTAAACAGAGGAACAGTAAATGGATGAAAAACAAGAAAATAGACAAACAGCAAAATGTGACATGTGTGATGAAGGAAACCAATGAAGTCCTGAGATAGAAAGAAAAATGGTGACAATTAAATTGAAACATGAAGTTTGGGAAAGAGAAAGCATTTAGAAGACTGGAGGGGAGAGGCCAGGCAGACAGCAAGTGGCAGAATGGCATGAAATGAGGTGATGAAAGAGAACAACAGCCTCCTGGTCAAGGTACAGGTTCCTCATAATACAATCAAGTGTTCGGGAATTCCCATTCTTCTCAATGTTATCCATAACTTGTCATGATCCACACAATCAAATGCCTTTGCAGTCAATAAAACACAAGTAAACATCTTTCTGATATTCTTTACCTTGAGCCAAGATCCAACTGACAACAGCTATGATATCCCTTGTTCCATGTCCTCTTCTGAATCCAGCTTGCATCTCTGGAAGTTCTCCGTCAATATACTACTGTAACCATTTTTGAATTATCTTCAGTAAGATCTTACTTGCATGTGATATTAATGATATTGTTCTATAATTTCCACATTCTGTGGGATCACCTTTCTTTGGAATGGGTACAAATATGAATCTCTTCCAGTCAGTTGGCCAGGTAGCTGTCTTCCAAATCTCTTGGCATAACCAAGTGAGTGCCTCCAGTGGGGCATCCGTTTGTTGAAATATCTCAATGGGTATTCCATCAATTCCTGGAGCCTTATTCTTCGCCAATTCTTTCATTGCACCTTCAACTTCCTCCTTCAGTACCATTGGTTCTAGATCATATGCCACCTCCTGAAATGGACGAGGAGTGAGCCACAGGGACCAGGTGAGGAGAGGGAACCTAGGCATGCCCAAAGCAGCAGGGCAGGAGAACCGGAGAGAGGAGACGAATACAATCACTATTGCCCTGAGATAATCTTAAATCTTAAAGAAAAAATAACCCCTAAAGTCTTCTTAAAACCAAAGTTTAACTTGACTAGTGAAATGTCTCCCTTGAACTCTTCTAAGAACTATCTATACGGCATCAAACTGACAACAGTAACTCAAAAGATTTGATGGAGGCAGTGAAGTTATGTTAATGGAAGGGGAGCAACTCAGAAAAGGAAGGTAAGAATGGTTTCACAACTCAAAGAATGTCATTGAATTGTACATGTAGAAACTGTTGAATTGTACATATAGAAACTGTAGGATTGATGTATGTTTTGCTGTGTATATTCTCAACAACAAAGACATAATCAAACATTTTTTTAAAAAATATACTGTTGACCAGGTTCCATCACAAAACAAGCAAATCAGAATTTCTGATAGAGGCATTCAGGCATGGTTATTTTTCAAGCTCTCCAGCACAGCTGAGGTGAAACCTACTGTTTTAGTGCAAGCATTTCTTAAAGACAGAGATAAGGAGTTTGCTTTTCAGTCAGGATACAATGGAAAGAATATGGAAAGTTTCAAGCAGAGAAATGACATCACCACATTTACCTTTTTTAAACAAGCTGGAGAACTAACTGGAAAAATAAATCAGCTTTAGAGGGGAAAGAGGTAATTCCTTTTCTGAACCAGGAAAGACAGAAGTAAATTTAAAGCTGAAAAAGAGATTTCACATCTATGGACCTCAATTTTCTCTAAGAAATGAAAAATATAGTCCCATCTGCAATGATTTAAGGGCAAAGGTGATGAGGCTGGAAGGAGAAATGAGAAGTCAAGAATGACCAACAAAGGGGAGTAGGAAAGGAAGACACTTGAGAAAATAAAATGTTAGATGGTGTCACCAGGAGCCTCAGAAGATGCCAGAAACCAGCTCCTTAAAGGGAGCCATCATCTGGCTAGGTTATATAAGGGCAGAAGAAGAGTGAGCACTGTTATACTGACTGGGGCCCTGGGCAGGGGAGGGGAATGAGCTACACTGTGTAGAGGAAAAGCCAGGTGAAAGAGAGTAGAAAGTCCTCAGAAAGAAATTATCATAAAGATTGGCCACATGTTCCAGGTTATATCAAACAGAAAGCCAGGGAGACTGGTTAGAGTGAAAGAGCCGAGGTCCTGGAGACCTAACGTAGCTGGAGAACAAACGTATTTAGTGAGAAGGAGAAGGAAATAAGGAGAAAGAAGTGAAGGGTTAAGAAAAATGTGCAAGTTAGGGTCTCACCAGATTTTGGTTTCTAGTTTACCAAATCCCAACTTTAGTCAAAGCATCACCATTTTTGGGAAATGTGGCAAAAAAAATTTTTTTAAGTTATTTCATGAAATAAACTTGATTTTTCAGCAAAATAAATCTTTAGGTCTTCTGGAGTTTACATTAACTTTATCCAAAGAATTTAGTCTTTGTCCTTGGTTCCTGAGAGGGTTGTTGTTCTTGTTATGTGCCGTGGAGTCAAACCTGAGTCATAGTGATCCCTCCTTGAGTTTCCTAGGTAGTATCACTATGGAAGTAGATTGCCCAACCTTCCTTCTGAGGAATGGCTGGTGGGTTTGAACCACCAACCTTCTGGTTAGCAGTCAAGTGCCTTAGGCACTACGCTACCAGAGCTCCTATTGGTGGTGTAGGAAAAGGTATTTGGCTGCTACCCAGAAGGTCAGCAGTTAAAACCCACCAGCTGCTCCTTGGAAATATGATGAGGCAATCTACTTCCTTAAAGATTTACAGCCTTAGAAACCCAAAGCTATGAGTCAGAATAGACTCAATGGCAGTGGGTTTGGTTTTGTTTTTTAGTTCATCGTCTATAGGCCTCCAGACCACATCTGAGGGTGTATGCTAATGAGGTGACTCAGATCAGGGGCTGGCCAGACCAGAAAGACCACATCATGATATCAGCTGACTCAGGGGAGGTGGGCTGATTCATTCGAGTATGTCTATGTAATGGGACCACAATAAAGGCTCTGGACATAGAAACTTGATGGACT
The DNA here is from genome assembly GCF_000298275.1 of Orycteropus afer afer. NCBI lineage: Eukaryota > Metazoa > Chordata > Mammalia > Tubulidentata > Orycteropodidae > Orycteropus > Orycteropus afer. Next base: position 2,029,756 of record NW_006921872.1, on the reverse strand, counting down.
TCATGGTTGGTGATAGATACTGATATACATGGGAGAGTAGCACATGCCTTTTTGAGACATAGAAACTCTGAGTTGCTAGACCTCACTTTATGCATCTCTTCATTTGTATCCTTTTTCCTATGATAATACTACTGTGTAAGTATATAAGTATAGTTTTCCATGAGTTCTATGAGTCATTCTAGTGAATTATCCAACCCAAAAGTGTAGTGGGAGTTGGCAGGTCATAAGTGAGGGCACTTTGGCATCCTACAGGCATAGAAGGAACCCTCAAATTCATAGCCAGCAGATTAGAAATCTTATCAGAAATCAGAGCCCTGGAGATTCGCAAGTTTACAGCTGATATTCTGAGGGGTAGTGGAAAAACACCAAATGTATAGCCAGCAGGTCAGAGGTGAGGGTGTCATGAAGACTCCCAAGCTTGGAATCGACATCTGAGGTTTTAGGCAGACCCATTAGTCTGGAGGATGGTGTCCTTTAATTTGTGAGGTCTGACCTTGCTCTGGATGGTTAGAGTTAGATAAGCAAGTGCTGCATGGGCACATGGTGTCAGAACAGAGGAGAATAGAATTGAATTGCTCCTTGTAATTTGGAGTGAGAAGTGAAATTTTGATTTTTTCCATTCAGGTTGTTAAAGGTTTCAAAAAGAAGTACAAACTGGCAGATCCAACCAAGCTGGCAGGAAAATATGTAGCCTAAATAATATTATAAACCCTAGAACATTTCACATAAAACACTAGATTTCTGAATCCTCTTGAAAACATGAAGATCTGGAAACTCACCACATAAGTCAGATGAACTGAGTGCTTGCCACCTCACTGAAAACGGCAAAGGCTCTCCAGGTTATCACAGGCCTTCACCTAGCCTCTCCTTAACTGCCTGGCCCCTATGGGCAGACTCTCTACTCTTGCAAGAGATTGGGCTAGACAGTGCTATCGTCTGTTCCAGCCCTGCTGAGAACCTTCAGTGAGCCAGGAGAGAACTAAGGCACTGGGGATACAATAGCAACTGCAGCACCATCCTGCTTTACGGAGCATGGAAACTGGAGAGTCTTAATCTCAGCAGGATGGGGCTGCTGGCACCCTTTGACAGTACAGATTTAACTTTACATTTAGAAAATATTCCAGCTGTCTGCTGGTTCCACACACCCACTGATGAACAAAAGCACATTCAGAGTGGATGCTCAACTCACTATAGAAATTGTGACATGAAATTCCTGGAGTTTGGCATTGTATTGTGGCGCCTTGCTTTAGGAGACAGGCCAGACCACTGCCTGAAGAGGGCATGGGGGAGGAATAGTTTAGCATAATACAAGAAAATTTAAGAAGGCACTAGAATGTTCTTGGCATTAGCAGGCCCGTTTGATTCCTCACTCTTTTTTTAAAGCTGAAGTCATTTCCAATATTGTGCCAATATTTGACTTTGTCTTTGCCAGACTCGACTGAAGATAGATTAAAACAATAGAGCAGGGAAGACCCCAGGGCTCACAAGATTTATATTTTGTAACACTTGCTGCTGATCTTTTGGCCAAGGTAAGCAGCTGCCTGCCTGTGTCCCTTGAGGGTACTGTTTTAAGGAAAAAGTGCTCTGAGGAACAGAAGAGCCTTATCACTATTGAGGCTTTCTCTATTTCTCCTGCTGCAGA
>NW_006921872.1:2025888-2027041 GCF_000298275.1 Orycteropus afer afer | reverse complement strand
TCTGTACCCCCCATGTACCTCTCTATGACTTTCTCTTCCTCAATGCCACCATATTGGTCACTCAAATTTGGTACATTGCCCTTCTCTTCACCCAATTCAATACTTATCTCTATCTATCTAACAGCGTTCCCTCCCCTCCCCTCCCACCCCTGGTAATCAACAAAGAAAATTTCCTTCTATAGGTAACCTTTCCTTCACTTTTACAATAACGGACTAACACAATATTTGCCCTTTTGTGATTGACTTATTTCACTCAGCATAACGTCCTCCAAGTTCATACAAGTTATGCGGTGTTTTGCAGATTCTACATTATGAACAGTCCATCTATCTTGCAACTCTCTTAACTTCCTCACCATTTAGAAGTTCTGTAACTACGCAGTCTATTCCCTCATTTTCTTTGTAGTTGTCCTAACTTGGAAACTGATGGCTCTGGTTCCCCGCTTACAATCCTGTAAGCTAATTTTACTTTGGGTATGTCCATAGCTGTGGTTTCTGGGTTATGTCGTCTTGTGTATTAATGGTTGGTTGTTATTTGCTATTTTTGGTTCTCTGTTCAAAGGACTCCCTTTAGCACCTCTTGTAAGGTTAGTCTGGTTTTAACAAATTCCCTTAGTCTCTGCTTATCTGGAAATCTCCTAATTTCACCATCATATTTGAGGGACAATTTTGCCGGGTATATAATTCTTGGTTGAAAAATTTTCTCTTTCAGGGTTTTATATATACCATCCCATTGCCTGCTCGCTTGCATGGTTTCTGCTGAGAAATCAGAGGTTATTCTTACTGGCTGTCCTTTGTACATGACTTTTTTTTTTTCCCGTGCTGCTTTCAGGATTCTTTCTTTGTCTTTGGTTTTGATGAGTTTGATGAGCTTGGTGATTTTCTTTTGAGATCTATCCTGTTTGGGGTTCGTTGGAATTCCTGAATGGATATATTCTCATCTTTCATTATATCAGGGAAGTTCTCCTCCAACAAATATTGGACAATTTTCTCAGTGGTTTTATTTTCCTCTTCCTGTTCTGGAATTCCAATGACACATAAGTTATTCCTTTTGTCTTTTATTATTATTATTATTGTGATTTGGGTGAAGATTTACAGAGCAAATTCACTTTCCATACAGCAGTTCACATATACTTTGTCTCATGTCATTGACCAC
>NW_006921872.1:2004657-2014157 GCF_000298275.1 Orycteropus afer afer | reverse complement strand
GAGAAGGATGTCATGCTTGGTAGGGTGGAGGGTCGACAAAAGAGGGGGAGGCCTTCAACGAGATGGATTGATATGGTGGCTGTGATGATGGGCTCAAGTATAGCAGGGATCATGGAGCTGGTGCGGGATCAGGCAATGTTTCATTCTGCTGTGCATGGGGTTGCTATGAGTTGGAAATGACTCAACGGCACCTAACAACAACATTCACCAGTTGATGGACATTTGGGTTGTTTCTAGTTTTGGGCTACTATGAGTCATGCTGCTAATATTTGCATATAAAACTTTGTGTTGTATCCCTTAAATTTTGCTCCAAATGCATGTATTCTCATTTTAAAAATTAGGAAGTTGGAAGAATTAACTGTCTGAATAATTGGGACCTGAACTAAATAAGGCACTTGACTGCTAACCAGAAGGCTGGTGGTTCAAACCCACTAGCTACTCCTCAGAAGGAAGATTGGGCAATCTACTTCCATGGAGATACTGCCTAGGAACCCACGGAGGGGTCGCTATGAGTCGGATCCCACTCAATGGCACTGAGTTTGGTTTTTGGTTGGAACGAAATAAATATAATTACAGTTTGGCTGGCCAGCATTTATATAATTTCTCGTTACATGCAAGACTTGGTGTCTTTTTATGCATTATGTGTTTAAATACACAAGAATGATTTGGCTTCCTCTAAGCAATACATCTAGTTGATCTCCCCAGCAGACAAGTTGAATCAAATCACTCAAACCAAAAACCAAACTCAACTGCCGTTAAGTCGGATCCAACTCATAGTGACCCCTCCTTGCATTTCCGAGGTGGTATCACTATGGAAGTAGATTGCCCAACCTTCCTTCCAAGGAGTGGCTGGTGGATTTGAACCACTAACCTTCTGGTTAGCAGTCAACTATGATGATGTAAAATACTTTCCTGTGGCCTTAAGGGTGTTGATTTTCTTTTAAAAATAATCTTTAACAATTACTTGTATCGACACAGATGCAATTCATAAATACTACATTGAACAAAAGAAGCCAGACACAAAAGATACCTAAATTCAAATATAGGTAAAACTAACCAATGGAGATAAAAGTCAGACCAGTGATTATCACTGGCAGGGGTCAGTAGTACTGACTGGGGCAGGAGAGGGGACACAGAGAATTGTCAAGGGAGCCTCCTGGGTGGTAGAACTGTTTCCATCTTCATCCGGGTGCTGGTTCCACAAGTATATTCATAAGTAAAAAATCATCAAGCTGTGTAATTAAGATTAGTGCACTTTACTAAATATCTGTTTGCTTCAATCAAAAAGTAAAAAGTAAATAATAATCTTTTTAAAAAAATCTTCTTAGGATTGGTGATTCAGTCAAATGAGAGCATATATATGACTTCCTGGCATCATACTTGGCACATAATAAATGGTGCTTAATATATGTGTAATGAGTTTTGGTAGTCAGTGGTTAAGAGCTCTGCTGCTAACCAAAGGTTGTTGAGACATTTATTTGTTCATGCGTTCATTTGAAGAGACTCCATTAGCAATGGAGTCAGGTTGGTTGTAAACTCAACTGAAGCCAATCTCTGCACCTCAATCTTCCACAGTACTGCTGGGTGGGTTCAAACCAGCAAACTTTGGGTTAGCCGCCCAATGCAGAGTTGCAAGTTCGAACCCACTCAGCAGCCCTGTGGGAGAAAGGTATGGTGATCTATTCCCATAAAGATTTAAAAAAAAAAAAAAAACCTGCCATCGAGTTGATTCTTACTCATAGCAAGCCCATTGGACTTCTAAGGCTGTAAATCTTTATGGAAACAGATTGCCTCGTTTTCCTCCCATGGAGCACCTGGTGGATTTGAACCCCTGATCTTCTGGTTAGCATCCAAATGCCTTACCCACTACACCATCAGAGCTCCTTCCCATAAAGATGATATAAGGAAAACCCTATGGGGCAGTTCTACTCTGTCACAGGAGGTCACTAGAGTCCAGATGACTCCAGAGGACCTAACTACAACAATGAATGTTTACTTCTCTCTCTTGCTTGCATCTCCAGGAGAAATTTATGACAAAATATTAACATTACCAATATGTTGTTGTTGTTAGGTGCCATCAGGTTGTCTCTGACTCATAGTGACCCTATGTACAACAGAATGAAACATTGCCTGGTCCTGTGCTATCCTTAAAATCCTTGCTATGTTTGAGCCCATCATTGCAGCCACTGAGTCCATCCATCTATTGAAGGTCTTCCCCTTCTTTGCTGACTCTCTACTTTGCCAAGCATGATATCCTTCTCCAGGGACTAGTCCCTTCTGATAACATGACCAAAGTGGGTGAGATGAAGGCTAGCCATTCTCACTTCCAAGGAGCATTCCAGCTGCACTTCCTCCAAAACAGATTTATTTATTCTTTTAGCAGTCCATGGTATTTTCAGTATTCTTCACCAACACCATAATTCAAAGACATCAACTCTTCTTTGATCTTCCTTATTCATTGTCCAGCTTTCACATGCATATGAGGCAATTGAAAATACTTTGGCTTGGGTCAGGCACACCTTAGTCTTCAAAGTGATATCTTTGCTTCTTAACACTCTAAAGAGGTCTTTTGCCAGATTTTCCCAGTGCCATATGACTTCTGATTTCCTGACTGCTGCTTCCATGATGTTGACTATTGATCCAAGTAAAATGAAATACCTGACAACTTCAAACTTTTCTCCTTTTATCATGATGTTGCTTATTGGTCCAATTGTGAGGATTTTCATTTGCTTTATGTTGAGGTGTAACCCATACTGAAGACTGTAGTCTTTGATATTCATCTATAACTGCTTCAAGTCATCTTCATTTTCAGCAAGCAAGGTTGTGTCATCTGAATATCACAGGTTGTTAGAGTCTTCCTCTGATTCTGATGCCCCATTTTCTTCATGTAGTCCAGCTTCTTGGATTTGCTCAGCCCACAGATTGAATAATATGGTGAAAGGACACAACCCGATGTCCTGATTTTAAACCATGCAGGATTTTCTTGTTCTGTTTGAATGACAGCCTCTTGGTCTATGCATGGGTTCTTCATGAGAACAATTAAGCATCCTAGAATTCCCATTCTTCTCAATGTTATCCATAATTCGTTATGATTCACACAATCAAATGCCTTTGCATAGTCAATAAAACATGGGTAGTGGCGCAGTGCCTAAGGCATTTGACTGCTAACCAGATGGCTGGTGGTTCAAACCCACCAGCCACTCCTCAGAAGGAAAATTGGGCAGTCTACTTCCAAAGTGATACTGCCTCGGAAATCCAAGGAGGTGTTGCTATGAGTTGGGTCCTACTCCATGGCAGTGAGTTTGCTTTTTTTTTGTTTGTTTGTTTTGTTTTTTTAGATATCATTGTGGTATTCTTTACTTTCAGCTAAGATCCATCTGACATCAGTAATGATATCCCTCATTCCATGTCCTCTTCTGAATCCAGTTTGCATTTCTGGATGTTCCCTATCAATATACTGCTGCAACCATTTTTCAATTATCTTTAGCAAAATTTTTCTAGAGTGTGATATTAAAGATAGTGTTCCATAATTTCCACATGCTATTGTATCACCTCTTTGGAATGGCCACAAATATCAATCTTTTCCAGTCAGTTGCCAAGGTAGCTATCTTCCAACTTTCTTGGCATAAATGAGTAAGGGCCTCTAGCATTGCATCCTATGTTGAAACATCATAATGGGTATTCCATCAATTCCTGGAGCCTTGTTTTTTGCCAATTTCTTCAGTGCACCTTGGACTTCTTCTTTCAATACCATTCATTCTTGATCATATGCTACTTCTTGATATAGTTGAACAAGGACCAATTCTCTTGGTAAGTGACTCTGTGTATTCTTCCATCTTCTTTTGATGTTTCCTTCATTGTTCAATATTTTGCCCATAGAATCCTTCAGTATTGCAACTCATGCCCTGAATTTTTTCTTCAGTTTTTTCAGCTTGAGAAATCCTGATGGTGGTTTTTTGTTTTGTTTTGTTTTGTTTTGTTTTCTGACCCCAAGTCTTCATACATTTCATTATAATACTTTACTTTGTCTTCTCAAGCTACACCTTAAAATCTTCTGTTCGGCTCTTTTACTTTATCATTTTTTCCATTAGCTTTAGCTACCCTCTATTCAAGATCCAGTTTAAGAGTCTCTTCTGAAACCAAAGATGCATGGAAACAATTAGTCCAAGCAACTGGTACACCATGTGATTCTTAGTCTACACAACTATGAGACCAGAAGAGCTAGCTGGTGCCCGGCTCTCACTGCACTTGGAGGGGCATCTATGTAGGAGATCTTAGATAGAGTGGAAGAACAATGTGGAACAAAACTCAAAATCATTTGGGGGAAAAAATAAAAGGGACCAGGTTTGCTGGTCTGCTAGAGCCTGATGGAACCACTGAGACTATGGCCCCTAGCTGCCCTTCAGGTCTAGAATTGAACTCACACCTCTGGCTTCCAGCCAAACAAAAGACATGCATATGAGGTGAACATTTAAGCTAGGTAGATACACTCCTTGGAGAGAAAAATCATGGGAGAATAGAAGGGCCATGTATGCACAGGGACATTGCACAGGGGGCAGGAGTGCATGGAGAGAAGGACACAGGGAAGAGGTAACTATCAGGAAGAAGTGGGAGGGGAGCTGTTGCATTGTGGTAAATTGTAGTCATTGTCATGAGACAAAGTGTATGTGAACTGCTGTATGGAAAGTGAATTTGCTCTGTATACTTTCACCCAAATCACAATAAAAATTAAAAAAAAAAAAAAAAAGAGTCTCTTCTGACATCTGTTTTGGTCTTTTCTTCCTTTTCTGTCTTTTTAATGAACTTTTGCTTTCTTCATGTATGATGTGCTTGATGTCAGCCCACAATTCGTCTGGTCTTCAGTCTTGGTGTTCAATGCATCAAATCTATTCTTGAAATGGTCTCTAAATTCAGGTGGGATAAAATAAGGATCAAATTTTGCCTCCCATGGACCTGTTTTACCTTCAGCTTCAACTTGAACTTGCATATGAGCAGTTGATGGTCTGTTCTATAGTCAGATCCTGGTCTTGTTTTGACTGATGATATTGAGCTTCTCCATTATCCCTTCCAACAGATTGTAGTCATTCTGATTCCTGTGTATTCCATCTGGCAAGGCCCATGTGTATAGTCACCATTTATGTTGTTGAAAAAAGATATTTGCAATGAATAAGCTGTTGGTCTTACAAAATCCAATCATGCTATCTCCAGGATCATTCCATCATCAAGACCATATTTTCCAACTACAAATGCTTTTTCTTTGTTTCCCGCTTTCATGTTCCAATCACCAGTAATTATCAATACATCTTGATTGCATGTTTGGTCAATTTCAGACTGTAGAAGTTGGTAAAAATCTTCAGTGTCTTCATCATTGGCTTTAATGATTGATGCATAAATTTGAGTATCAGTAGTGTTAACTGGTCTTCCTTGTAGGTGTATAGATATTATCCTATTTCTGACAGCATTGTATTTCAGGATAAATCTTGAAATGTTCTTTTTGACAATGAATGTGATGACATTCCTCTTCAATTTGTCATTCCCAGTATAGTAGACCATATGATTATCTGATCCAAAATATCAAATACTAGCTATTTCAGCTCACTAATGCATAGGCTATTGATCTTTATGCATTCTATTTCATTTTTTGACAACTTCCAATTTCCCTAGATTCATACTTCATACATTCCATATTCCAATTATTAATGGATGTAGCAGCCCCTCCCATACTGCATCTGTTTGTTGAAACACCTCAATGGGTATTTTGTCAGTTCCCAGACACTTGGGTTTTGCTTTTGTTTGCTTGCTTGTTTGTTTGTTTTGTTTTTTGACAGAAGAAGTCAATGCAGCCTCAATTTCTTCCTTCAATAACATTGGTTCCTGATCATATGCTAATTCCTGAAATAGTTGGACATCCACCAGTTCTGAACTGGTCATCATAAATATTCACCCTTTTTTGTCTACATAGATGGGGTCACTTTGCACTCCCTGAAGAACACTGCATCATAGGGTAAGAGGAGAAGTGGTGAGGGGTCTCTTCACACATCCCACCTTGTCTTAACTGACTGGATCCCAGTACCTATCTTCAGCTGGACATTAAACTTGTGTGCAATCTCAAAAATCTTGCAGACTGCCACAAGCATTCTTATTATTTCACAAGCTTGGAGAATTCCATGGCCTTGGGCACCCCCAGATATCACCATGTCTGAATATATATGAAACACTGGCACATTTGTTTGAAGTAAAGCAGATTGTGACTTTTTAAAGCCCACAGACAGAGGTTTACCATCCCAAACTTTTACCTGAACCTTACCTCTCAGCTTGGACAGTTCATATAGGGCAGAGGGCCCCCAAAACACTTCCAGGAATAGATCTATGAGATCAGAAGTCACTACAAGCTTGGGTGATATTAACATAAACTGATCTAGTAAATCTCTCTGTCCATGATATGAAAAATTGCCTCTTGGAAACAATTAGCCAGTGCTTCTTATATTCAAGTAGCATTGTTTTCTTTATCTTTCTGAAATAGCTGAGTGTGTTCTCTCATACTCAGTTTCAAGACAAACAAGAAAAACAATATGGAGGTAACCAGCATGTATGAATCAATTTGTTATATCTGTCTTTCACGCTCAGAATAGGGAGTCTGGGCCAAAGCTACTGAGGGCCACAAGAAATAATGGAATGATACATCAAAACATCAAATTTTAGTCCTTTGGTTTCCACAAGATCATTTAGTGCAGTGAGAGGGGTATGTATGGAATCACAACTCAGTAGCTTGAAAGAATCAGGGGGCTTCCAAAGATGAGGAGAGTTCATAAATATCAAGTTCTAGGCTCATGTGCCAAACTATGAACAAAACAGATTTCTTGCCTCAAACTTGAATTAATGATGTACCTTGAAAAAAGTGCCTTTCTTTTAGAGAAATGTGACACAATCTCAGAAGCTTGAAACTGTATAATCTGTAAGTGGTCTCCCAGAGTAGTGATATAGGGTGTTAGAGATTCCTGTAACAGATGAAGCTAGAGAAGTTGGAGGGGAGAAATTTGATAAAGTGAGGTGAGCAGGTCACCAAATCATAATGGGCATTGGTACAATACAGAATGAGAACTTGGAGGCTTAGAAACTGACCTTGAAGGTGTATGAGACTATTTGGCTCTGCTCGGTATGATAGTTAATTATTTGGGATGTTAACTGAAAGAACGGTGCTGAATGATGTGCTCAACCTTTTCTGACTTTGTGGTTAAAATGGATGAAGAGACACTCTCTGCACACCCACTCTGTTTCTGCCTGGATGCTGAAGTTGCTGCTTCCAGACATCACTAGGCACACACACACACACACACACACGGTTGTCATGACAATTGAGACATGGTCTAAATAAAATACACATTGGGGCCATGTCTTAATGGAGCCAGTAATTCGGATATTTTGATAAAAACATTTCTGTTATAATAGAAATGGGGAAACATTTTTACCTACCCAGCAGCAACAAAAACCCATCTGAGTACATCTGTCCTACCTAACTAAGTGCTGAATCTTGAGATCTTGGGATACTAGAATTAAAGCACTGGTACTTAAGTGATAGGTTATTTTTAAAAAGACCTCTCTAGATGAAGTCTGCCCATCTTTTCTCAGTTCTAACCTACCAGAGGTCATAGAACTAGATTACAGTAAAAGTAACTGCTCAATTAGCCTAGCACAAGGCTCTGATTTCAGGGAAACAATTTTGGACTCCTTAAGGTCCACAAAAGGAGCTCTGGTAGCATAGTGCCTAAGGCACTTGACTGCTCACCAGAAGGCTGGTGGTTCAAACCCACCAGCCACTCCTCGGAAGGAAGGTTGGGCAATCCTACTTCCGTAGTGATACTGCCTCGGAAACCCAAGGAGGGGTTGCTATGAGTCGGGGCCGACTCGAGGGCAAACAACAACAACAAGAAGAAGGTCCACAAATGTCAACCTACCACTGTTTTTTTTTTTTTTTTTTTCACTTGCAAACATTCTGAAGTTCAATTCTAATTTGATTGCCTTGGGGTTAATTAATTTGTCAATCCTTATTATTAAAGACAAGAGAGACCAACACTATTTTGTTGTTGGTATGTGCCATTGAGTTGGACCCCACTCATAGCGACCCCTCCTTGGGTTGCTGAGGCAGTATCACTATGGAAGTAGATTGCCCAACCTTCCTTCCAAGGAGTGGCTGCTGTGTTTGAACCGCCAGCCTTCTGGTTAACAGTCAAGTGCCTTAGGCACTATGCTGTCAGAGCTCCTATTTTAGCTACCCTTTATGTGGGTGGGTACCATTCTGTCTTCTACTGTGTGACATTCATTATTGTCTAATGCTGTGGTAATGTATACAGTAAGCACACAATTTCACAATGACACATAGCCAAATTGTGTAACCACAATAAAACAGGCAATATTAGAGGATGAAGATTCAGCATCACATCAGTCCTTGACCAGAATACAAGTTCTACCATAAAGCAGAACCTTGGTTACAATCAAGTCTTAGATGCCTAAGTGATCCTTTTATTTTTTCCAACTGTGAGAAAAATTTACTTAAAACTTAGCCAAAGGATGATTTCCTTCAGCAGAGATAGTCTTATGACCCTCACCCACATTTCTGTGTAATGAACTTACCCTTGGTGAATGAAAGAAAATCCTTTAAATCTGGGGATTATTCAACATCAATACCTAGTGCCCTATATTACCCATTAACTATGAGATCTGTTAATAATCATCATCTTTTGCTGGGAGCACATTTGAGTCTAACCACCTCTTCATTGGTTCTGGATTAGAGGTCTGGGAAAGGAAAACCCAACCAGAGATAAAAGTGAAATGCAAAGTAAATGTGGTTTAATTACATTGCCATGTATGATATCCCTCACCATCTAGTCAATGCTGACTCATCACACTTCTATGGGACAGAGTAGAACTGCCCCACAGGGTTTCCAATGCTATAATCTTTTTGGAAGCAGATTGCCACATCTTTCTCCCATGGAGAGTCTGGTGGGTTTCAACCGTAAATCTTTTGGTTAGTAGGGCTCCTTGACATGTGTGATAACAACTTTAATTTCAAATGAAGTATTTTTCAGTAATGAAAGGAAACACAGGAATTGGATGAGCATAGTAGTTTCATCAATACTAATCTCAAAATGCAGTATTGTTCAGTAATGAGTGAAAAGAAAAGGACTTGTGTGAGATGCAGTGACTTGCGCGGTGGCAGGTTGTATAAGAAGGTGAAATGGAAGAAATGCCATCTCCTTTAGGTGATTATTAGTCTTAGTTCTCCTGTTTATCACTAGACTGTAAGCTCCCTGAGGGCAGAGATGATCTCTGTCACACTCAGCCTTATAACCTTCAGAGCACCCACCCTGGCCCAGTGTCTGGTACATAATAGGTTCTCAGTAATTATGAATAAATGACTCCTAAATATTTTCCAAAGGAGCTCTGGTAGCATAGTGGCTAAGGCACTTGACTGCTAACCAGAAGGCTGGCGGTTCAAACCC
>NW_006921872.1:2002623-2003232 GCF_000298275.1 Orycteropus afer afer | reverse complement strand
CATTCATCATCACAAAGGATGTTTCAAGATCTGTCCTGAAGTACAATGCTGTCAGTGATAGGATAATATCCATATGCCTACAATGAAGACTAGTTAATACGACTATTATTCAAATTTATGCCCCAACCACCAAAGCCAAAGATGAGGAAATTGAATATTTTTATCAACTTCTACAGTCTGAAATTGACCAAACATGCAATCAAGATGTGTTGATTGCATGTTTGGTTACTGGAATTTAAAAGTTGGAAACAAAGAATCACTGGCACTTGGAAAATTTGGCCTTGGGTAACAGAAATAATGCTGGAGATTGCATGGTAGAATTTTGCAAGACCAACGACTTACTGATTGCAAATTCCTTTTTTCAACAACACAAATGGTGGCAATACATGTGGACTTTGCCAGATGGAATACATAGGAATCAGATTGACTACATCTGTAGTGAGAGGTGATGGAAAAGCTCAATATCTTTAGCCAAAATCAGGCCAGGAGTTAATTATGGAACAGACCATCAACTCTCATATGCAAGTACAACTCGAAGTTAAAGACAATTAAAACAAGTTAACGAGAGCCAAAATATGATCTTGAATATATCCTTCCTGAATTTAGAGA
>NW_006921872.1:1986934-2001464 GCF_000298275.1 Orycteropus afer afer | reverse complement strand
ATGCAAAAGCATTTGATTGTGTGAATCATAACAAATTGTGGATAACATTGAGAAGAATGGGAATTCCAGAACACTTAATTGTACTCATGAGGAACTTGTACCTAGACAAGGAGGCTGTCATTTGAACAGAACAAGGGGACACTCCATGATTTAAAATCAAGAACAGAGTGTGTCAGAGTTGTATGCTTTCACCATACTTAGTCAATCTATATGTTGGACTATATGAAGAAGAACATGGCATCAGGATTGGAGGGAGAATCGTTAACAACCTACAATACAATTGTGACAATAAAATTTTGCTTGCTGAAAGTGAGGATGACCTGAAGCACTTACTGATGAAGATCGAAGAATACAGTCTGCTGTGTGGATTACCTCTCAGTATAAAGAAAACAAAAATCCTCACAACTGGACCATAAGCAGGATCACAATAAATGGAAAAAAGATTGACGTTGTCAAAGATTTCACATTGCTTGGTTCTACAATCAACACCAATAGAAGCAGCAGTCAGGACATCAGAAGACATATAGTACTGGGCAAGTTGGCTTTAAAGGACCTCTTTGAAGTGCTGAGGGACAAAGATGTCTCCTTGAGGACTAAGGTGTGCCTGACAAAAGCCATGATATTTTCAATCACCTCATATGCATGTGAGAGCTGGACAATGAATAAGGAAGACCAAAGAAGAGTTGATGCTTTTGAGTTGTGGTGCTGGCGAAGAATGCTAAGAGTACCGTGGACTGCTAAAAGAACTAACAGATCTGTCCTGGAGGAAGTGCAGCCAGAATGCTCCTTGGAAGCGAGAATGGCCAGACTTCTCTCACCTACTTTGGTCATGTTCTCAGAAGGGACCAAACCCTGGAGAAGAATGTCATGCTTGCTAAGGTGGAGGGTCGATGAAAGAGGGCTAGGCCCTCAATGAGATGAATTGACACAGTGGCTGCAACGATGGGCTCAAGTATGGCAGGGATCACCGAGCGAGCTGGCGCAGGAGCAGGGGGTGTTTCGTTCTGCTGTGCATAGGGTCTCTATGAGTCGGAGACGACTTGATGGCACCTAACAACAGATCATCAGGTCTTTTTCTTGCTGAGCATCTGTGTAGACATCAGAGTGATCTATAAAAACCCACTGCTATGGAGTCATTTCAGACTCATAGTGACCCCCATAGGTTTGCAAATGTGTAAATCTTAACAGAAGCAAACTATCTTATCTTTCTCTCACAGAGTGGCTGGCAGGTTTGGACTTCCTACCTTTTGGCTAGCAGGAACAAAGATGATGGCTTTCAGTCTGTCTTTAAAATCTGTGCCTCAATTTCTTCATGTATAAATCAGAAACTGCTTTAACCATTACATCACCAGAGCTCTTTAGAGTGATCTGTAATTTCCATCAAGAGTGGTTGACTAAGGCTTATTCAAGAACTCCACCGCCTGCTGGGCACTGGGAAGCTGAGTGGAGCCCACAATACTGCTGGAAAGGGGCAATGAGGTAGAAAAAAGTTAAATCAGGCAAAATAATTGGCAAGACCTGATTAAGCAGTGGTACCTCCTTGTTCAGCACAATTTTTTTGGAGCTCTCAGAAATTAGAGCCAGGCAGACCAGAAAGTGACAGGCCAGCTAATTGCTTTAGAAAATATTCTTAGTTGTTTATGGCATGTTTGGTTGGTTGTGTTTTTGTTTTGCTTAGGTTTGTTTTAGACTGGATTGGTATATTGAAAGCTGGAGCAGCCTGCTTGATGGGTACACCTCCTTTAACATCTGGACTGTCCCCATTTCTGTCCATCAAGTGAGTGGAGTTATATAACAAGCAATTTACATAGATTAAGACAGTTGTGCAAAGCTGATTGAAAGATGTCCCAGGTTGAGGTTAATCTGTTCGCCAGCTGTCCTGACTTCAACCTACATCTTCCATCTTTTATTTATTGGTTGTTAGTGGTGCTTTCGGTTCTTTAAATAAATTACTTTGAGTTTATACAGGTCTCTTTGCCGGAAACAATCTCCTCCACCTTTTTCTCCTCTAGGAGAGGGTCTCCATCAGTGACACTCATGGCTTTCGGTCTGTCTTTAAAATCTGTGCCTCAATTTCTTCATGTATAAATCAGAAAAAGTACC
The DNA here is from genome assembly GCF_000298275.1 of Orycteropus afer afer. Taxonomy (NCBI): domain Eukaryota; kingdom Metazoa; phylum Chordata; class Mammalia; order Tubulidentata; family Orycteropodidae; genus Orycteropus; species Orycteropus afer. Next base: position 1,999,361 of record NW_006921872.1, on the reverse strand, counting down.
TTAAGCCCCAGTTCCGGGACTGTGAGCACTGAACGCCTGCAGCAAACTGCTCTTGTGCAAATGTTTCTATGCTTCAACCTCACAGTTTACAACTTCGATTTATGGGTTTTTCTCTGAACTTTCAAAACTTGCCCCTAGGTAAGGCAATCTTGGTTCTGCCTCTTGGTTAAAATGTCCTCCCCCCCACCCCTTTGTTATGGAAGAGAAGAACTGTCCAGCCTATTCAGATTTGAAACACAAACCCTGACTTGAAGAAGTATAACTTTCTAAAGCAATCTCCTGCTGTTTTACTAAACAGTATGTCTTTAGTTCTAAGAAATTTATTTGCATTTAAAAAAATGTAAAAGTGTGGGGCGGAGGTGGAGAACTTAACCAAATCACACCAGCCTATTTTATTAACAGCGCGAGTAAGTGGTAATCTTGCTGCCAGTTTAGTCAAACCCCTGCATTTTCTTCTTTTGCCAATATTATTTACTTTCCACCTACTAACAGTCATGCACAAATTATATAATATAATACCCATGATGCTCCATCTCTCTACCTTTTGAGATAAAATCCTAATTCCAATTATGTTGATTTACTTGAAAAAGATGGTCATACTCAGGCAACTCTGAGCTTGGCAAGGTCTGCCTTGTCGTAGGTCATCGGCAACTTGCTTCTGTAACACGCTTGTTTTCAGGTATGAATTAAAACATTTAGTTGTCTTCAAGGAAAAGGACATGCAGGGCCCATCTTCAAGTCCAAAGTATGGTTTGTCACTACAGGCACTCTCAATTGTTCTGTCATCCATACACAGTAAGTAGGGCACTCTGTGTTGTTCGCCATAACGGATTTGTACCAACCTATGCACATTCCCTAACCCAGACTCCCCAGGGCCTAGTATTGAGAAGGGATCAAGGTGCCGCCAGGAGCCAGGAAAAAAGGGGGGTTAATTGGAGGAATGGAAGCTGTGCCTGCACATCTCGTTGGCACTGGGCTTTACTGACCGAGCACTTTGGTCATGGAGATTGATGCCTTCAGTAACTGGAGAAACTATTATGGGAACCAGCGTTTCTCGCCAGAAGCAGCAGCCCAGCTCCTGTCCTGCAGGGATTTGCAATTTAGTTGGTGTTAGCAGTGGCAGCATTGTTAGTTCTGAGAGCTCCCCTGGAGAGGGTGGATGGGGGAGGGGAGACTTTGCACTTTGGTGGAGACTTTTGTTCCCAAGAGGAGGCTATTACCTTCTCCACTGGAATTTTTTTTCCCTAAACACAGAGGTGGTGTGTGTAAAGTTTTACCTGGTCCTCCTCTAGTCTTGGGAATTAAAATTTAAAGTTTTTTAAATCTTTAGGCTGTTGATGAAGCAAACCAACTAAGACCTCCTTTCTGTCTACAGGGTAAAAACAATCAGAGTGATTTACTGGGTACATTTAGCACTCATTTCGCTTGCAGGAAGCTTGGGACCCCCCTGGAGGGATAAAGGATGAATATTTATTGGAGTCTAATAATAGTGGAATATTCTAAATTTTTTTTTCAGTGAAAGAAATAGGGTGATATTTTTATATTTCCCTCAGGAATTTCTGTCTCAATAGTCTTTTTTCATATACATATTCATAATCTAGCCTGGTAATATGCTAAATACTCATAAATGCAGCTGACCTGGCTATATTGCGTTTTTTTGTATTTGTTATTAATTGAGAACTATGCAACATAGTTAGCTTTTCAATCAATATTTATAGAGCTGGGCTAGGTACTAAGGACCCCAAAATGAACAAAACTCAGTATCATCACACAAGTTAATCTTGCTGGACAAATAGTAAAGTATACAATTAATTATAACCACATGGGTGTTGTGTGAGAGTTTAAAATCAGAAGCACTTGTGTGAAAATAGAAATCTGAAAGCAGAACCTTAAGCTGCCTTTTCTTAAGCAGCAAGGAGCTCTGGTGGTGTAGTGGTTAAAGCATTTGACTGTTAACCAGAAGATCAGTGGTTCAAACCCACCAGCTGCTCTGTGGAAGAAAGATGGGGTAGTGTGCTTCCCTAAAGATTTACAACCTTGGAAACCCAGAGGAGGTCACTGTGAGTTGGAATTGACTCCATGGCAGTGAGTTTGGTTTGGTTTCTAACAGCAGTTCCTCTAACCTTGATGCTGACCTAATCATATACCCTATAATACTCTCACTCACTGCCATCCAGTGGATTCTGACTCACAGTGAAACCAGGTAGAGTCAAAGTTCAGTCTGCATCCCAGTTGAAAGCAGATAAATAAATATGATAACTCAGTTCCTTAAGAACTGAATGGAATGAAAGGTCAATTTACATTGTCTCCATGTTATCCTCTAGAAACAGGTGATAAGTATGTTAATGTGTTTCTGGAGACAACTTGAAAAGTACCTTGGCCTGTGGACGTGCGCAGTGAGACAACCAGGAACAAAGTTGCTGGGAAGTGAGACTCTCCCCTCTGCCTAAGCCCTGATCAGCTGATGACAGGAAGCTGGTGTGACTCATCCGGTGTGCAAGCACACTGGATTAAAAAACGACTGTCCCTTTAAACCCAGGAGAAGGAAATTTGAGCCAATCATCAACTATCCCATCCCCAAATTCCTGAAATTTTTACGAATATGCATAACTCTCTCTCCTGAAACTTACAAAAACTGTAATTCGATTTAGATTCAGGGAGTCAGATTTGGGTGTGAACCCCTGTCTCCTTGCATTACCACTTTGCAATAAATAATTTTCTCTCCTCTTAATCACTCAGTGTGTAAACTGTTTTGGCCTGACTGCACACCAGGCAGGGACCCATGTTTGGTCCTATTTCAATAACAACCCCCATTGGTTTTCTGAGGTGGTAAATCTTTATGGAAATAGATTGCCCAGTCTTTCTTCTACAGAGTGGCTGGTGGGTTTGAACCACCAACCTTCTGGTGAACAATCAGATGCCTTAGACACTGTGCTACCAGAGCTCCTTTATACACCCTATAGGAACATTCTTTTTCTCTGAGGCCTGGCAGATGCAAGAGAGCACAATCTATTCCCAAAGCATCTTTCCTCTGTGGTCAAACAGATGCAAGATGTGATAGTTTATGCTCAAAGGGTCTCAATGCACAGCATTATCGATAAATCTTCCAATGGACCCTCAAGAACAGTCATCACTGAGAAACCAATTTTAATAAGTGTGTTAAACTGGGTTCTCTAGAGAAACAAAACCAGTAAAGCTTATATATATATATACACACACATATATGTATGTTGTTGTTGTTATGTGCTATCGAGTCAGACCTGACTCATATCGACCCCTCCTTGGGTTTCCGAGGCAGTATCACTATGGAAGTAGATTGCCCCATCTTTCTTCCTAAGAGTGGCTGATGGGTTTGATCCACCAGATATATATGTACAGAGAGAGAAATTTATCTTAGGAAAATGGCTCACACTCTTATAGAAGCTGGCAAGTCCAAAGCTCCTGGATCAAATGTCAAGCTGGAGGCTTTTCCCAACTCTTGCAGCCACAGGAGATGAGGAGCTCAAGGCTGTCAGGCAGTACACTGGCTGTTGACTTCAACAAATGATGAATCCAAGATCTCCAGGCTGAATGGTGGGTTGCTCACTCACAGACAGTTGTAGGCAGCACAACAGAATCCTGATCCACAGAAGAATGTCTCTTTTCCCAGAATGTCCATAGATATACTGGAAGCAGGCCACACCCCTAGGGAAACTCCCTTTCACCAGATTACCTGCTCAAAACATAATCATCTGATCCCATCAGGGGAATAACCACATCACAACAGCTTAAACCACACAGAATTATGGTCCAGCCAAGTTGACACACAGCTCCAACTATCACAATAAGTTACCAGAGAAACCTGTCCTTCTATTACCCAGTGAGCATCCTGTAATAAACTCAAGCACACGTACCCTTAATCTATCACGTAATCCCACTTATGTGTTATCCAACTATCCCTGCTAAATCCCTGCTTTTAGATACCCCACCTTTGACTCACCTGATTATCTTTCAACCAATTATGATTTTGTAACTTTTAGCTCCTGCTCCAACTATACAAAAATGTTTACTTTTGTTCCACGCACCGACCAATTTAACATTGTGAATTTGGAAATCTTCCCATCCCACACTGTCTCTATCCCTCAATAAACCTCTTTTGCTTTTATTTTAAGCAGATGCCACGATGTTGGTCTATGACAGTATGCTAGTTGAATATAAAACCTTGGCTTGCTATGGCCAGGGAGAAGTTTAAAGGATGACACAGGAAGTATATAACACGTCTCTGCCTGAAAAAGAATACTTTTTAATTTCAGACAGATTTGGAAAGTTATTTATTCACCAAAAGGAGAAAGTAGTCTCTCCTTGTCTTCAGATCAGGACAGGTAAAGACCCCCAGTGCTGATGAAAATGAATCACTCAGATTAGCTTGGTTCTTCATTCTTGAGTCTTCTTTGAGAATGCCTTTTTTCAGCAACACAAACAGCGAATTTGATTCCAAATGAAAATTATACATCCTCTTCCAGAAAAATGTACCTATGCATATGTGTACAATGTATATATATGTACATATAATTTCAGGGATTCATGAACTACCTAAATCCTATACTGGACCATCTAGGGCACCAAATTCTGATATTCAGTGAGCAGAAAAAAGAGCCAACTATGACATCAATATTTAGGGATGAAAAATTATTTAAGGGAAGACAACTAGAGAAGAGCCATTGAAGAAGATTATAGCATCACCAGAACTGAGGTGACTGAGTTTGGTCATCCAGGGCAGCTCTCTGGGTCATCAGTCATCACTGGGTCACCAAAATATCAATGCAAATGCAACAAAATGGGAAAATTGTATTTACCAAACTCCTCTCAAGAAGCTTACCATATATGATTGAAATGACATGCTGAGATAACCCACTTGAGAATGGGAGTGAGTATTCAACAGGGCAGGTTCTAAAATATAGATAGTACCCAAACTGCCTTTTAAGAAAAGCAGATCAAATTAACAAATGAGCTTTTATTTTGCTGAATGGAATTTGCAGATTTGAGCCAAAGTTGAACCACTTGGAGTAGAATGGGGATTGGGTGGGCCAGGGAGAGTTCTCTGCTTTAAAACCTGCATAGTTAGTGCTCAGCCCCATCCTCTCCATCACCACCACCACCACCATCATCATCATTATCAACATCATCACTAACACTTTTCTCCAGGCTCTGGTCTAAACACTTTACTTGGACTAACCCACTGAATCCTCACAACTATCCTGTAATGTAGATACCATGATTCCCATTTTACTGATAAGGAGAGTAGTGTGGTCAACTTCTCAAAGTTTTTAGTGATGTTAATGAGGACAGGGACTGAAAAGTAACCTTTGGCATAAGCCATGGCCTTTGTGAGTTTCAGTGGAGGGATGTCAGTGGAAGCAGACTGCAATGGGTTGAAGAGTGAATGAAAACTAAAGAAGAATCTTTGAGGATATACTACTTTTTCAAGAAGGTCTTTGAACAAGAAGAGAGAGAACAAATTTGCTTCAGGATGAACAACAAAACCCAAACCCACTGCCATTGAGTTGATTCCAACTTATAGCAACCCTATAGGACAGAGTAGGACTGCCCCATAGGGTTTCCAAGGTTATAAGTCTTTACAGAAACAGACTGCCACATCTTTCTCCTGCTGAACAGCTGGTGGGTTTGAACCACTGACCTTTCAGTTAGCAGCCAAGTGCTTTAACCACTGCACCACAAGGGCTGCTTGTTTCAGGATGAGGAAATTCAAATTAAGAATATCCCTCCCCATTCTTTGTAGGAAGACTAGCATTTGTCAAACCCCTATTATGAACCAGACATAAGTTTCTTATATTTATTATCTTAATTTTCACACTAACCATGTGTCACTTGTTACCTAGTTACCAGTTACCTAGTACTTCCATAACAAAAGATACCACAAGAAGATGGCCTTAAAGAACAGAAATTTATTTTATCACTGTTCAGGAGGATTGAAGTCTGAATCCAGAGTGTGGCTCTAGGGGGAGGTCCTTCTTTGTCTATTTCAGCTTCTAATAGCTACCAGATGTAGTCAATCTGATTCCACCTGGCAAAGTCCACGTGTATAGCCGCCGTCTGTGTTGTTGAAAAAAGGTATTTGGGTTGAATAAGTTGTTGGTCCTGCAAAATTCTATCATGAGACCTCCAGCGTTATTTCTATCACCAAGCCCATATTTTCCAACTACTGGTGATTTTTCTTTGTTTCCAACTTCTGCATTCCAATCATCAGTGATAATCAACACAACTTGATTGCATGTTTGGTCAATTTCAGACTGCAGAAGTTGGTAAAAAATCTTCAATTTCTTCATCTTTGGCTTTGGTGGTTGGTGCATAAATTTGAAAATAGTAATATTAACAGGTCTTCCTCATAGGTGTATGGATATTATCCTGTCACTGACAGCATTGTACTTCAGGATAGGTCTTGAAACATTCTTTGTGACAATGAATGCCACTCCATTCCTCTTCAATTTGTCATTCCCAGCATAGTAGATCATACAGTTGTCTGATTCAAGATGGCCAAAACCAGTTTATTTCAGCTCACTAATGCCCAGGATATCAATCTTTGTGCATTCCATTCCATGTTTGACAACTTCCTAGTTTCCTAGTTCATACTTTGTGCCTTCCATGTTCTGATTATGAATGGATGTTTGCAGCTGTTTCTTCTCACTTTGAGTCATGCCACAGCAGCAAATAGGTCCTGAAAGCTTTACTCCATCCACATCATTAAGGTTAGCTCTACTCTGAGGAGGCAGCTCTTCCCTAGTCACTATGAGTCAGAGATGATTCAATGGCACCTAACCACAACCACAACAACATGTTGTGGTTAGGTGCCATCGAGTCATCTCTGACTCATAGTGACCCCATGCACAGCAGAACAAAACTGCCTAGTCCTGTGCCAGCTCCACACTCCTAGCTATACCAGAGCCCATCGTTGTAGTCACTGTGTCAATCCATCTCATTGAGGACCTTCCCCTCTTTCATTGACCCTCCACTTTACCAAGCATGATATCCTTCTCCAGGGAATGATTCCTTCTCACTATATGACCAAAGTAAGTGAGGCAAAGTCTGGCCATTCTCACTTCCAAGGAGCATTCTGACTGCACTTCATCCAGGACAGATTTGTTAGTTCTTTTAGCAGTCCATGGTCCTTTCAGCATTCTGCACTAGCACCACAACTCAAAAGAATCTTATCTTCTTCAGTCTTCCTTATTCATTGTCCAGCTCTCACATGCATATCAGGCAATTGAAATACCATGGCTTGTGTCGAGCTCACTTTAGTCCTCAAGGAGACATCTTTGCTCTTCAGCACTTGAAAGAGGTCTTTTGCAGCCAATTTGCCCAGAGCTATATGTCATCTGACATCCTGACTGCTGCTTCCATTGGTGTTCATTATAGAATGAAGTAATGTGAAGTCTTTGACAACTTCAATCTTTTCTCCATTTATCGTGATGCTGCTTATTGGTCGAGTTGTGAGGATTTTTGTTTTCTTTATATTGAGGTGTAATCCATACTGCAGACTATAGTCTTCAATCTTCAGCAGTAAGTGCTGCAAGTCAGCTTCATTTTCAGCAATCTCAGTATGTTGTCTGTATATTGCAGGCTGTTAATGAGTCTTCCTTTGGTCTTGATGCCACATGCTTCTTCATATAGTCCAGGTTTCTAGATTATTTGCTTAGTTTACAGATTGAATAAGTATGGTGAAAGGATACAACCCTGACACACTCTCTTCTTGATTTTTAACCATGTAGTGTCCTTTTGCTCTGTTTGAACGACAGCCTCCTGGTCTATGTACAGGTTCCTCATGAGTACAATTAAGTGTTCTGGAATTCCCATTCTTCTCATTGTTATCCATAATTTGTTATGATCTACACAATTGAGTGCTTTGCATAGCCAATAAAACACAAGTAAACCTCTTTCTGGTATTCTTTGCTTTCAGCCAAGATCCACCTGACATCAGCAATGATATCACTCATTCCACGTCCTCTTCTGATCTAGCTTGCACCTCTGGACATTCTCTGTCAATATATTGCTGCAACTGTTTTTGAATTATCTTCAGTGAGATTTTACTTGCATGCAATATTAATGATATTGTTCAATAATTTCCACATTCTGTGGGATCACCTTTCTTTGGAATGGGTACAAATATGGATCTCTTCCAGTCAGTTGGCCAGGTAGCTGTCTTCCAGATCTCTTGGCATAGCCAAGTAAGTGCCTCCAGTGCAGCATCCATTTGTTGAAACATCTCAATGGGTATTCCATCAATTCCTGAAGCCTTGTTTTTTGCCACTTTCTTCAGCGTAGCTTCAATTTCAACAATAGCTGCCAGCAATTCTTGGCATTCCTAGGCTTATAGATGCTTCTGCCACATGTTGTTGTTGTTGTTAGGTTACACTGAGTTGGCTCCAGCTCATAGTGACCCTAGTACAATGGAATGAAACACTGTCTGGTCCTGTGCCATCCTCACAATCCTTGCTATGTTTGAGCCCATCAGAGCAGCCACTGTGTTAATTCATTTCATTGAGAGTCTTCCTATTTTTTGCTGGCCCTCTACTTTACCAATCATGATATCCTTCTCCAGGGACCTGTCCTTTAAGACAATCAAAGTACATGAGATGATGTCTGGCCATGACCAAATTACCTGAGACGAAATCTGGCCATTCTTACTTCTAAGGAGAATTCTGGCTGTACTTCTTCTGCTACATTTATCTGTCTTCATATGGCATTTCCCCATTTTTTGTATCTCTGTCTATTCTGCTCTTTTTATAACTCACAAGTGATTAAGTTTAGGATACATCCTACACTGGTATGATCTCATTAACTAAAAGAAAAACTTATTTCCAAACAAGATCATATTTACAGGTAGAGGGGTTAGAATTTCAACACTTATTTTGGTGGGACACAATTCAATCCACATCTTGTCAGAGTTATTTCCCTCATTTTACACATGAAAAAACAGAAACTCAAAGAGATGGATCACAAAGGCAAGAAAGTGGCAGAAACCAAATCTGACCTCAGGATGGTCTGCCTCCAAAGCTCTTGAGATTTCAGCTACATGAAGATAAAGAAGACTGCATATATTTGTGTACTGAAGTGAAGGTGCTAGAGCCAAAGAGAGACTGGAGGTAAATGGAGATTGGAAATAACTAATGGAAGAAAGTCCTTCAGTATTTTTTCCTCTTTATTGGGTATTTCTATTAGCTATAAACATATTATCCTATCTCCTCAACTTAATTAAAAGTCCTTTGCTTCCTCCAGTTATAGACTCATTTTTCTATTCCCTTTCACAGCAAAACCCTTGGAAACAGTTGCCCATACTTGCTGACTCCACTTCCTTGCCTCCAATTCTCCCCTGAACATATTCCAAAGCAAGGGTTGCCTCCTCCTATACACTCCACCAAAACTACTGTCGTTACCAGACTGTGAGATCTTCCACTGTCCCACATCCAATGTTTAACTTAAGAATCAACCTCATCTCACTAGACCAGCACAGCATTTAACATGGTTTTGATCACTCCCTCCTATGGAGACACTTTCTCACTTGGCTTCCTGACATTGTTTAACCTTAATTCCAGTTGTTCTTCTTGGTCTCTTTGCTGGCTTGTCCTAGCCAACCTGGCCTCAACATTGGGGGACCACAGATCTCATTGTGTAGATCTCTTCTCTTCTCCATCCATATTCATTGTCCTAGGGGAGTTCATGCTGTCTCATGGTTTAAATATATAATGTAGATACTAATGACTCTCAAATTTATAGTTCCAACCTGGAAACCCACCCCCCAAACTCCAAATTTTATATATTGAAATGCCTATTGGAAAGCAGAAAGCACAGCTCTTCTGAGAGAAGAAACAAGGTAAAAATTACCCCTATTTGGTAATCTTAGTGATCATTTTTTTAAAAAAATGATTACCATTTTTTGATAATTACTAAAATTACCAAATAGGGATAATTTTTACCTTCTTTTTCTTTTCTCAGAAGAGCTGTGCTTTCTGCTTTCCGATAGATGATTGAAGGGAGCTCTGGTGACATAGTGCCTAAGGCATTTGACTGCTAACCAGAAGGCTGATGGTTCAAACCCACCATCCACTTCTCAGAAGGAATGTTGGGCAATCTACTTCTGTAGCGACACTGCCTCAGAAACCCAAGGAGGGGTCGCTGTGGGTCAGAGACAGTGATCATTGAAAGTGAGGAAGTTGGTCAATTTCATACTCTAGAGCTTGTCATTGGGGTCAGAAGGTAGTGGACCAAGGTGATCCTTTGAGAGTGAAGACAAAGGAGATTAAGAAGGAATGGAAAGAAAGCAGTACAAGTTAGAATGGCCATTGTGGAAATTGTTGTTGTTGTTGTGTGCTGTCAAGAAACTAAGGATAAATAAAAGATTGCCAAACTGTTGTAGTTGAGGTGGCCCAGGTATATCCAGGTTGCTGGGACTACACAACCATATGTCAACATGGAGACTTATCTATCTCAGTGGATAGGAATCACTAGCATATAGGTGATAGTGGATACTAGGAGCAGAAGCTGTATCAGAAAAATTTCAGAAAGAGTAAAAGCATGTCAAAAACATCCAAAATATATGTGAACAGAGCCAGCGAAACAGTGAGAAGGTAAACAGAAGAGTGGGGGTAGGGAAATCCAGAGAGGAGAGTTTCAAAAAGAAGGGAGAGGTCAGCAGTCAAATGCTTACTTACAGAAGGCAAACAGAAGAACAAATTATTCTAACTGGAAATTAACCAACTGCGGGTTGGACAATTATCTTGCTACTGGATATTTACTGATTCTGCTGCCATTGAAACAATGTTTAGTTTACTTGTTAAACTGCTAGTCAGTAGTTTTGCAAGCTGGCTGCACATTAGAATCCACCAGTGAGTTTTTAAAAATACAAATCCCTGAGTCTTTCCCCAAATAATTATAGCAAAATGTCTGGGGGTAGAGCCCAGGCATGAGTTTTTTTCTTAAAGCCCCAGGAGGTTGTGGTGTGCAGCCAGGACTGAGAAGCGCTGTGCAGAAACAGCTGGGCTTTCTAAATTCCACAGGGGGAGCTTCCATGCTTGGCAAATATGGGACAATCTTTGCCTACCCAATAGAATCATAAACCAGAACAGAGGAAAGAAAGCATTGGTCCTTGGAATGATGGGGCAATCTGTTGAGATGCTAGTGGACCTTGCCTGAACACCTAAGCCTTGGGATATGATGGCCACCCTCTCTGCCAGATACCTGCTGCCTACTTGCTTCCTTGATTTGGGAAATCCAATGACCCTTGTCTATTCACTTAATAAAAATGAGGTTAAGAATATCTATTGAATTCTTTATTTCTACCAAGAACTTGCTAAGAGTGTGTATGTGCATCATTTCATTCAATATGAATGACACTGCTAAAAAATAGGTTGTTTTTATCCTATTTTATGTGATTAAGAAACTGAGGCTCATAAAGTGACTTGTGCAAGGATCCTACAGTTATGAGAACGCAGAATTGGGATACTAATGTAGATCTGCCTCCACCCAGAGCCCAAGCTCAGAACCATGTCTCTGCTGTATCTGCTCCACCCCACTGCTGGGGTTGGTATCCCCTACCTGCCTGATTGTCTCCTACTGAAGCTGCCAAGGAAGGCCCCTCTCCCAACTACACCTTTACATGGTCCAGGTGTTTCTTGCAAGACTCATGCAGAACTGTCCAAGATCAAGTGCTGACATTAAATCATTTCCTTGGCATTACAGGTAGAGATTTGTCTTCTACATGAGACTGTCACACAGCAACTTCTACTTAAGGGACTCAGAATTACCAAAATCCCAGTGCAAATGAGAACTGACCCTTAAAAATCCATGCAAGCACAACATAGGATTTTAAAATAAAGTTGTAAAATTATTATTTTAATGACTTTGGTGATTAGCTCTGGGAAGAGCATTGCAGAGAAACAAGTTAAATAGAAATAAATGAACTAACCAAACAACAGGAACTACATGAACTAGCCTTCATTATTAACAGTGTTTCCCAGTAAGTCATTACTTACTATAGAGCAGGAGGTTGGTTTTTTATTTTTTATGCATTAGGTCCTGGTCCTTCCTGCCACAAGTACTTCCAGGAGTGTGCTGTACTTCTCCATCTAACCATCCATCAAAAAAGTAAATTACTGCATGGGAACACTTTGCTCCCTGTGTATTAATCTCTGGCTCTGAAAGCTCCTAGAAGGCAGGGGAACTTCCTTAGGGGGTCCTTGGGTTTATAATTATCATCCTCTCAGGATGCAATTATCAAGCCAGCTGAGTGTTTTAGATGAAAGGGTACAAAAATGAGCCTATCTTGAATGCTCTGGCAAATCCATACCTGAATGGATTATTCACAATCTGCTTGTGTGCAATTAATGAGGACTGGAAGTCACTCAAAGGCATCATCATGTCTGTTTTAGGTTGG
>NW_006921872.1:1985969-1986834 GCF_000298275.1 Orycteropus afer afer | reverse complement strand
CTCAAGGAAATGGTTCATATGGTTGTAGAGACTGGTCAGTCCCAAGTCCATGGGTCAAACATCAGGCTGGAATCTTCTCCTGACTCATGTAGCTGCAGAGCCTGATGAACCTAAGATCAGCAGTTCAGTCAGATGGCAAGCTGCTGGCTCACAGGCTGTGGAGGCTGACAAATGCAAGATCAGCAGGCCAGATGGTAGGCTGCTGGCTCAAGTCCAAAGAACCAGAAGTCAGATGACAAGCCAGATGCAGGATCCAGACTGACCAAAAGGAGAGAGCTTTGCCAGAACATCTATAAATAACGGATGCAGGCCATATCCCTGAGGAAACTCCCTTTCAGCAGATTGGTTGCTCATAGCAGATCTTGTCATGGAGGACATTACATTAAATCAGATATCATTATAGGGGGTGTTTCCATCATACTTGCCAAAATATTAGAAATTATGGCCCAGCCAAGTTGACACACAATCTTAGCCATCACAATGTCCACAGGACAAACTTAGTTGGGATTCATCTTATGTAAAATCTTGTTTACTTGCTCAAATATAGATCTTTTAATCACCTCTTAATCAACTGCAGTGATGAAAAGCAACAATTATTTACTGATATATTGATATTTTGAATACAATCGCAGAACTGTTCAATTTGGGAATCACCTAGTCTAGGGTTTTCTGACATTTTTCACCTTAATCCTACTAGCCAGGAAGATTTGGTTGAGCTTTACTCCCAGTAGTTTGAATTATTAAATCAACATGTGTGGTTTTCATTCCCTTTACAAATATGAAAATTGATTGTAAAATCCAATATTGCAAAATGCACCAACAGCAGAAGAGAAGCCAGATGATTGGGACCTTCTAAAAATTAAAT
>NW_006921872.1:1980324-1983409 GCF_000298275.1 Orycteropus afer afer | reverse complement strand
GATCTCCAGGCCGAATTGTGGGTTGTTCACTCATAGACAGTTATGGGCAGCACAACAGAATCCCGATCCACAGAAGAATGTCTCTTTTCTCATGATGTTCACAGATATACTGGAAGCAGGCCACACCCCCAGGGAAACTCCCCTTCAACAGATTGGCTGCTCAAAACATAATCATCTGATCACATCATGGGAATAGCCACATCACAACAGCTTAAACCTCATAGAACTGTGGTCCAGCCAAGTTGACACACAGCTCCAACTAACACAAAGATTATCCTTGATAATGTGGGTTGGCCTCATCCAAGCAGTTGAATACCTTAAGAGCAAAAACCAAGGTGTCCCAGAAAAGGAATTCTAGCTCAACAATGTAACATAGAAATCCTGCCTGAGTTTCCAGCCTGTTGACATTCTCTACAAATTTTAGATGCAAAACTGCAGTATCATTTCTTAAGTTTACAGCCTGCTGGCCTGTCCTACAGACTTCGGAAATGCCAGCCCATAACTTCATAAGCCAATTCCTTCAAAAAAAAAAAAAAACAAAACTATATACAGGTTTGTTGTTGTTGTTATGTGCTGTTGAGTCAAACCCGACTCATAGCGACCCCTCCTTGGGTTTCCAAGGCAGTATCACTATGGAAGTAGGATTGTCCAACCTTCCTTCCGAGGAGTGGCTGATAGGTAGTCCCTGATATATGACACATTTGAGTTAACAATGAACTGCACTTATGATCATCCATTTTTTTAATTTTGGGGGTACATCTTATTGTTAACAGTATGTCCAAAAACAAAAACTCAAACTCACTACCATCAAGTCAGATCCAATTCATAGCAACCCCTCCTTGGGTTCTGAGGCTGTATCACTATGGAAATAGATTGTCCAACCTTCCTTCTGAGGAGTGGTCGGTGGGTTTGAACCACTAGCCTTCTGGTTAGCAGTCAAATGCTTAGACACTACGCTACCACAGCTCCCTAGTAATATGTAGTACATACAATGTTGTAGCTTGTAATTTGCTGATGTCATCATATCTGTAAATGTATGTGTAGTGTTTCCAGCCTCCAAAGACAAATAAAGAAGAGATTTATAAAGACACTGATAATAAAAGACAATAATAATGAAAACTAAAAAGAAAATGAAGTATTCAAGTTACATTAGAACCTACTTACAACAGAGTTATCAGAACAGAATCAGTCATAAGTTAGGGACTACTCATATCTGTAGTTATATATCCTATTTGTTCTTTCTTTGGAGTACCCTAACTGATACAGAGACAGTCCCCAATTCTGATATGCTAACTCCATCTGCTTCCATGGAGTCACTGATATAATATACCTTTTTTTTTATTTTAAAGATAAGGAAACTAAAGCCCAGAGATGCTGGTACACTAGAGGTCTGGGAATTTGATCAAAAAAGCAACTACTTTCCCATCTGGAGCCAGATAAAAGGGCTCTATAACACAATTAGCTAGTTCTGTCCACTCCACCACTCTTCCCTGAACTCTACCTAACCCTTTCAATGTCACAGTTCTCGCTTCGTGTTTTAATGCATTAACCTATCAGTTACACAAATTATCATAAACCCATATGGATGTCTAAATCCCAAAGTGATGGGCATCATGGTACTCTTGCTGTATCTGTGGTTGAGGCATGCTGCGTATGTTCTGTCTTCATCATTCTGTGCATCACCTTGTCATCCTGTTTATATGGCACCCAAGCTGCAGGAGTAACAAGCTCCCATATTAGGATTCTTCCGTGACCACTTCCTCTTCTCTTTTCTCTCTAGTGTTCACCAGAAGACTTCATCTTTATCCATTGCTACATTGACCCCTTAAAGTGATGGTCCCAAAATTTCTATTTCCATTAAAGCCTCTGTCATATATCCCAATTGCCTACTGTATTATCTCCACTTATAGGTAGATTGTGAAGAAGCAGAAAAATGAAGTTATTACTTGAGGCAACAAGTTACTCTTGTTTATATATTCCTTTCCAGGACATGAACCTGCACTCCCAGTTAGTAAATGTGATGGCCTCAGAGTCAGCACTCATCAAGTTCCCTTTCTTCCTGATCCTCTTATCTCTATATACTCTAAGGGGCAAGGACAAACATTCTCAGGCTTCCCTGTAATCAGCTCCTGAAGAGGGAGACACAAAGAATGCTCAACAGGGGAGGAAAGAAGTGAAGAGAACTTCTGGTAAGATGGAGGAATAGGCAGACAAGCGACACAGACCCTCTTCAACAAAGAAAAAAAAAAAAACAATTGACAGAGATACGGAAGATAATCCTGGAGCCCTGAGCTTTGAAAGGAACTATACAGAAGTGGATTAGGCACCAACTAGTGGAAAAACCTAAATGAAAACTGTGAGTACTGAGATGGTCGGAGCTGCAGACTGTGGAGATGGTGGAGCTACTCTGACAAAACCAACAGCCTGAATATTTCCAAGTGGTGTTGGGACCTGAGAATTGACCTAAAGATCAGTCCTGGTCACCAAGGGCTGCAGGGACAACTGCTCTGGTGGCCTATGACTAGGAAGGGAAATAGCAAGGAGGGAGACAACCTGAGCTGTGGATTTTCTGCTGTCCGGAGGGTATAGCCATTTTGATTGTTTACACGTGGCAGCCATTTTGGTTATTTAAAGTGACCGAGGGTGCAACCATTTTGAATGTTTACAAGCAGCAGTCATTTTAGATATTTACAGTGACCGAGGGCACAGCCATTTTGAATGTTTACAAGTGGCAACCATTTTGCATTTTAAAGTAATAGCATTCTTATTCAGATTCCAGGGACCTAAGGACAGGCTCTATTTGCCAGAGTTGGCAAGGACATTCGAGAGGCTGACAAAGGAAAGGAGACAGGTAGTGAATGTATGAGTGCTGTCAACTAGTGAATAGAGAAGCACAGCATAGTACTCTGCCTGTATAGAAAACATACAAACAAAACAAAAATTGTGGGCAAGTCACACCAACATATAATCACCAATTAAATATAAACACAAAAACATCACAATGCCTTGGAGACAATAGAGCATCACAGTCCACACAAGGAAGCAAGATAAAGCAGGAGAAACAAAGGATCAGGATACAGACCCA
>NW_006921872.1:1973529-1979414 GCF_000298275.1 Orycteropus afer afer | reverse complement strand
AAATAAGCCTACAAGATTGTAAACAGGGAACCAGAGGCATCAATTGACAAATGAGGACAACTACAAACCAAAAAGAGGGAAAAAAATATGTGTCATTGCAGAACTTCTAGATGATAGGGAAGTCAAGACAACTACAAGATAGAACGGACTGTTATAAACTTGGGAAGAAAACTATAAATCCCAGGGTAACCTCAAAGAAAAATGGTAAACCTTCACATCGAAAAAGAGGACCAGCATAAATATTCGGCAAATACTAAAACAATAGCAATGAAGGAAGTGATAACATGATTCATAAACAAAACAAACTCAGCATAGAAAATTATATGGAACAAAGAAATCAACACAATGAAAAAGCACATGACAAAAATGACAGCAACAAATTCATATTTGCTGATAATTACATATCTGTCAAGGGACTTATTTCTAAGATTTATCGAAAACCTCAAAGCTTCAACACCAAAGGGATTAACAATCCAGTTGAAAAGTGGGCAGAAGACATGAATAGACACTTCACCAAGGATGATATTCAGGTGGTCAGCTAATACATGAAAAGATGCTCACTATCATTGGCCATCAGAGAGATGTAAATCAAAACAATAATGAGATATACAGTCTCACCCCAGCACTGATGGCAACGTTCAATGAGACAGAAAATAGCAAATGCTGGTGGGGATGTGGAGAGATTGGGACTCTCATACACTGCTTGTGTGACTATGAAGGGACACAACCACTGTTAAAAACAATATGGCAATTCCTTAGAAAGTTGGAATTGGAGATAGCATTTGACCCAGCAATCCCATTACTAGGTATATATCCTAGAGAAGTGAGAGCCAGGATAGGAACAGATACATGCACACTCATGTTCATCAGCACTATTTACAATAGCAAAAAGATGGAAACAACCTACACGCCCATCAGCGGAAGAGTGGATGACCAAACTATGGTACATACGCATACTGGAATGCTATGCAGCACTAAAGAATATTGCCCAACCTTCCTTCCGAGGAGTGGCAATCCTACAAAGAATAATGCAGAGTCTGCAAAACACAGCATAATATGGATGAACTTGGAGGACATTATGCTGAGTGAAATAAGTCAATCACAGAAGGAAAAATATAGTATTAGTCTGTTGTTGTGAAAGGTCAAGGAAAGGTTTATATATGGAGGTAAACTTTCTTTGTTGGTTGCCAGGGGTGGGGGGGGAACACTGCAAAAAAAAAAATGCATTGACCCATGTCACTTTAGTTTTGTGTACTTCACTGTACATGAATTATATTTCCATAAAATACATTTTTTTTAAAAAAATGAAGGAAAAATAGATATAACTTAATATTTAAAATAATCAAAACAGAACCATGTATCCAACTTCTCCAGAGCAAAAATACAACTTAGCCCCTCTGAAAGCTACTCTCACCTTCACTAATATATTTATTCAGTCAACTAATATTTTTTGAGTACCTATCATGTGCCAGCTATGTTCCAGGACCTAGGCATACAGCAGAGAGTAAAGCAAAGTTCCTGCTCTCAAGGATCTTATAGTTCAGAGAAGGGAGACAAACAGCCAACTACCAAACATAGATTATTTGTCAGTTGATAAGATGACGGAAGAATAGAGTGCAAGTGAATGTGTCAGTATCAGTGGGTCTTGGACTGTAATTCAACTGAGGGAGGAAGGGGCAGGGGAGGGACTGATGGGCAATGAAGTCAACAGATTGGACATTTCAACCTAAGACATGGATGGAGTTGGAAACTAAGAGGAATTCAGTAGAAAAACAGGAAGTGAGGGCCAAAGAGTGAAATGTTTACAATGAGATTATTGGGGGGGGGGGGGGAACCTGACAGGGCAAGTCTTGGACATGTTGTCCTCATGCGTATTGAAACTACCCAGAATGATAATGAAAGTATATTGAAGAGATAGAAACAGAACTGAGGGCTGAATCTGTGTCCTTCCACTGGAGAATTAAATGGGAGTCAAAGAGTAAACTGGAGCCTTAAATTAAGTCTCTTACTCTCCCTGGGTCTCAGTTACTCATCTGAAAATGAAACAGCACAACTAAATCATCTGTAAGGTGACTTCCGGCTAACAGCTCTAGTTTTGAATGCCAACCAAAAGGGCAAACTGATAGGGTTGGTTCAACCCCTTGGCTGCTCTCTGACAGGTAAGAAAAGAGTCAAATTAACAAGGGTCTAAATTTATCTGTTAAACAGCATTTAGAAATATTGTGTGAATTAGGCTTTCAGGAACCCTTACTAACTACCTTAATTTGCCATGGGAAAAAAAAAAAAAAAAACTCACTACCGAGTCAATTCTGACTCATAGCAGCCCCCATTGGTTTCTGAAGTGGTAAATCTTTATGGAAGTAGATTTCCTAGTCTTCCTTCAGTGGAGTGGTTGTGGGTTTGAACCGCCAGCCTTCTGGTTAGTAGTCAAATGCCTTAGGCACTATATCAAGAGATCCTTAATTAGCCATGGAGGAAAGAAAATTCACTTTGGCCACCAATACCGGTATCTCTTTTCTTTCTGCCGTGTCATTCCCACCATTTAATGGTGGAACAGTGGCTCCTTTCTGATGAAGTGTGACTTCTTCATCCACTTAAGAATCTCTACCAAGGGGCATCTCCTAGACTTCCAGTCAGCATTCCCAGTGTTCTCAGTACTAATTGATTCACTCTTAATGAAGGTGGTGGTCCCTTCACTTCCCCTGCCCCCCACAACCCACCCACTTCCTACACACACACACACACATACACACACATAGCTTATCATATGGAGGACAGAGTCATATCAACCTAGCCCTACCACACACTAGTTCTATATATGGTTACTGTCCCATAACAAAATGAGATTACTCATCTGCTCTCATCTGAGAGAGTACACTTTCAGATATAGAAGACAAACAGTCCCCAATATAAAATAATCCCCATGAAGAGTTGTAGTCTTTTGTTTGTTTTATTTTTGGGCTCTGTGGAATTGCATTTAAATTGAAAGGTTGTTGCTAAAAATAAATTTACTTAAAACATTTATTAAAATTGGGTGGTAGACCAGCTATTTCACATTGTGGAAAAGAGAAAACTATAGTCAGTAAAGAGATCACTTGTCAGGGGTTTGAGGAGAGGAAGGAATGAAGTACAGGGCATTTTTAGGGCAGTGACACTATTCTGTATGATATTCTGTATGTACCAGTAAACAATATGGCATGATGTTTTTGTCAAAAACTTAAAGGACTGAACAACACAGAGTGAACTCTAATGTAAACTATAGACTTTAATGAAATACATATCAATATTGGTTCATCAATTGTAACATGTACCACAGGAATGAAAGGTGTTACTAATAAGAGAAACTGTATGGGGAGGGTATGAGAACTCTTTGTTCTTTCAATTTTTCTATAAACCTAAAACAGCTTTAAAAAAATATTTATTGATTTGAAAAAATAGGACTTGTACATGCGAGGGAAAAGAAGATTTTCTAAAAGAAAAGAAAACAAAAAAACCTGAATGGTAGATAATTGGGGAAAATGGGAATAGTGTATGAACCCATGAGGTATAATTACTGGCATGAAATAAATTCTCCATTACAGTCAAAATGTCATGATTCTTCTGATCTGAGAATTGAGACAAATGTTCTCATTATATACTTTCATCTCTCCTTCTGCTCTTGTTTACAATTTATTCCATTTATTTAAGAATACTGAGATTAGTCTATAATGTCTGATTGTTCTAGTTGAAATTCCCACAGCCCTTAATTTATCTGTTAAACAGCATGCAGAGGCATGTGAAAATACTGGTCAAGGTACACATTTCCTAAGGATTTTGCATTTGCGGTAACAAAATAAAACAATAATTTCAAGTAGCCATCCCACCCTCATTCACCCCATATTTCTCTTACAGACCATATTTTTGTTTTTGTTTTTGTTTTTGTTTTGACAGTTTTAGTCCATATTGAAAATGTGTGTAATTTTTGTAACATACTGGAATTTATAAATGTGAGGAGAAATTTCTTAAACAAATAAATAAAACTTCAAGGTGAAAAGAATTTACTTGAGAACTTATATCCTAGGGAACAAAATTCAGGTTCAACATCATCATGATTGGAATGCAGTCATATGTAACAAACCCAAAGGAGCCCCATGTTCCAGATGCAGCTGGAATATTTTCAGTTCTGTTCTCCTTCAACCCCACACACTTAGATTTGGGGAGAAGGGATTAGCTCTAATACCCAGAAGGCCTTACACTATGGGATTTTGTTCAATGCTTTTCTAAACTAAAAGCATATGTTACCAAAAATATACCTTATTCTCTGTTAAACGTTCAGGAAGAAATCAGACTCAACATTGTTCTCTGTTCACTGTTGAGAAAATGAAGAGATGAACTCATCAAGAGTTCACTTGAAAATATGTTTAATAGAGTCTTACTGAGACAGGGTCACTTCTTGTGGCAATCTCCAACAAACGGTGGCATAGCTGCAAACAGGATGCACAGATCATTATGATGTGAAAGCTCTCATCCAAAGTAAATTGAAAACTCAACACTGATTTCTCCTCCTCTGTGAAACACAGACACTCCTCAGAGACATTGGGGACATTGCTTCAGGTAAGCTTGGTTTTACCCACATTTGTGAATTCTATGAGGCCACAACCATCCATGAGCAAAAAAATATATATATATATTTCTTGGAAATAAATATAAGTCACTTGTACACATGTCACACATAAAAATAAATTTAAATATTCATAGACTTGACTATAATTACAGACTAAAAGTTATTTGTTATGATATTTGTGTTGCCAATATCCACTAATCTGTGGATATCAACTTGGAGTCTCTTCTGTTAGTTATACTCAGTAAGAGATGTTAAAAATACTTTCCCCGGTTCCTCATTCGTCAGACAATTTTCATTGTGATGTTGTGTAATTACATATGGGAACCGAAAGGCTGGCAATTCGAAACTGCCCAGTGGCTCTGAGGAGAAAAGACCTAGCGACCTGCTGCTGTAGAGATTACAGGCCAGGAAACCCCATGGGGCAGTTCGGCTCTGTCACATGGGGTCACCAGGATCTGGACTCGACCTCAGGACACACCACAACATTTCCTACTAGTACTTCTAAAGTTTCATTTTTTTCTTTTTTTTTAATTTTTATTTTGATTTCTGTGAAATTTTACAAAGCAGGTTGACTTTACATTCAATAGTTCATACACATTTTTCTTTTGTGACACTGATTACAATCTCCACACCATAACAGCTCTCCTCCCACTTCCTCCCTATAGTCATCCTTTCCCTCTGCCCTTCCCACCTATGCATTCTGCCTCCCTGGATTTCTCCCTGTACAAATGCTGTCCTTCTGATGTCGCATGGTTGACTCTTCTAAGGAGTCTCCCTGGTGTAGTTGTTCAGCTCCAAAGCTGAATTGTTTGGCTGAAATAGCCATGAGTGAGTCTAATTTCAGTCTCAAAAGGTGACTAAGGGCCATAGTTTTAGGGGTTTCAACAGTCTCTATCTGACCAGTAAGACTGCTCTTCTTTATTTTAAAAAAAACTTTGTTCCACGTTTTTCCCCCACTCTATTCAGGATCTTTAATTTTGATCCTTTTCCAAGTGGTTGGCAATGATAGCCAGGCGCATCTAGTTCTTCTGGTCTGTTGATCTATTAGTCCTTTGGACTAATTGTTTCCATGTATCTTTGATTTTCTTCACTCGTCTTTGCTCCAGACAAGGAGGGACTAATAGTTGCATCTTAGATGGCCATTCACAAGCTTTTAAGACCCCAGTCGCTACTTACCACAGTAGGATGTAGAACAATGTTTTTGTGTACTTGTTGTTGTTGTTGTTTTTGTTATGTGCAATCGAGTCGGCCCCAACTGATAGCGACCCCTCCTTGGGTTTCC
>NW_006921872.1:1972273-1973429 GCF_000298275.1 Orycteropus afer afer | reverse complement strand
TTGAACCACCAGCCTTCTGGTTAGCAGTCAAGTGCCTTAGGCACTACGCTACCAGAGCTCCCTTTTGTGTACTATGTTGTGCCAATTGAGCTTGATGTCCCCTGCAACCATGGTCCTGAGCTCCTTAAAATTTCAAGCTATCCCAAATTAATTTTAATTACAGGTGTATGTTAGAGATCTTATTTACTTCTTACCAGATGATTAGACAGTTGTCCTGAAACCCTTTATTTAAACAATCTCTTTTCGCCTTTTATTTGAAATTCCATTTTTATCTAATATTAAATTATCATATCTACTTTGGTCCATTAAAGGAGCCCTGGTAGTGCAGTGCCTAAGGCTGACTGTCATCCAGAAGGTTTGCAGTTCAAACCTACCAGCCACTCCACAGAAGGAAGATGAGGCAATCCACTTCCATAAAAATTTACCACCTTGGAAACCCATTGGGGGTTGCTATGAGTCAAATTCAGACTCAATGGCATTGGGATTTTTTTTTTTTCTTTTTAGTGAATTTTGGCCCATCAGAGATTATTTATTCTGATCTCTTTATCTTTCTGTCTATCCTGAAACAGGTATGATACTAAGTTTTAAACTTTTTATTGGCATATAAAAGTGTCTGGGTGATGCAAACAGTTTACTTTTACTAAACTAAATGTTAGTAGCTTAAACCCACCCAGCAGCACTATGGAAGAAAGGACTAGCTATCTATTTCTGTAGATTTGTTATTGTTTTGAGGGATTTGTTGTTAGATGCCGTCAAGTCCTTTTCAACTCAGAGCAACCCATGGGACAGAGAAGAACTGCCCCATGGGGTTTTGTTGGCTGTAATCCTTACAGAAGAAGACCACCAAGTCTTTCTCCCACAGAGCTGCTAGTGGGTTCAAAACACCAGTCTTTCAGTTAGTAGCCAAGTACTTAAACATTTGCACCACTAGGGCACCTTCTGTAAAGATTTGTTGTTGTTGTTATGTGCCGTCGAGTCGGACCCGACTCATAGCGACCCCTCCTTGGGTTTCCGAGGCAGTATCACTACGGAAGTAGATAGCCCCATCTTCCTTCCGAGGAGTGGCTGGTGAGTTTGAACTGCCAGCCTTCTGGTTAGCAGTCAAGTGCTTTAGGCACTGGACTACCAGAGCTCCCCTGTAAAGATTTACAGCCTT
>NW_006921872.1:1966823-1972173 GCF_000298275.1 Orycteropus afer afer | reverse complement strand
TCGAGTCGGACCCGACTCATAGCGACCCCTCCTTGGGTTTCCGAGGCAGTATCACTACGGAAGTAGATTGCCCCATCTGCCTTCTGAGGAGTCAAGAAAACCCTGTGGAATAGCTTTACCCTGTAATAGAAAGGAAGTAAAGCAACACACCCATGTGTTTTTGGCAAACTCTTTAAATTCATCTTTCTTAAGTTTTATTGGGTTCTACCTCACCTGCTTCCTGACTATGAAAGGGTTTCCAAAAGAAAAGTGTTGTCTGGAAGAGTTTATTTTCATATAGCTACCACCAAAGTGCCCATTCAGAAGGTTCTAGTGCAAACCCTTATGCAAGGCAGAAGGGATTTCAAGACTTCCAACCTGATACTATTGTTGGATCCTCCCTGGCTAGTTGTGTCTCGTGTACATGACACATACATCTGATGCTGCACCACATGACACCCCATCACTGTCCTGTAACTCTGCGTATGTGTCTTCCTGATCAAACAAGATGTTCTTAAAGGCAGGGACTATTTGTTACTTATTTTTGTAATCTTCAAAGCCCAGAAAGTGTTTGCTGGATAAATTAATTTGACCTGGCCAGGACTACTAGCTATTGTCTGTAGCTATACTTTAGATGTTTTGCTTTAGATGCAAAACAGTATTTTCAGAGTGTTGCCTATACTGAGTGCCAGTAGGTGGTCCTGGTACAAAATCCTATCCCTACCTCCCTTTAGGGATACAATGACCAACCCATTCCATTCATGTTCTGAGACACAATACACATCCTCTTCCATAATACATTCAGATGACAACAGATCCTTACAAACAATGGAAGGAGGGTTTGGTTGTAAGGTATTACTGATTATATCTCCTACCACTCAAATGTCTGACTCTTACTGGAAATCTCGGTTGAGAACATGTCCTCCAAGCCCTTTGGGCAGTATTTCATCACAATAGCCACACTGGGCAATTTGGTGCAGCTTCCAATAAATCTGCAAATGTTTAGATGATCTAATTCTCTGGGAAATCAATACAGACCAGAAAGGATTTATTTGGGCTATGATTCCCTAATTCCCACTTTAAAATTTGCCCTAGTTTTCCTGACCACATTTAAAACACTTTTTAAAAAAAAAACTATCTTCCTGGATTTAGTACTATGCAGAAATAAAGCTCCAATCCAGAATAGAATATTTAGGGGAGAAATGTATTATCATCATCACCACTCTTTCTGGGACAAACACTTTACGTCTAAAATCTCTAATCTGCACAACAATACCCAGTGGTAGCTATGATTATCCCCACTCTAAATGAGGAAATTGAGGCTCAGAGAGGTAAAGTAACTTGGCCAATGTCACCTAAAAGTGACAGAACCAGATTCTAAAGTGAGTTTTCATTGTTTTATTTTGCCACAGTATTTTCCAATACAAAGCATAAATACATTTTTTCATTTTTCTCAAAACCGTTGTTGCTTGGGAACAAAAGGCAATTTCCATAAGTCAAGTAGTCAACAGACTTTTCAGAGTCTTTCCACACTTGCCTCTCATATGTTTGTTTTTCTTTAAATCAGAATCCTCTGAGCCTCCACTCTAGGGAAGGAGCAGGCTCTCCCTAAATCTCAGGTGTGTGGCTGGCATCTTGGCACGGCTAACGACTACATCTGCACCGTCAGCGGAGGCACAGGTGCTGCTTGCATAAACCAAGGATTGACTTTCAGAGTATCTGTGGGGATTTTCTCAATCATAAGATTTTTCTCCAATCAAAATTTCACCATCTTTTCAGATTAAAGCTTATCTCCATAATCACCAACCCTCAGATTAGATCACAGATGAGATATCTTTTGTGGAAGAGGATGAGATATCTTGAGGAAGAGCTCAAGGGTACTTTGCGAAACTGATGCTGGTGCAAGAAGGAATCTATGTGCCTGTAGTTCAGTGTCAGCTGGAGTCCCTGGGTGGTGAAAATGGCTAAAACACTTGGCTGCTGGAGATAAGATGGTGCCTTGCTAACATACTCTGCCCAATCCCTCTACAACAGAGATTCAGAAAACTGAGTGGAAACAGATACAAATAGTGACCCTAGAACTCTGAGTATCAAATGAGAGGATAAATAGTTAGATTGAGCACTAATTGGGAAGAAAGACAGAATGAGATCAGTGACTGGGGAGAGAAAAGAAGCCAAGACCAGCCAAAGTGTTGAGGCATCAGACAGGGACAAGGAGAAAGCAGCATCACACAATCCACATGGTAATAAAGACACACTGTAAACAAATCAGAAGAAATTCAAGGGAGTTAATTCATTACCTCTCCACTAGTCAGCCAATTCTACTGTACCAACCACCTCACCAATGGACAAGCACCATCACCAGCTCCTACACCACTGGATCAAAGACAGACAGTGGACAACACTTGCTCATCACACCTGCAGCTGCTCTTCACAACAAACAGAGACCTGTGTCCACATTCCCACCAGTTATTCCACCAACCCAGAAATAGCTGGGGTGTGCCCCAATGATGACAAGCTAATAACCAAAGAAGCATGCCTGCCCCACCCATCTGGACATATTGAAAGAAAGCAAAATTTAAAAAATATATACATATATTTAAAGTGAAACAAACCAACAAATAAAAACAACAACTTCAAAATGTCTCAGAGACAACAGGCAACTTCAATCCAAACAAAGAAACAGGAAAGCATTGTTGTTATGTTGTTGTTATGTGCCGTCGAGTCGGCCCCGACTCATAGCGACCCCTCCTTGGGTTTCCGAGGCAGTATCACTACGGAAGTAGGATTGCCCAACCTTCCTTCCGAGGAGTGGCTGGTGGGTTTGAACCACCAGCCGTCTGGTTAGCAGGCAAGTGTCTTAGCCACTATGCTACCAGAGCTCCCATAGTGGAAAAAAATGACCAAAATAAAGAGCTATGAAATCTTTCTGAGGAAGAACAGGTAATAGAATTATCTTATAAGGATTTCAAAAGACATATAGATGACCTTCCAAAAGTTCAAGGAAACCATAAACAAAAGCAAGAAAAAGACAAAAAATACCCTTGAAGAATTCAAGAAAACAATATAAGAGTAAAACAACAAAATGAACAGAAAATTAGAAATCATACAAAAACAGCTATTAGAAATCCAAATGATTAACACTAAAATTACAGAGATAGATAACACATTGGAAGGACAAAAGAGTTAATGTAGCTGAAGAAACTATTATTAACCAGGTTAAAGACAAATCCATTGACATCAGCTTCTATGAGGAGAAATCAGAAGGAAAAAAAAAAGATTGAAGAAAGCATAAAGTTATATGGGATGGGACACTTCCGGTAAGATGGAGAAATAGGCAGACAAGTGACACAGAGCCTCTTCGACAAAGAAAAAAGAAACCAATTGACAGAGATACAGAAGATAATCTGGAGCCCTGAGCTTTGAAAGGAACTATGCAGAAGTGGATTAGGCACCAAGTAGTGGAAAAATCTGAATGAAAACAATGAGTACAGAGATGGTCGGAGCTGCAGACTGTCAGCTACTCTGACGGGACCAACAACCTGAATATTTCCAAGTGTTGTTGAGACCTGAGAATTGACCTAAAAATCAACCCTGGTCACCAAGGGCTGCAGGGACGACTGTGCTGGTGACCTATGACTAGGACGGGAAACAGCAAGGAGAGAGAAAACCTGAGCTGTTGACTTTCTGCTGCCCAGAGGGTGCAGCCATTTTGATTCTTTACACATGGCAGCCTTTTTGCATATTACAAAATATTAAATATTTTGTATATTTTGTATATTTAAAGTATATTATACCTGAGGGTGTAGCCATTTTGAATGTTTACAAGCGGTGGCCATTTTGGATATTTAAAGTGACCGAGGGCGCAGCCATTTTGAATCTTTACAAGTGTCAACCATCTTGGGTTTCAAAGTGGTAGCATTCTCATTCAGATTCCAAGGACCCAAGGATAGGCTCAGGAGCTCTGGTAGCATAGTGACTAAGGCACTTGACTGCTAACCAGAAGGCTGGTGGTTCAAACCCACCAGCCACTCCTCAGAAGGAAGGTTGGGCAATCTACTTCCTTAGTGATACCACCTCAGCAACCCAGGAGGGGTCGCTATGAGTTGGGTCTGACTCGATGGCACCTAACAACAACAACAAGAATAGGCTCTGTTTGCCAAGGTCAGCGGGGACATACCAGAGGCTGACAACAGGAAAGGAGACAGGTGGTGAGTATATAAGTACTGTCAACTAGCAAATAGAGGAGCACAGTACCTTGCTTGCGTAGTTAACATACAAAGAAAACAAAGAAAATGAAAATCATGAGAAAGTCACTCCAACATGCAATCACCAATTGAATATAAACACAAAAAGTCACAATACTTCGGAGACAACAGAGCATCACAATCCACACAAAGAAGCAAGATACAGCAGGAGAAACAGGGGACCAGGATACAGACTCAAAACACATCCCTGAGGAAAATGCAGCATTGGAACTCCCTCATAAGGAATTCAAAAGAATTATATTTAGGTATCTTCAAAGAATTGAGAGACAGATCAAGGAAAACACTAGAACAATTTCAAAACACAATACAAGAACAAAATGACAAAATAAATGAAAATTAGAAATGACACAAAATCTACACACAGAAATCCAGAAGATTAATACTAAATTTTCAGAAATAGATAAGACATTGAATGGGCACAAGAGCAGAACTGAATCAATGGAAGACAGAATTAGGGAGATTGAAGACACATACCTGAACACTTCTTTGGAAAGGGATAAATAAGAAAAAAAGATCAAAACAAAATGAAGAAAGGTTCATGTGGGATACCATCAAAAGGAATAACTACGTGTCACTGGAATTCCAGAACAGGAAAAGAAAAAAAAAAAAACACTGAGAAAATTGTTGAAGATTTGTTGGAAGAAAATTTTCCTGATATGATTGAAAGATGAGAATATATCCATTCAGGAAGTCCAATGAACCCCAAACAGGATAGACCCCAAAAGAAAATCACCAAGACATATCATTATCAGACTTACCAAAACCAAAACCAAAACCAAAGACAAAGAAAGAATCATGAGAGCAGCACGGGAGAAACAAAATGTTACCTACAAGGGGCAACCAATAAGACTAAGCTTGGATTTCTTGACAGAAACCATGCAGGCAAGAAGACAATGGGATGGTATAGGTAAAACCCTGAAAGAGAAAAATATCCAACCAAGAATTATGTGTTGTTGTTGTTGTTGTTATGTGCTGTCGAGTCAGCCCCAACTCATAGCGACCCCTCTTTGGGTTTCCAAGGCAGTATCACTACAGAAGTAGGATTGCCCAACCTTCCTTCTGAGGAGTGGCTGGTGGGTTTGAACCACCAGCCTTCTGGTTAG
>NW_006921872.1:1960859-1965830 GCF_000298275.1 Orycteropus afer afer | reverse complement strand
TAAATAATAAAAAATCAATAATTTTTTTATAAAAAGAGTTATATGGGATGATATCAAGAGAAGTAACCTATGTGTAGTTGAAATTCCAGGCCAAAAAAAAAAAAGAGAGAGAGAGAAAATCTTCAAAGACCTGCTAAGAGAAAATTTCCCCAATATTATGAAAGATGAAAAGATATCCATCTAAGAACCATCTAAGAAGCTTAACAAACTCCATACATGATAAGCCCCAAGAAAAAGTCCCCTAAACATATCATAATCAAACTTTCCAAAATCAAAGATAAAGAAAACATCTTGAGAGCACCTCAGGAAAAGCAAAATGTTACTTAAAAGGACAACGAATAAAATTAAGCTCTGATTTCTCTGCAGAAACCATGTAGGAATGAAGGCAATGGGATGATATATACAAAATTTTGAAATAAAAACATTGCCAACCAAGAATTACATATCCAGCAAAAGTGTCCCTCAGATACAATGGGGAAATTAGGACAGTCCCAGAAAAACAGAAATAAAGGAATTTGTAAAAACCATACCAGCCTTACAACAAATGCTAAAGGAAGTCCTTCAGACAGAAAACCAACAGTGGAAGACAATAATCTAAGATTAAGACACATGACAACACCACTAGAAACCAATCCACAGAAAGAATTCTCAAAGCTAAAATAACCTTATAAAACAGAAAATAGAGAACTAGAGTCATCAATCTGTAAATGACAAGAACTACATAGCCAAAAGAGGGAGTAAATGGTATAATTACAGAACTTCCAAATGGAGAGGTAGTCAGGAATATATCACTATAGAACAGACTGATCCAAACTTACTCCAAACCAAACAGGAGCTCTGCTGGTATAGTGCCTAAGGCATTTGACTGCTAACCAGAAGGCTGGAGGTTCAAACCCACCAGCCACACCTCGGTTGTGCAATCTACTAAGGTTGGGCAATCTACTTCTGTAGTGATACTGCCTCGGAAACCTAAGGAGGGGTTGCTATGAGTCAAAGATTAAAATTTACTACAGGATAACCACCAAAAATATTAATAAGGCTTCTAACCACAATAAGAGAGAAGAAAGTCATAAGGACTTAGTAAATACAAAATCAATAACAATGAAGAGAAGGAAAAGAAAACACAATAACAAAATGAACTCAGCACAGGAAAGTATTCAGAACAAAGAAATCATCAACACTACAATAAAACACACACAGGAATGACAGCAGTAAATTTATATCTATCAGTAAATACACTGAACGTGAATGGATTACACACATCAGTCAAGAGAAAGAGAGTGGCAGACTGGATAAGAAAACAAACCCATCAATATTCTGCCCACAGAAAACTCACCTTAGACACAAAGATAAAAATAAATTAAAAATCAAGGGATGGGGAAAAAAAATATCAAGCTAATGGCAACCAAAAAAGAAGGGAGAAAAAAAAGCAGGAGTGGCAATATTAATTTCTGATAAAATAGACTTCAAGGCTTAAACCAGCATAACAGACAAGGAAGGATATTACATGATGATAAAAGGTCAATCAACCAAGAGGACATAACTATAATAAATATTTATGCACCCAAAATACATAAAGTATACATTAACTAAATTGAAAAGAAAAATAGACAGTTCTACAATAGTAGTAGGAGACTTTAACACACCACCTTCAATGAAGGATAGAACAACTAGGAAAAAAAAAAAAAAGCTCAACAAAGATACAGAAGATCTCAACAACACAATCAACTGACTCAATCTCATAGACATATACAGAATACTCCATCCAACAAAAACATAACACACATTCTTTCCCAGCACACATGGATCATTCTCCAGAATTGACCACGTTAGGCCACAAAACAAGCCTCAATACTCTTAAAAACATCAAATGATACAAAGCATCTTCTCAAATCACAATGCTATAAAATTAGAAATCAGTAATAGGAAGACCAGTGGAGAGGTGGGGGGGTGGGAATCAAATACATGGAAAAAGAATAACATACTGCTCAAGAACTACTGGGCAACAGAAAAAGTAAAATGTGAAATTAAAAAATTTCTAGAAACAAATGAGAATGAAAATACAACATACAAAAACCTTTGAGACAGAAAGAAAGAATTACTCAGTGGTCAATTTATAACAATAAATGCACACTTCAAAAAAGAAAGAACCAAAATCAATATCTTAACCCAACAACTCCAACAACTAGGAAAAGAGCAAGAAAATAACCCTACAGTCTCCAAACCCAAAACCAAACCCACTGCTGTAAATTCTGACTCACAGCAGCCCCATAGGGTTTCCAAGGCTGTAAATTTTTATGGAAGCAGACTGCCTTACCTCTCTTCCACAGACCAGCTTATGGGTTTGAACTGCTGAGCTTTTAGCTAGCAGCCAAATGTCTTAACCACAGTGCCACCAGAGCTCCTTTACAGTCTCCAGAAGAAAGGAAATAATAAGATCAGAGCAGAAACAAATGAAGCAGAAAACAGAAAAACAATAGGAAAAATAAACAAGACTAGAAGCTGGTTCTTTGAAAAGATCAAAAAAATTGACAAACCACTGGCAAATTTAATGAAGGAAAAGAAAGAGAAGATGCAAACAACTTGAATAGTCAAGGGCATAACAGAACCAACCAAAAAATAAAAAGAATAATATCAGAATACTATGAAGTACTGTATAACAACAAATTCAAAAACCTAGAAGAGATGGACAGATTTTTAAAAACACACAACCTACCTAAACTAACTCAAACTGAGGTACAAAATTTGAACAGGCCCATAACAAGAGAATAAATTGAGCATGTCAAAAAAAAAAAAAAAAAAATCTCCCCACAAAATAAAGTCCTAGCCCAGACATCTTCACTGGAGAACTCTATCAAACGTTCAGAGA
Source organism: Orycteropus afer afer (assembly GCF_000298275.1). NCBI lineage: Eukaryota > Metazoa > Chordata > Mammalia > Tubulidentata > Orycteropodidae > Orycteropus > Orycteropus afer. The sequence goes on along the minus strand of NW_006921872.1, from coordinate 1,962,961 downwards.
AGAGCTGACACCTTTCCTACTCAAACTATCCCAAAATGCAGAAAAAGATGGAATACTCCCAAATTCATTCTATGAAACAACCATAACCCTGATACCAAAACCAGGCAAAGACACCACTGAAAAGGAAAACTACAGACCAATATCCTTCATGAATACAGACACAAAAATCTTCAACAAACTCCTAGCCAATAGTATCCAACACTATATCAAAAATATTATATACCATTAGCAAATTGCTATGGTATATAATATGGATTCATACCATATATGCAAGGTATATAATATGGATTCATACCATATATGCAAGGATGGTTCAACATTAGAAAAACAATCAATGTAATCCATCACATAAATAAAACTGTGGTGGTTATGTTTGTGTGTCAACTTGGCTGGGCCTAGTTGAGTGGCTGGGCAGCTGGTGGTAGTTATTCCCCATCATGAGAGTGGCAATCAACTCCATGGTGGGATCTACCACAAGCAGCTGAGTAGCTGCTTTGAGTATGTGGTGTGCTTCCACATATATGAAGTAGCTTTGGAAATTGTCTTGAGCTTACGGCATGCTTGAACCCTGCATGTAGGCATGTCATTGCTCAGCAGCCTGCCATGCTCTGTCAACCATGGGACTTACAATGGGCTTGAACTGATGGCCTGCTGTGTGGTTTGGTAACATTGAGACTGTGCCATTTTATTTGTCAGCCTCAGCAGCCAGTAGCTGCCTGAATGAAGAGATGCCTCTACCTTCAGTGGGCCAGGAGCAAGAGGCAGAGCTGAAGCCCAAGGTCAAGGAGGTTTCACATAGCCCCTAGAGCCTGGCACTTTGAACTTGGACTTAAAGCCTCCTGAACTGTAAGAGAATAAACTCCTCTGTGTTAAGGCCATCCCATTTGTGGTATACTCTTGTCAGAGTGCCACTAGGTAACCAGGACAAAAACAAAGGAAAAGAACCACATAATCATTTCAATTGATGCAGAAAAGGCATTTGGTAAAAACCAACACCGATTTCTGATCAAAACCCTCAACAAAATAGGAATAGAAGGCAAATTCCTCAACATATATGCAAAACCAATGACCAACATAATTCTCAATGGAGAGAGACTGGAAGCATTTCCCCTTGGAAACAGGAACCAGACAAGGATGCCCTCTGTCACCACTTCTATTCAACTTTGTATTAGAAGTCCTAGCCAGGGCAATAAGGCAAGAAAGAGAAATAAAATCATCCAAATTGGCAAAGAAGGAGTAAAACTATCTCTATTTGCAGATGACATGATCCTATACATAGAAGAACCAAGAGACTCAGCAACAAAACTACTGGAACTAATTGAAAGGTTCAGCAAAGTGGCAAGATATAAGGTCAACATACAAAAATAAACTGGATTCCTCTACAACAAATAGATCTCTCAAGAGGAAACAAGGAAAGCAATACTATTTACAATAGCTACCAAAAAGATAAAATATTTAGGAATAAATCTTACCAGGGACACAAAAGACACACAAACTACAAAACACTACTACAAGAAACTGTAACAGACCTACCTAAATGGAAGAACATTCTTGGACTTGGAGGACATTATGCTGAGTAAAATAAGTCAATCACAGAAGGACAAATATTGCATTAGTTCGTTATTGTAAAAAGTCAAGCAAAAGTATATACATGGAAGGAAACTTTGTTGGTTACCAGGGTTGGGAGGCAAGGGGAGGAAATATTGAAAAAAAAAAAAGTCATGTATTGATTTGAGTGAAGGGAAAGGCAATATAACAAAAGCATGTGACCAGGAAATATCACTAAGGAAAAGGAAGGTATGGCACAAAAGGTAGAGACAACAATGGTAAATACTTTTATATACACAATGCTGTGTTATTAGTAATAACATAATCTATGGGTGGATACATAGGTAGACAGGCAAGATGATCAGATATGAGTAGGTGAAGGGGAATGTATCCATGACCATATATAGGTTTAGCAGACAATATTTCTACATACTTATTTGCATGTGCTATAAGTATGTCCGGGAGCTCTGGTAGCATAGTGGCTAAGACACTTGACTGCTCACCAGATGGCTGGCGGTTCAAACCCATCAGCCACTCCTCGGAAGGAAGGTTGG
>NW_006921872.1:1950376-1956114 GCF_000298275.1 Orycteropus afer afer | reverse complement strand
AAGGGGTATCATAGCTGCTGTCATATGGATCTTGGCTCAAGGCAAAGAATACCAGAAAGATGTTTACTTGTGTTTTATTGACTATGCAAAGGCACTTGATTGTGTGGATCATGACAAATTATGGGTAACATTGAGAAGAATGGGAATTCCCGAACACTTGATTGTATTCTTGAGGAACCTGTACATTGACCAGGAGGCTGTTGTTCGAATGGAACAAGGGGACACTACATGGTTTAAAATCAAGAAGGGAGTGTGTCAAGGTAGTATCCTTTCCCCATACTTATTCAATCTATATGCTGAGCAAATAATCCAAGAAGCTGGACGATATGAAGAAAAATGTGGCATCCTGATTGGAGGAAGAATCATTAACAATTTGAGATACACAGATGATACAACTTTGCTCACTGAATGTGAGGATGACTTGAGGCACTTACTGATGAAGGTTGAAGAATCCAGTCTGCAGTATGAATTACGTCTCAACATAAAGAAAACAAAAATCCTCACAACTGGACCAATGAGCAGCATCACAATAAATGGGGAGAAGATTGAGCTTGTCAAAGAATTCACATTGCTTGGTTCTACAATCGATGCCAATGGAAGCAGCAGTCAGGACATTAGACAACGTGTAGCACTGGGAAGGTCAATTGCAAAGGAACTGTTTCAAGTGCTGAGGAGCAAGGATGTCTCCTTGAGGACTAAGGTGCACCTGACACAAGCCATATTTCCATTCACCTCTTATGCATGTGAGAGCTGGATAATGAATAAGGAAGACTGGAGTTGATGTGTTTGAGTTGTGATGCTAGCAAAGAATGCTTTAAGTACCATGGACTGCTAAAAGAACTAACAGATCTGTCCTGGAGGAAGTGCACCCAAAATGCTCCTTGGAAGCGAGAATGGCCAGACTTCATCTCACCTATTTTGGCCATCTTATTAGAAGGGACCATTCCCTGGAGAAGGATGTTATGCTTGGTATGGTGGAGGGTCGACAAAAGAGGGGGAGGCCTTCAATGAAATGGATTGACACAGTGGCTGTGATGTTGGGCTCAAGCATAGCAGGGAACATGGAGCTGGCGCAGGATAGGTCAGTGTTTCATTCTGCTGTGCATGGGGTCGCTATAAGTCGTAAATGACTCAACGGCACCTAACAACAACAGCAAGGTGTTTGACTGTTAACCAGAAGGCTGGTGGTTCAAACCCACCAGCTCCTCAGAAGGAAGACTGGGCAATCTACTTCTGTAGAGATACTACTTTGGAAACCCAAGGAGGGGTCCCTATAAACCAGAATTGACTTGACAACAGTGAGTTCGGTTTTGGTTTGGTGATAGTAATATTATTTTATAATTTCCTTACTCCATTATTCACCTTTCTTTGGAACAGGCACATATACAGCTCTCTTCCAATTGGTTGGCCAGGTAGCTGTCTTCCAAATTTCTTGGCATAGATAAGTGAATGTTTCCAGCACAGTATTTGTTTTTTGAAACATCTCAACTGATACTCCGTCAATTCCTGGAGACTTGCTTTTAACCAGTGCCATCAGTGCAGCTTGAACTTCTTCCTTCGCTACCATCAGTTCTTGATCAAATGCTCCCTTCTGAAATGGTTAAACATCAACCACTTCTTGTTAGTACAGTGACTGTGTGTATTCCTTTCATCTTCTTTTGATGCTTCCTGCATCATTCAATATTTTGCCCATAGAATTCTTCAGTATTTCAACTTGAGGCTTGAATTTTTTCTTTCAGCTTAAGAAATGCCGAATATGTTCTTCCCTTTTTTGGTTTTCTAACTCTGTACATTTCATTATAATACTTTACTTTGTCTTTTGGAGCCACCCTTTGAAATCTTCTGTTCAGCTCTTTCACTTCATAATTTCTTCCATTCACTTTTGGTACCCTCCATTCAAGAGCAAGTTTCAGAGTCCCTTCTGACATCCATTTATTTTCTTTCTTTCTTGTCTTTTTAATGATCTTTATCTTTCTTCTAAAACATTATTTCTTTCAAACATTATTTCTTTTAAACAATATTTGAATTTAACCAGAGTTAATTTGAGTCCGAATCTTTGCTCGTATTCTCAAATATTGAGGGAAATGTAATTGTTGGGCTACCCCCAAAAAAGGATCACAATATGGTCAAATGCCCCCATTCTCATTAGTTGCCCCTCTCTGTCTTGGGCTTAGGGAAGGATAAGGCCTCCATTGCTCTAGACCATGCCTCATCTGTTAGAGGACAAAGGCCAGCCCTGGGTGATGACTGTCTCCCCTCCCCTTCCATAATGGTCCCTTCCTTTTGCCTATCTGAGTCTCTAGGGAGCATGGAAGGTTATTCATAGTATAAGTTCTAACCATAGTGCCTGAGGACACAGACATATTTTTAGTATCTTCTCCGTAGGGTCTGGCTGAAAAGGTCATACTTATTTTTTATGCCTAATGTCAACTTTTGAATGAAAAAGTGAAGTATTCATTTCTGCTAATAGGGCCCAAGCATTCAACGTCAGAGGGTGTGTGTGTGTGTGTGTGTGTGTGTGTGTTTTCCTTGGGAACATGATTTTACCTATGGTCTATAAGGAAAGTGCTTTGTAAATCGTAGAAGAGTTATAGGCAGGATTCTTATGAAAGAAGGAAACTGAGGGTCTGTGCCAAAGGCTTCCCTGGAAAAAAGGGATTGGGTGAGTTTGGGTAGCTTTAGGGGATACTGAACTAGAACCAGTGCAAGACAGAAGTTTTGGCTTCCATGTTTTCTCCCCACTGAAGTTGAGCAGAAGTAGAATAGCATATTGGCAAATGATGAGCACTTTACTCTTAAAGGTATGTAAACAAAGACTGGAAAGCCACTACCAGGATGTTGGCAACTGAAGGCCCATGGCAACAGAACATTGATGGAGTGAGGTGGGCTCGGAGGGCCCTTCCACTGCTAAGATACAGTGATTTTGAAGGGGGTGGCAGTGGGGCTATTCTCCATGTTACTGAAAAAGGCAGGATGCCAATAAGTTAAAGTGGAGTAGTACTGAAAATAAACCTAGGTGTGGCCACACTTTGCTGGAGCTAATATTGTGTTTTAACTTTCCCTCTGTCTTAATAATCCAAGAAGCTGGACTATATGAAGAAGAACACATTATCGTTGAAGGAAAACTCATTAACAATCTGCAACACGCAGATGACACAACCTTGCTTGCTGAAAGTGAAGAAGACTTGAAGCACTTACTGATAAAGATCAGAGAGTACAGCCTTCAATATGGATTGCACCGCAACATAAAGAAAACAAAAGTCCTCATCACAGCATTTAATAATATGCAACATCATGATAAATGGAGAGAAGATTGAAGTTGTCAGGGATTTTGTTTTACTTGGATCCATAATCAATACCCATGGAAGCAGCAGTCAAAAACCAAATGACGTATTGCATTAGGCAAATCTTCTGCAAAAGACTATGTAAGTGTTAAAGAGCAAAGATGTCACTTAGAAAAGTAGGGTGCACCTGACCCAAGCCATAGTATTTTCAATCGTCTCATATGCATATGATAGCTAGACAATGAAAAAAGAAAACCACAGAAGAAATGCTGCATTTAAGTTGTGATGCTGGTAAGGAATATTGACTATACTGCTAGAAGAATGAACAAATCTTTCTTAGAAGAAGCACAGCCAGAATACTCCCAAGAAGTGAGAATGACCAGATTTCGTCTCTTGTGCTTTGGTCGTGCTGTACTGGAGAAGGATATTACACTTGGTCAGTGAAGGGGAAGAACCTAGTGAGGTGGATTGACACAGTGGCTGCAATAATGGGCTCAAGCATAGCAAGGACTGTGAGGATGGAACAGAACTGGGCAATGTTTTGTTCCATTGTCCATGAGGTCACTATGAGTTGGAACAAACTCAACGACACCTAACAACAACATGATGTCTTCCTTAATAACCACCAGAGAATTTTGTCTATTACAATTAAATTAAGTAGAACCAAAATACATCCTATTTCCTTCCCCCTGATTTCAATAAAATCTATTCCTTACATTTATCTTGTTGGATCTTAATCTGGCACACTCCTTTTTGCACATAAGAAATTACAGTGGGATGGTTAAATCATAAAAGGGATGAACGACAGAGTCCAGACATGAACCTTCTGGCTCCTAACCCAGAGCTCTTTCTAGTCAACCAGATGTCTCCTGCTATGGGGCTGTGTGAAAACCAGGGTGCTGAGATCAGCAGAAAGCCATATGTGAGCTCAGAAGGCCACCTGTTTTAAGTATAAGATCTTTTTCTCTGGCAAATCACTTGCACATAATAGGTGCTTAGTGAATGTTGATTGCTAGTGCCTGACACCTAGTCAGTGGTCCGTAAGTGTTCATTGAATGAAAGCAGCACAACTTCCAAGAGCTTCAGGGAGCTGGCCACCAAAGCTGTTAGGCCCATAGCTTTTTTCCCACTATCTTCTCTAAATTTAGTTTTGTGGGTGAGTTCAATCCTGGGGTGGTGTCAAAGCCTTCTACATGCTTTGATGTCCCTGCCTTAACTTCCATTCTGGCCTTGAACTAAGACAAATCCCTCTGTGATGCTTCCTGCATATCCCTTTCTACAAACAGCATTGAGCCCAACAGGAGCCCACGGGCCGTCCAGGGTGAATCACTTGGAGAAAACAAGCAACCCTCCTCCTGCCATGGCCCTGCAACATCCCTGGCATGAAAGCCATCCAGTCTCCTTCCATGATTACCCAACTGCAGCCTCACTGGGATCAACAGAGCTCCTGGTTCAAGGAGTGGTGAGGTTCCAAATTCACCTCCTTGAAAGTGAGGTAACAGATAAAGATTTATTGGTACTTGTAAAGTCCAACTTCATGCTTTTTGATGATAAGTAAGTAGCATATTGGAGCTTTCTCATTTTGTAGCCCAGACTGTAGAAAACACAAAAACAAAAAACAAATCCACTGCCATAGAGCCAGATCGAACTCATGGCTACCCTACAGGAGAGAGTAGAACTGCCCCATAACATTTCCAAGGCTAGAAATCTTTATAGAGATAAACTGCTTCATCATTCTCCCACAGCAACTGGTGGGGTCAAACCACTGAACTTTTGGTTCAAATGATTTAACCACTGAACCACTAGAGATCCTATAGGAGGCATGTTGTTGTTAGGTGCCATTGAGTAAACACTGCCCAGTCCTGTGCCACCTTCACAATCATTAATATGCTTGAGCCCACTGTTGCAGCCACTGTGCCAAATTATCTCATTGAGGGTCTTCCCCTTTTTCACTGACCCTCCACTTTACCAAGTATGATATCCTTCTCCAGGGACTGGTCCCTTCTGACAACATGACCAACATATGTAATAAGTCTGCCCATTCTGTCTTCTAAGGAACATTCTGGTTATACTTCTTCCAAGACAGATTTGTTTTCTTTTTCTTCTGGCAATCCATAGTATTTCCAAGATTCTTGGCCAACACCACTATTCAAATGCATCATTTCTTCTTTGGTCTTCCTTATTCATTGTCCAGCTTTCACATGCATATGAGGCTATTAAAAATACCATGGTTTGAGTCAGGCACACCTTAGTCTTCAAGGTGACATCTTTGCTCTTTAACAATTTAAAGAGGTCTTTTGCAGCATATTTGCCCAGTGCAATATGTTGTCTGAATTATGGACTGCTGCTGGTAGCGTAGTGGCTAAGGCACTTGACTGCTAACCAGAAGGATGGCAGTTCAAACTCACCAGCCACTCCTTGGAAGGAAGATGGGGCAATCTACTTCCGTAGTGA
>NW_006921872.1:1946888-1950276 GCF_000298275.1 Orycteropus afer afer | reverse complement strand
CAAGGAGGGGTCGCTATGAGTCAGGGCTGACTCGACGGCACATAACAACAACAACAACAACATAAGTATGTCCATATACATAATTGCGATAACAGAGGGCAGTTAATATAACTTCTTTGCCACATCCAAGCACCTTGAGGAAGTGAGTTGCTGGGCCCCTGCGAGCTAGGGACCATGACTGCAGGAGACATGAAGCTCAATTGGCACAACACAGCATACAAAAACATAGTTCTACATTCTACTTTGGTGAATAGTGACTAAGGTCTTAAAACCTTGCGAGTAGCCATCTAAGAAGCAGTAATTGGTCTCTCCTCATCCAGAGCAAAGAAGACTGAAGAAAATCAAAGATGCATGGATACAGTCAGTCCAAGGAACTAACGGACCATGACCCCCGACTACACACCTTAAGACCAGAAGAACTAGATAGTGTCTGGCTACCAATGCCAACCACTTGGAACAGGATCAAAATTGGAGATCCTGGATAGAGTGGGAAAAAAATGTGGAACAAAATTCAAAATCATAAAAACACCAGGCTTACGGGTCTTTTAGAGACTGGTGAAACCCCCCAAGACTGTGGTCCCTAGTTACCCATCGGGCCTGGAATTGAACTCACTCCCGTGACTTAAATCTCAGCCAAACAACAGACAGGTCTATGTGCTGAACAATTATGCCAGGCAAATGCCCTCCTTAGAACAATCAACCGTGGGACATCAGAAGGGCAGCGTTTGCTCAGGAAGAAAGCTAGGGAGGCAGGAATGCACAGAAAAGAAGGCCACAGAGAGGAAGCAGGAGGAGATCTGTTACATTGTACGTATTGTAAGCAATGCCACAAAACAAAATGTATATGAACTGTTGAATGGAAAATGAATCTGCTCTGTAAAATTTCACCCAAATTATAATTTTAAAAAAAAAAAGTTAAAAATAAATAAACACTAGGCTGCTAACTAAAACATTGGCAGTTCAAGTCCACCCAGATGCAACTTGGAAGAAAGGCCTGGTGACCTACTTCTGAAAAATCAGCCATTGAAAATCCTATGGAGCCCAGTTCTGCTCTGACACATGTGGGTCCACCATGAGTCAGAGTCCACGGGACAGCAACTGATTTTTGTACAGTCCCAGCTGGTAGATGAAGGATCTTCTGCCCTTTCTCTACTTTCTTAGGAGTATTAGAGGGAATCTTCTGGTTTCCCTCTACCCCTTACTCACTTTCCACTAAGGAAGAGGCTCATCTGTGGTCAGTGAGAGCCTCACATGCACCATGTCACAATTTCTAGTGAGCAGCTTCACTGTATTAAATACCGGTGGTCACATGCAGCATGTTGCATGGCAACCTCTTGCATTTCTTCTCCCATGTATTAAGTACTCCTGGGCAGTTCCTCCTTAGTGGGACAGGCCTATCATTTTTCTTCTTCTCGTTTGATCTTGTTTGATAGGTGTGGCAGGCTGGTGGTCTCAGTATGTGAAATGTTAGATAAGTGACTATCTAACATATCTGATACCTAACACTCTGTATGTCCACTCTTTAGCCCAAGTCACTCACTTTCTGTCTTGTGAGACTGAGCATGAGTCAGCTAATGACTTAGATTTGAATTGGGTGGAAGAAGCACACACTTCAAGTCAGAATCAAGCTCTCCAGCCCAATTTTACTAGAGTGGGCTTTGGGGTTAGGAACTTGTCTTATAAACTGTACTTCATCTCTGGCTACATTTCTGTGTGTGTTCCCCAATAGTCAGAAACAAAAGGAAAGGAGAGATAAATGGCAACCTGAACATCTGACTACTGAGAGTTCCTGGAAAGCAGGTTCTGAAAAATATTTGCCATCAATATTAGAATGGCACCAAATCCAGAGTACATAAGAAACCCTGACTGCAGGATGAGACACTTCCAATGTTACAGGATAATCCTTTGTGGCAAGCTTTACAATCTACAAAATACTTTTTGCGTACTCATTAATTCAATGGTTCTTTGCTTTGCTGAACTTCATAAACCACAGAGCCTTTTGCAAAAGTGAAAAATTGGGAGTTAAATAGTACATGGCTACAAGATACTACTAGCCACTTCTCAGAGGGAAGATGGGGCAATCTACTTCCGTAATGATACTGCCTTGGAAACCCAAGGAGGGGATGCTATGAGTCAGGTATGACTCAACAACACATAACAACAAGATACTACAGACTATTTTATTACCTAGACTAGCTTCAGTTGTTGTGTTAGGTACCCTTGAATCAGTTCTGAGTTATACCAACCCTACGTACAACAGAAAAAAAACACTGCCTGGTTGTGTGCAACTGTTGCTAGGCTTGAGCCCACTGTTACAGCTACTGTGTCAATCCATTTCACTGAGGGTCTTCCTCTTTTTCACTGACCCCCTGCTTTACAAAGTATGATGTCCTTCTCCAGTGATTGCTCCATTCTGATAATATGTCCAAAGTAAGTGAGATGAAGTCTCACCATCCTGACTTCTAAAGAGCATTCTGGCTGTACTTCTTCCAAGATTTGTTAGTTTCTCTGGCAGTCCATGCTTTATTCAATATTCTTTTCCAATATCATAATTCAAAAGCATAAATTCTTCTTTGGTCTTCCTTATTTGTTGCCCAGCTTTCAGATACATAAAAGACTATCGAAAATACCATGAGTCATATCAGGTACATTTTAGTCATCAAGATGACATCTTTGCTTTTTACACTTTAGCAGCACATTTGCCCAATGCAATATGTTTTTTGATTTCTTGAATGCTGCTTCCATGGGCATTGACTGTGGATCCAAGTAAAATGAAATCCTTAACAACTTCCACCTTTTCCCCATTTATCATGACATCGCTGCAGGGATCCAGATGAGGAGAGAGAACCCAGGCACGCCCAAGCAGCAGGGCGGGAGAGTGAGAAAGGGGATTAAAAGGCCCAAGAACATGGACAGAGGAGCAATCAGCTGCAGGGACCAGGTCAGGGTGGTACAAGAGGTTTCCAACAGGGAGGCAAACTTGTCTGTCGTTGATATAAGTTTTGAGGCTGAGCCACTGGTGTTTCAAACCCAGCAGAATGCATATGGTACACAGGTATAGCCCAGCTTACAGACTGAGACAGACTAGGAAGAAGGAAGAGGCTGTCCACTTCTCAAAGAATTAGCCAGGGAAAACCTTATGAATAGCAAAGAAACACTGTCTGATACATGAGGGCACAACTTTATGAATAGTCCCGTTAGGTTAGAAGGCTCTCAAAATAGGAATGGGAAAGAGTTGCATCATCAGAGTAAACCCAACCTTATATATATGGATAAGGTAAAGCTTTCAAAATCTCTGTTTGCTGATGTGGCACCACTCAAATTGAGGAGAAACAGCTGCAGACATCCATTAATCATCAGAACATGGAATGTATGAAGTATGAATCTA
>NW_006921872.1:1935762-1939835 GCF_000298275.1 Orycteropus afer afer | reverse complement strand
GGAAGGAAGATGGGGCAATCTACTTCCGTAGTGATACTGCCTCGGAAACCCCGACTCGATGGCACATAACAACAACAGCTTCCCTGGGCATTGATTATGGATTCAAGTGAAACAAAATCTTTTCTCCAATTATCATGATGTCATACATTATTAAATGCAGTTGGGAGGATTTTTGTTTTACTGATGTGGAGGTGTAATCCATATCGAAGGCTGTAGTATTTGATCTTCACCAGTAGGTGCTTCAAGTCTTCTTCATTTTCAGCAAGCAAGATTGTGTCATCTGCACATCAGGTTGCTAATGAGTCTTCCTCTAATCCTATTACTGCATTCTTCTTCATATAGTCTGACTTCTTGGATTATTTGCTCAGTGCACAGATTGAGTAAGTGTGGTGAACTGATGCAAATCTGAGGCACAACTTTCCTGATTGTAAAGTATGCAGTATCCCCTTTTCTATTCAAATGGTCTATGTACAAGTTCCTTATGAGCATAATTAAGTGTCTAGATTCCATTTCCTCCAAATGTTATTCATAATTTGTTATGATCCACCCAGTCAAATGTCTTGGCATAGTCAATAAAACACAGGTAAATGTCTTTCTGGTATTCTTTGCTTTCAGTCAAGATCTATTTGACATCAGCAATGATATCCCTTGTTCCATGTCTTCTGAATCTGGCTCGAATTTCTGGAAATTCCCTATTGATGTAGTGCTGCAATCATTTTTAAATTGTCTCCAGCAAAATCTCACTTGCATGTGAGGTTCATGATACTGTTCGATAATTCCTGAGTTCTGTTGGATCATCTTTCTTTGGAATGGGTACAAATATGGATTTCTTCCAGTCCATTGGCCAGGGAGCTATTTTCAAGATTTCTTGGCATAAATGAGTGAGTGCCTCCAGTGCTACAGCCATTTATTGACACAGTATTCTATCAATTCTGGGTATTCTATCAATTCCTGGAGCCGTGGGTTTTTGTTGTTGTTGTTTTGTTTTGTTTTGTTTTGTTTGCCAATTCCTTCAGTGCAGCTTAGACTTCCTTCTTCAATATCATCAGCTCTTGATCATATGCTACCTCCTGAAATGGTTGGACATTGACCAATTCATTTTGATACAGTGATTCTGTGTTGTCTTTCCATCTTTTTTTGATGCCTCCTACATCGTTCAATATTTTGCCCATAGAATCCTTCGCTACTACAACTTGAGGTTCAAATTTTTTCTTCAGTTCTTTCAGCTTGAAACTGAAACATGTTGCTGAGCATGTTCTTCTTTTTTGACTTTCTACATCAAGTCTTTACACATTTCATTACAATATTTCACTTTATCTTTTGGAACCACCCTTTGAAATCTTCTGTTCAACTTATTTACTTCAAAATTTCTTCATTAATTTCAGCTATTCTCCATTCAAGAGCAAGTTTCAGAATCTCTTCAGATATTCATTTTGTTCTTTTCTTCCTCTCCTGTCTTGTTAATGACCTTTTGCTTTCTTCATGTATAATGTCCTTGATATCATCTCACAACTCTTCTAGTCTTCAGTTACTGGGAATGCATCAAATCAATTCTTTAGATGGTCTCTAAATTCAAGTGGTATGTAGTCAAGGTTGTATTTTTCTCTGATGGACCTGTTTTATTTTCTTCAACTTCAACTTGAACTTATTTATGAGTAATTCATGGTTTGTTTCATAGTCAGCTCATTACCTTGTTCTGAATAATGATATTAAGCTTCTCCATCACCTCTTTTTGCTTATATGTAATTGATTTGATTCCTGTGTATTTCATCTGGTGAAGCCCATGTGTATAGTTGCCGTTTATGTTGTTGAAAAGATCTTGCAATGAACATGTCATTGGTCTTGCAAAATTCTATTATGCATTCTCTGGCATCATTTCTTGCCTAGGATATCAATCTTCATGCATTCCATTTCATTTTTCACAACTTCCAATTTTCCTGTATTCATAGTATAGGAGGCATAGGAAAGGTATTTATGGCTTCTTCCTAATTGCCAGGTATTTCCGCTCCATTTTTTTTCTGTAAATTGGCCAGGACTCAGAGTCATTGTGACTGGCTATGAGAGGGTTTTCAGTGATCCTGAAGATATTTTTTCATCCTGAATAATTTTAGATGGCTTGAGAGGTACATAATATTATGTAAAGGATAGCTGCTTTCGTCCATTTGGTTTGGAGACTTGACTGAAAAATGTAACTAATTAGAAAAGTAGTTAGACTTTTATTCTGTGCCAAGAGTGCCACGAGAGTTTACTGGCTTCAAGAGTGAGCAGTTCTAGGAGAGAGGAGAGTGTGAAGCCACAGCAGGAGCTCCACCAGCCCTTGAAGAAGTAGACATTTACAATTTAGTGGGGTGGAGAGATAAGACCCCTAGAATGTAGTAGTAGTTAAAAGCCCTGACTTTGGAGTTAAGTAACTCAGTTCAAATTGTACCTCTGTCACTTAGTAGGTGGATGACATTAGGGAAATCACATGCCTTTTGAATCTTAACTTTCACATCTGTTGTATAGGGATGATATTAGGTACTGCATTGGGTTGTAGCACATTATTATAAATTCTAATGCTAACTGGCTGCATAAACTTAAGCAAGTCACATAACTTCTCTGGACCTCAGTTTCCTCATTTGAAAGGCATTAAAGTAGATGATTCTTTATATCATTCCTGACTGATATAAATCATACCAGTTATTTTAACAGAAAGTTAACATAAATGATTCTTAACTAGACATTAGAGAACTGGAAAGGCAAACAGGAGCATTAAGGGATCACAGAGGTAGGAACTATATGTAGGAAGCAGTTACTACCCTTAGGAAGAGGTTGAGACTTTCAAAACTTAAAGTCTAGAGGAGTGATTCAGCAGAGCTGGGACCCAGAACTGTCAAGAGTATGTGTTATGGTGGGTGCTGGTGTCTCTGAGGGTAAGGAGGTACAATGTATCCTGATCTGAGAAAACTGCAAACAGAATCACTGTGCTGTAGGAACTGCTGTGGCCCAGTCTTGTTGGGACATTGCTGACCTGACTGAGAAGCAGTCAGGAGATAGCACTCCTTTCTCACTCCTTTCAGTCTCCCTCTAGCGGCCCCCCATTAAGGCAGCCTCATAGGGAGCAGCCAGCAAAGGAGAAATAAAGTGTGCAGAGGCCCATCCCCAGCATCACAAAGCAGAGGTTTGATGGTGGGCTTGAAGCTGAGAGACAACAGCTTATTAGCTGAGGTCATCTCTAAGGGTCTTTCAAAGTGTGAGTCCATGAGCAGGTTCTGAACTCCATGCAGAGAACAGTTGAACTCTTTGTATGTGGATTCTTGAAGAGCCAGGATGGTATGGTAGAATGAGTTTGAGCTTTGCAGTCACAGACCTGGGTTGTAAACTCATCTCTAACTGTTATCAGCTAGGGGATCTTGAACAAGTTACTTTGAACCTCTCTGAGCCTCATTTCCTCCTCTGTGAAATGATGATGCAAATACTTATCTCACAGACTTATTGTGATGATTAAATAAGGAGATGCATGAAAAGTTCCAGGCAGGAGTGTTTGGCACAGAAATGGCAGCCGTTGTTATCATTAGAGATTCTCATTCAGTGAGTTCTGCTGATATATTTGTTCCCTTTGTTTGCTGCATAAACTGACTTTGCTGTTTTTGTTTCTTCTACTCATATGTGGCTCAGTGGACTGGCATAGAGGGCTGGGCAGGTGGTCATCAGTGCCCAAGGAGTCCCATACCACCTGGGGCACCTGGAGGCAACATTTGCACTGTTCCTCTTGGATTTTTCTAGCAAAAATCCAGACTGAAATCTAGTAGGCTGGCTCCTGAACATGTGTGTCTTAATGCAAAGCAAGGAGGGATGTTCCCATCACTGTGCTAAGCTTGAGTTGTAATCATTGGGCTCCCCTAGATGCTTTGCAAGCCAGATGCAAGAATTCCGTTTCCTAGGCAGAAACTCTGTAGACTCAGAGAGTTGTGTGGAACCTTTTTCCTCTACTATAGCTCATATTATCATTAATATCACATGCAAGTAAGATCTTACTGAAGATAATTCAGAAACGTTTGCAGCAGTATATTGATAGAGAACTTCCAGAGGTT
>NW_006921872.1:1927435-1934747 GCF_000298275.1 Orycteropus afer afer | reverse complement strand
GTGGCTGCAATGATGGGCTCAAGTATAGCAGGGATTGTGGGGCTGGCGCAGGATCGGGCAGTGTTTCGTTCTGCTGTGCATGGGGTCGCTATGAGTCGGAAACAACTCGATGGCACTTAACAACAACAACATAGCTCATATTCTCTTACTTTGTCTGGGTTAGCTCTTAGACAAGAAATAATAAGGAAATGTGGACTATTCATACTATTGTTGGAACTAATAACTAGCATTTAATAGGTATGTACTTTATATCAAATATTGTGCCAAGGAAAAGGAGCCCTGGTGGCACAGTAGTCAAAGTGCTCAGCTGATAACTGAAAGGTGGTTTGAACCCACCAACTGCACCATGGGAAAAA
This sequence comes from Orycteropus afer afer, assembly GCF_000298275.1. Lineage (NCBI taxonomy): Eukaryota > Metazoa > Chordata > Mammalia > Tubulidentata > Orycteropodidae > Orycteropus > Orycteropus afer. The sequence goes on along the minus strand of NW_006921872.1, from coordinate 1,934,391 downwards.
GATGTGGCAGTTTGCTTCCATAAAGTTACAGTCTTAGAAACCCTATGGAGCAGTTCTACTATGTCCTATAGGGTCACTATGTGTCAGAATTGATTTGATGGCAACTGGTTTTTATTGTTGTTGTGCAAGGCACTTTATATATATATATATTATGTCTAATCCTTGAATTCTACAAGGTAAGCTTTATTTTCCTAACGTCACATACAAAGAAACCAGGGCAGAGAGCTCTTAAAGAAATGTTCCCAGGGCTTTCAGATAGTATAAAGTGAAGTAGGATTAGAATCCAAGTCTGTTGGATTCTAAACCCGTTCTTTTACTATTAACTCAGACTTTTCCCAAGGTGTTTAAAAACAGTTAGAAAATATCCAGACTTTGGACTTCTGGGTCGTATGGCAGCATGTTGTGTGAATTTTCCAAGGAGGTTAAAACTTCCTCGAGTTGATAGTAAAAGTCCAAAAAATCCCCCAGAGGTGTAGTCAGAGACATGAACGTTTATTCAGAAGAGAAACAAAAAGAATAGGGAAAGAAAGGATTAAGAAGATAAAGAAAGCAGGCTTACAAGTGTTGCTAGCAATTCAGTATCCAGTGGCAGCAGGCTAGAGTGGATCCAAGATGACCACTAACCCCCTCCCACACTGAGGGGCTATTTATACCTGAGTTTGAGAAATTGGGGATGGGGGCTACAAGACTGGGAATGAAGGGTTATGTAACTAGCTTCAGACTTGGTGGCACCAGATCCCAATCAGGAGGGGGCCCTAGACAGTGCCCTATGACCAACACCTATGTGTGTGCTCTGATGAGACCCTGACATTTAGCAAGCTTTATGATTTAAAACTATTTTAAGGGCAGGTTAATACATTACAGGAAAGGTGGTTAATATTTGACAGGGGGAAGCTGGTGAATACATGACAAGGGGAGATAGGGGAAATGGCTGGTAGTTCTTACAAGCATGGCTAAACAAGATGGAGCCTGGGAGCCATTTTAGGGGGTTGTAGTTACTGACCATACACAGATTACCATCACTTCATATGCTTCCTTCCAACTTACCATCAAAATACTCATTAGGTGATTTTGGTTTAAGTAGCACCTGTTTATCAGCCCCTGATGCATCTTTTTCTACCTTCTAAAGAAAATACCTGAAAAAAAAGAAAAGGATGAACATTCACAACTCAAATGGACAGTTTTGGGTATGATTTAAATCTGCTACAGAGACTATTTTATTTGGCCAATATTCCAATAATGATTTCAGAGGAAGTCTATTTAACTAAAAATTGTCTTCTACAGGCAGGTTTTTGAAGTGAAACAATTAATTCACATAAAAGGTAGAGCTCTGACCATTTTTTCCCTTTAGATTTGCAAATAATTTTGAAATTGTCTGCTACCAGCATGCCAGGCATTGTAATTAAGCAGCACTATTTCTGAAACAGTCCCTGCATTGATCACAACCAAACACCCCCTTTCTAACAGATCTAGCACAGGTTTAGCTAGAACAGGTTTTGCTAAACTCTGTTTGACATGACAGAAGCTTCTGAAAATACAGAACTCAATATATTGTAAGAGCAATGAAGGAGGGTTGAGAAAAATAATCCATGGACTACCCTTGTTTCACTGTGTGTCAAAGAACAACACTGCTTGCCTGACAGAAGGTGGGGAGAAACCTTGTTGTTCTCCCATTGCCTGCTCCCATTTTCAGAGGCCTCAGGGCCAGACTAACAAAATGATTCTAAACTTCATTGGGGAGAATTAACATACGAGAATGTTCAGAAACTTCTTTTTTTAAAAAAATAGTACCAAAATACTTTTACTTTTCAATATAAAAAACAATAGAAAATTAAGATAATTAAAAGAGTATATCACTGTAAAAAGAGAATCTTTAGATTGGGTAAAGTATTCAACAATGACATATCAGACAAAGGATCTGTCTCTAAAATGTAGAGAAAATCTCAACATTAAAAAGACAAACAGTACAATTAAAAAATGGGCAAAAGGCATGAACAGACACTTCACTAAAGAAGATATTCAGGCAGCCAACAAACACATGAAGAAATAAATGTTCATGATCATTAGCCATTAGAGAGATGCAAATGAAAACAACAATGAGATATCATCTTGCCCCAGCATTAATAGCACAGTCCAACAAGACTACAAATGCTGGCGAGGATATGGAGAGATTTGGACTCTCATACACTGCTGGTGAGACTGTAAATGATGCAGCTACTGTGGAAATTGGTACAGTGATTCCTTAAAAAGTTGGAGATAGAAGTACCATTTGATCCAGCAATCTCATTACCAGGTGTATATCCTAAAGAAGTGAGAGCCAGGACACAACATGCACAACCATGTTCATCATAGCACTATTCACAATAGCAAAGAGATGGAAACAAACTAAGCGCCCATCAATGGAGAATGGATAACCAAACTGTAGTACATATACACAACGGAATACTATGCAACACTAAAGAATAATGTAGACTCTGCAAAATACCATCTAATGTGGATGAACTTGGAGGACATTTTGCTGAGTTCAGCATAAGTCAATTAGTTGTTGTTGCTGTTGCTGTTATGTGCCGTCAAGTCAGCCCCAACTCATAGCGTCCCCTCCTTGGGTTTCCGAGGCAGTATCACTACAGAAGTAGGATTGCCCAACCCTCCTTACGAGGAGTGGCTGGTGGGTTTGAACCTCCAGCCTTCTGGTTAGCATTAAAGTGCCTTAGGCACTATGCTACCACAGCTCCCAAGTCAATTAGAGAAGAACAAATATTGTATTTGTACATACACACCAAAGATTATTAGTGGTTACCAGGGGTAGGAGGGAGGGGGGAAAGGGGGAACTTTTGTTTGGGGAGCAGGAGTTTATGCTAATGGTGGTAGAATATTTTGGAAAAGCATAGCAATAACGGTGGCACAACATGAAAAATGTCATCAGTTTTCCTGAGCTGTAAATGGGAAAGTTGTTATACTGGCGAATGTCTTGTTGTGTATGTTTTCACCACAATAAAAGCAAAAAAAAGTATGTAAATCAAGGATGTTTCCTCAAGTGCACAGAACTATCCTCTTTTGAAATATAATCATCAAAGAAAGTCATCCCTACCTCCCAAACCAAAAAAAAAAAAAAAAAACCCACTGCCATAGAGTTGAACTCATAGCAACCCCTACTGGGTTTCCAAGGCAGTAAATCTTTACAGAAGTAGATTGCCCAGTCTTCCTTCCGTGGAGCGGCTGGTGAGTTTGAACTGCCAACCTTCTGGTTAGCAGTCAGATGCCTTAGGCACTGTGCTACCAGATCTCCCAGCTTCCTGTAAACAAAAAGTTTAGCATAATTTTAGTTCTCCTAAAGATGTTAGAAAATTAGTAATATTTTCTTGAAAATATATAATGGAATGTAGTCCCTTAACTATGTAAAGAATTATTTCTTTCTGTCTGTCATCTCTTTAGTGGGTTGCCTGTGATGCAAATCACATACTGGTTTAATGCTTATTCAATGTTAAAGCATTTATTTATCTTCTAAAAAAAAAAAAGAGTATGTTACTGAAAAAAGATTTGGCAGATTTGGAATAGTATAGATTACTTTGGAATGGACAAATTTATATGCATGAAATAAAATTGGGACAAAAACTAGTAACGGTGAAGGAAGGAAGGAAGGAAGGATTATTCAGTCAATTGTGCTGGAACAACAGATCAACTGTATGGGAAAAATCAAATTATAGCCTCACCACACTTAATTTCCTAAGATAATTCTGTTATTATTGTTGTTAGTTGCCATCAAGTTGATTTCAACTCACAGATGGTTTAAATAATCCACTGTGAAAAATAATAAAAACAAAAGTGATACATTTTTAGGAAAGAGTTTATAAACTCAAAAGCAATAGATAAACTTGAAGGAAAATATTGACAGATTTGTCTGTATTAAAAGATGAAAATATCTAACTCATCTGATCTTTCTGTGAAGATCAAATGAGATTAATGTATATTAAAATGCCCGGCACACTGAGAAGTGGTATGATTTTAAAATGTTTGGAGTCACTGAGAGGAGCATATATTCTTTTCATTGGTGATTGTAATTCAAATTCTATCTTTATCCGAGTTTTCATGTGGGCATGCTAGAATTTAGATCATTAGAGTTGTTTTGCTTTAACAGAAGAAGTTTGTTAAAGTAAATGGTAATTTACTCCCTATTGTATTTTCACAGCAGAGATACCCATAATTTTTGAGAATGAAAGTAGCACAGAGTTAATGGCAACAGCTCTGATAATAAACCTTGTAGCTGTTCAGACTTCTGATCCCTCCCTCCAATGAGTGTCTTTCACATTCTTGACTAAATTGCTACCTCCATCAAACCAGCTCTGATTTCTCATAAGTGAGTCTGATGGTAAGTCTGTGGGCTATCAAGAGAATCAGAAGACAAGGACTCTCTCCAAGATGATCCATCCCAACAGAAATACGAGTAAGGTAAACAGAAACCATGAGGCTGGCAGCCTTGAAGGGGTCCCTGGGTGGCACAAATGGTTAAGTGTTTGGCTACTAATCGAAAGTTTGGAAGTTGAAATTCACCCAGAGGTTCAGCCATTGAACACAGCTGTGGAACGCAGTTTCACTCTGACACGTGAGTCAGAATCGACTTGACGCAACTTTTTTTTTTTTTTGGTGGCCTTGAGGAGTGACCCCTATAGGAAAGCCTGTGCTGTATAATGACTATATCCTGTTGTCAGAAGACCCCTTCATTTTATGGAATTCTGGCCTACCAAAAACCAAACTCACTCCACCGAGTCCATTCCACTCAGAGCGACCTGCCTTGGTTTTCCGAGGCAGTAAAGCTTTACGGAAGTAGATTGCCCCATCTTCCTTCTGCTGAGTGGCTGGTGGGTTTGAACCGCCAACCTTTTGGTTAGCAGTCAAATACCTTAGGCACTGCGCCAGCAGAGCTCCTAGGGAATCCCAATCTTGGGGGGTGAACCATTGTTTGAGAACCTTTGGTTCCTGCTTCTGTGTTTCTCCACAGCTGTGGTTTTCAGGATTGTGGTTTCACAGAGTGGCAGTCTTTCTGAGGAGGTGCCTCATTCATCATTAGCTCTAAATTAGCAAATCTTCATTCTCTGGAACTCCACTAGGTCTTCCTGGAACCCATTGGTCTTCATGCTGGGTCTAATCCAGCCTCAGCTGCCAGCTCTTTAATAACAACATATATCACCCACTGGGGTGCTTTCTATGCATCATCTCTACTCTCTACAACACCTTATTTCATTATATGGGTAGGCATTATTGCCCCCATTTTGCGGAGTAGAAAACTGGAATTCAGAGAGGTTCAGCAACTTGCTTGAGGTCACAAAGCCAGTGGGTAGTCCAGCCAGAATTTATACTCCTCTCTAGCTCAAAAGCCTATACTTTTGTTATTATCCTATTTTTAAAAGTATTTAAAGACAGCAGGGGCATCCAAATCTTTCTATAGTGTCATAAAATCATTAATCTACCTGTGTGGGAGCCAAGTAAAATAAGAATTGGTAACAATGGCTTGGTGAACAATGTGATGCAAGTACAAAACCAAATCTGAGAGCTTCATTTATATTTATCTTCTCTCAGGAACATCATAGCCTCCCAACTTCAGGAAATTAAACAGGAACATCTCACTATTATGTAGTTAAATGCATTCAGCTTTAATTACAATTGCTAATTGAACCTGGCCTACCAGCCTGACTTCTGGGTGAAGTAGGCACACCATGGTAGTGGCATACAGGTACATATACCAAAGAGCCAGTGGGCTACCGAAACAAAAAAAATGTGTTGCTGTTAGGTGGGATTGAGTCGATTTTTGACTCATAGTGACCCCGTGTGACAGAGTAGAAGTACCCCATAAGGTTTTCTAGGCTGTCGTCTTTCCAAAAAGCACTCTTTCTCCTGCAGAGCTGCTGGGTAGGTTTGCACTACCAACCTTTTGGTTAGCAGCCGAGTGCTTAAGTGTTGCCACCAGAGTTTCATTTTTTCTTCAGTCATCCTTTTCTTAAGGAGTTTGGTGGCACAGTGGGTAAGTGTTCAGCTGCTAACTGAAAGGGCAGTTTGAACCCACCAGCCATTCCCTGGTAGAAAGATGTGGCATTCTGCTTCCATAAAGATTATAGCCTAGGAAACTACAGGGTGTTCTACTCTGTCCTACAGGGTCACTATGAGTCAGAATTGATATGGTGGTGATGAATTTCATTTTCTTACATGTTCAAGGCCTTATTTTGTAAACTGGTTATGCCAGAAAATTAACTGTCACAGAAATAATGATTACTCTTCCCTTCAACGTTTCTCTTTGCTCCAACTCCCTGCCCTTTCTCCCCCCCACTGGATTGGCTAAATATTCAGAAGAGGGAAAGAGAGAAGAGGAGTAGGCACACTGCCATTTCATTCTTCTCTCTTACTTGGAAAGGTGCCTCTGGCAATATGTCAGTTATTCTATTTATATGGACATTCTTACACCACATACAAACACATATGTAGAAGTATCATCCACCTACTTTACACATGGTCATGGGTATATTACCTTTTGCCTAGACACACTGGTCATTCAGCCTTTTTATCTACATATCTAACAGTAGATTAATGCAGTATTGTATATGTAAAAGTGTTTATCTTTGTTGCCTGTACCTCTTGTGTACCTCTCTGTCTTCCTTTTCCTTAGTGGTATTGTGTTGGGCACTTGTTTTTGGTATATTGCCTTTCCCTAACCCAAATCGATACTTGTCTCTGTCATCAATTGATGCATCTGAATTGTGGTGTTGGTAAAGAGCAAACATATCTGGAAAGGGTGCAGCTGGAATGCTCCTTGGAACAAGAATGGCTAGACTTGTCGGGACTGCATGGACTGTGCATGGAGGCTGGGGAACAAACGGAGAAGGTGAAGAGAAAGGTGGGCTGAGCTGTGGACTTTGGCTGGGCCAGAGGGCGCCGCCATTTTGAAGGTTTAAAAAGCGGCTTGA
>NW_006921872.1:1911979-1923762 GCF_000298275.1 Orycteropus afer afer | reverse complement strand
AATCAAAATAAAATTAAAAAATAAAAAAAAAAGAATGGCTAGACTTCATCTCATATACTTTGGTCACATTGTCAAGAGGGACCGGTCCCTGGAGACGGCTATCATGCTTGATAATACAGTAGAGAGTGGATTGACACAGTGGCTGTGATGATGTGCTCAAGCATAGCAAAGTTTGTGAGGATGGCACCGCACTGTCATTCTGGTCTACTTAGGATCATTATGACTTGGCGCCAACTTGACAGCACCTAACAACAACATGGCAAAATATTGAATGACGTAGGAATCATCAAAAGAATATCAAAGGAATACACAGAATCACTGTACCAAAAAGAATTGATTGATGTTCGATCATTTTAAGAGGTAACATATGAAAAAGAACCAATGATATTGAAGGAAGACGTCCAAGGTGAAGGAGTTGGAAAAAAACAAAGCTCCAGGAATTGACAGAATATCAACTGAGATGTTTCAACAAACAGATGTAACACTGGAAGTGTTTGTTCATCTATGCCAAGAAATTTGGAAGACTTGGCAGTGTTTCATTCTGTTGTATGTAGGATCGCTATGAGTTGGAACCAACTCAATGTCACCTAACAACAACAATGTTTTAGTACTGGTGATTCAAATGAAACACCTGGCTATATTAACTCCAGGTCACTAAGGCTTACTCCCACATAATTATTATCAGTGAATAAGAACAAGAATAACTAACATTTACTGAGCTAGTCACTGTGTTAACTGCTTTACCTATATGATCTCATTTAATCTTCACAACAACCCTATAAAAAGGTTCTTTATTATCATCATTTTACAGATGAGGAAGCAGGGGTTCATAGCAGTTAGGTAACTTACCTGAGGTGGCACAACTAGTTAATAACTGACTCTGGGGCTATGTAACTCAGACCCTGAGCTCTGAGTGCCTGAGTTCTCTAAGTGCCTTAGAGAACATGCTGGAAACAAGATTTAAAAAAAAAAGAAAGACCAAAGCCAGCTTCCATCCTCAACTAGTTATAAAGCCATTCAAACTGGACCATGGTCTCTATTTAGATACCATCCATCCCTACACATAGACTCCTCATGAGAAGAGAACAGACACTTTAGGGAGATGTTCTCCCAGCAGGCCAAGCCTCTGACTGAGGTGAAGTCTCTAAGGGCCTCTGGTTTCAGAAGCTCTGACACCTGCAGTGTAAGCACTACCTCAGTTGCCTAGTCATGCCATGCCCAGCTCCCCAGCTCCCCTGCCACCTGCTGCCACCTGTGACTGCCTGGCCCAGCTTAGGCACTTGTTCCTCCAAGCCTGTGCTGAGCCCTAAATCCTATAGGTCTACCTGGAAAAACACAACCCATTTGTTTTTCCTTGTCAGACACCCACTCCATGAAAGCCAGACTCAGTCTGCTTGGTAGGTCACCACAGCTGCTTAAACTTACAGGACTCTGCACCTGGATCTACAAGTTGCACTCCCATGCCTATCTGGAACCTTAAGAAGCAATAATCACAGTGATTGTCAACCCCATTGCCATTAAGTTGATTCCAACTCATAGCAACCTTATAGGAAAGAATAGAACTGCTCCCAAAGGGTTTCCAATGCTGTAAATCTTTATGAAAGCAAACTGTCACATTTTTCTCCCATGAAGTGGCTGGTGGGTTGCAGTCACCCACCTTTCCATTAGCAGCCAAGCCCTTAACCAGTTCACACCCTACAGTGGTTAGTTACAGTTCACTTCAGTTCAGGCTCAGGTCCGCCATTTAGTAGCTGCGTGAACTTGGGCAAAGTTCTTAACGTTAGTCTGTTTTCTTATTCATAAAATCAGGATAAAAAAGACCTATTGTGAAAGATTATTTTGACAAAACCAAAGCAACCAAACCCAATGCCATGGAGTTGATTCTGACTCATAGCGACCCCTCCTTGGGTTTCCAAGGCAGTATCTGTACGGAAGTAGATTGCCCAATCTTCCTTCCAAGAAGTGGCTGGTGGGTTTGAACCATCACCCTTCTGGTTAGCAGTCAAATGCCTTAGGCACTATACCATCAGAGCTCCTGGAAAGGTTTATATATAGAAGGAAACTTTCTTTGTTGGTTACCAGGGGTGGGAGGGGAGGAGAGGGAACACTGCAAAAAAAAAGCATTGACCCATGTCACTTTAGTTTTGTGTATTTCACTGTACATAAATTATGTTTCAATGAAAAGTATTTTTGAAAAAAAGATTACTTTGAAGATTCAATGAGGTAGAATATAAAGTGACTTTAATGTACTTGGTGTTTAGTAAATGTAAATTCCTGTATCCAGTTCATTTAAATTTCATCACCTAAGCCACTCCTGACCCAAGTCTTCCCTCATGTCTCCTATCCAGACACTGCCCGAGACTAGCTCTGAGGTGCTATTTTGTTTTCTATGACCCTTTACAAAGATAAGTCTTCCCTGAATTGACTGGTAACCCATAACATCAAAACATATTGGAGCCACACATTAGCCTGCAGCTTGTTCATAGAGAGCGAGAGGGCAAAAGTGCCTTAGAAAACAAGTTCTGTTTTTCAGATGGAACCTTTTCCCTGAGATCACACACCTGGCTGGTGATAGAGCTGAAACTAGAACATAGGTTCAAATCATTTGCCTACTTGCTGCTACTGTCTGAAACAGACTTACAAAGAAACAGGGGTATAGTTTTTTGGTGACTAGATGCTATTTATACATGCTAATAGCCATGGTCCTCAGAATCCCAAAAGTTGGTCTACCCAGAATCTTTGTCCTTCATGTCGTGTAACACTCAAATTAATTTGCATTCCCTGAGCCCATATGAACCAAAACCAAATCAGTTGACGTCAAGCTGATGCTGACTCATGTTGATCCCACAGGTGTCAGAGTAGAACTGTGCTCGATAGGGTTTTCAGTGGCTGGTTTTTCAAAGGCAGATAGCCAGGCCTTTATTCTGAGGCATCTCTAGGTGGACTTAGACTGCCATCTTTTTGGTTAGCAGCCAAGCACATTAAATTCAGTACCCCAAGAAAGGGCTCGATGGATGGACACAGGGAAGAGGTAACTATCAGGAGGAAGTGGGAGGGGAGCTGTTGCATTGTAATAAACTGTGGTCAATGTCGTAAGACAAAGTGTATGTGAACTGCTGTATGGAAAGTGAATTTGCTCTGTGAATTTTCACCCAAATCACAACTAAAAAAAAAAAAAAAGAAAAAAGAAAGAAAGAAAGGGCTCCATGGCAAAAGAAAACTAATTGGGAACTGACCATAAACTACTTAGACTCAGTGGCTCCCAGAGTTGGCAAGGGAACTTGGAAGTTATTGGTATACTCCTTATTGTGGTAATTCCCAGACATCAGTTAGTCACATGCAACCATCATATATAGTTCACTATTATCTACTTAATATTTTCTACTTAATATTTTCTGTAAAATAACATTTATTTTTATATACTGTTGTCTGAGAATAGTATTCATGAAATCACAAGTTAATATTCTGATTATTTCTAATATGTATTAAAATAAATGTATAATTATTAAAGCTTTTTTAAAATTTCAGTAAATCAGTAATACTTAAACCAGCCTTGGCACAAACTGCCTTATCAGATGCACAAATCCCTCTATAACACTGTAAACATGTAGTCAACCCACCTCCCCTTCAATAACTAGTGAGGGGACTCACTACTTTCCAAATAGTGCCTGAAGAGTTAGTTCTCAGCTAGACAGCAGGCAGTTGTGTAAGGGCACCAGACTGCACTAAAGTGACCCATGAGATAACATAAATTTTTGCATTTTTCCAAAAGGAACCTCATGAGGGAATACAAGGCTTTGAGGTCACAAGTGGTTAGAGTTTCAGCTCCACTACTTGTTATTAGCAAGTGACAACTTCTCTGTGCCTCAGTTTCTTCATTCTACAAGAGGACAAAAATACTCACCTCACAGATCATATACATAAAACATCTAGCTCAGTAATTACCCAGTAAATTCCTTTTCCACAGAGTAGTGAGTAAAATAACTTGGGAACGCTGGTTTATGGCTTTCCTTGTAAGAATTTACTGGTTTATCTCCTAGAGATGCTGGATCACTCACTGTTCTGCATATTTTAATTCAAGGGCAGTATTTTAATTCAAGCTTGACTGGGAGCATGATTATCTTTCCAAACTATAATCAGGACATGATCATTCCAAATATAAATTAGATTTCTGATTAAAATGGCAGAGCCTTCACTATTGGTTTTCTAAGGACAGCAGGTTTCCATGACCTCAGGGAAAAACTGTGTGCCTTTGGAGGGGGGCACCTGCAGACACACTGGCGGGCAAGGTGGACTCTAACCTGGGAGATACTAACCCTGAGTTTGGCTGGATGCTTAAGCTGACAGAATTTCAGCAAAAAAGCATCAACCATCTCTGTCAGGAGCACTGAAATCTTTGAACAGAGGATACACAGCTCGTAGAAAAAAGCAGAGCTTGAGTGCAGATAGTCTTAATGAGTTGGGATGGTTGTCAAAGCCTTATTTGCATCAGTTTTCACTCATTATTATATGGCATTAAGGAAATTTTCTGCTGAGTAGAGTGACCTTGACATAAGATTTCCTGTGCTCTTCCGGGCATATGCAGAGCATTACAAAAAGTAATGATTCCCAAAGAGCCCATCTAATCTGACAACTTTCATCAGCCTCCAAAGGGAGATTCTACCTTTTGTCCATTTCTCCAATATTTGTGTGTGTGTGTGTTACTATAAAAAAAAAAAAAATAGGAGAGAACAAGATCTATCACCTTTAACAGTGCCCTTGCAGAAAGTTAGAGGTGCAACATAAATATTATCTTTCCCTCTTCTTTAGCCCCAGTCAGCATTTCTCAGCAGATGAATTAAATATACATGCAGTCTCCAGGTTACAAGCGAGATACATTCTAAAGTGCATCTTTAAACTGAATTTATAGGTAAGTCAGAACAGATGCATATGGTTCTTATTTAGCCTCATTTCAGTGCAAGAAAGGAGCTATGGTGGTGCAGCGATTAAAAGTATTGGCTGACCAAAAGTTCAGCAGTTCAAACCTACCAGCTACCACTCAGCAGAAGAAAGATGAGGCAGTCTGCTTCTGTAAAGATTTACTGCCTTGGAAACTCTAGGGGGCAGTTGTACTCTGTCCTAAAGGGTAGCTATGAGTCAGAATCAACTTGATGGCAGTGGGTTTTTGGTCAAGCAAGAAAAGACTCAAAGTCTTTTCAATGGTTTAAAACCTGCATATGGAGCAAGTGAAGGTGATTGTGTTGGATTTGTTGCATGGAAGGGTTAGTTCAATAATTGCAAAGTGAGGACAAATTTACATAATATTAAAAAGCAAGCACGAACCAGCACAATAACACTAAGGAAAAGGAAGACACAGAGAAGTGCACAAGAGTTGCAGACAACAAAAGATAAACTCTTTTATATACACAATACTGTATTATCTGTAAAAACAAATATTAACCTATGAATGGATACATAGGTAGACAGGCTAAATGATCAGGAATGACTAAGCATAAGGAAATATACCCATAACTATACATAAGTTTGGCAGACAATATTTCTACATACGTATTTGTATATGTTTTAATAATGTAGCGCCTGCTAACCAGACGGCTGGCGGTTCAAACCCACCAGCCACTCCTCGGAAGGAAGGTTGGGCAATCCTACTTCCGTAGTGATACTGCCTCGGAAACCCAAGGAAGGGTCGCTATGAGTCGGGTTTGACTCGACGGCACATAACAACAACAACAACAACAACGAGTGTAGTGCCTAAGGCACTTGAGTGCTAACCAGAAGGCTAGCAGTTCAAACCCACCAGCCACTCTTCAGAAGGAAGGGTGGGCAATCTACTTCCATAGTGATACTGCCTCAGAAACTCAAGGAGGGGTTGCTATGAGTCAGGTCTGACTCAGCAGTGCATAACAACAACAAACAACAGATATATAATAGAGCTAATGGGGCAAAGTTATGACAACTTCTTAGCCACAGCCAAACATCTTGAGGGACTCAGTTGCTGGGCCCATGGACTTGGGACCATGGTCTCAGGGTACATCAAGCTCAATTGGCATAACATACTACACAAAAACATTGTTCTACATCCTACTTGGGTGAGTAGCGACTGGGGTCTTAAAAGCACAAATGCCCAAGCAACAATTGGTCTCTCTTAGTCCAGAGCTAAGAGGAATGAAGAAGAATCAAAGACACATGGAAACAATTAGTCCAAGGGACTAATGGACCATGAGAACTTCAGCCGACATGACCTTGAGATCATAAGAACTAGATGGTGCCCGGCTACCACTGTCAACCACTCAGAAAGGGATAAGTGTAGGAGATCCTGGATAGAGTGGGAGAAAAATGTGGAACAAAACTCAATATCATAAAAAAGACCAGGCTTACTGGTCTGACAAAGACTGGAAAAAACCCCAAGACTATGGCCCCTAGTCACCCTTTGGGCCTGGAATTGAACTCATTGCTGGGGCTTCCAGCCAAACAATAGATAGGCCTACAAGATGAACATTTATTTACACCAGGCAGGTGCACTCCTTAGAACAATCAACCATGGAAGACAAGATGGGTAGCATTTACACAGGGGGATAACTCAGAGGGCAGGAATGCATAGAAAAAAAGGACACAGGGAAAAGGTAACCACAGAGAGGTGGTGGGAAGAAAGCTGTTACATTATGAGCATTGCAACCAACATCATGAAATAAACTGTATATGAACTGTTGAGTAGAAAATGAATTTGCTCTGTAAACTTTCACCCAAATCACAGTAAAAAATAAACAATTTTAAAAGAAACAAAAAAAAAAAAGGAAGTATGAGTTGTTGGCAAGCTGGATGTTCATAACCCAGGGATTCATTGTACATGTGGCAGAACTGACTTTTCTCTAAATCTTAGTTGTATCCTCCAAGCCCTTATGTAAGTTTGGTCTAAGAACCAAACAGTATGAATCTAGGCTATCAGGTCCTAACTACTCTAATCTCAACAAATTTTGAGTCAACATTTGAAACGTGGATTGCAAGAGGAACTCAGTTCTGATTCTGGTTATTTACAAACCCTTGTTTGATATGAATAAAATCTACTATCCAATATTCACCCCAAAATATCTTTTGTTTCTTATACTAAAAAAGAAAAAACTAAGATTAAAATATGATTTTTCACCCCAAAACATCTTTTGTTTCTTATACTAAAACCACTAAAAAAAGAAAAAACTAAGATTAAAATATGATTTAAATGTTTTGTGGAAAAATTAATTGAAACAATAGCATTTTGTACAAAATCAATAATTATTTAACATTAGCAACAATAAAGCTATCAATAAGATAATAGTATTCATTATTATAAAGCTAATTCCAATGGGCTTAATAAGGATCTCAATTAAAAAGTCATATACAGCAAAGAACAACCTGAGCAGGAAATTAAGAAAACAATTCCATTTAAAATAGCTTTTCAAAGAAAATAACTACTTTGAAAAAATTTAACCAGGGAAGTGCAAGACCTGCACATTGAAAAGTATAAAACATTACTGAAAGAAATTAAAGATCTAAATAAATGGAAAGCCATCCGTGTTTGTGGATCAGAAGACATAATATGTTAAGATGGCAACACTACTCAAAGTGATATATAGATTAAATGTAATCTCTACCAAAATTGCAACAGCATTTTTTGCAGAAAAAACAATCCCCAAAGTTACATAGAATGTTATTCAGTTATAAGGAAAAATGAAGTCTTAATATATGTTATGATATGAATGACCTTTGAAAACAATCTGCTAAGTGAAATAAATCAGACACAAAAGGGCAAATATTATATGATCTCATGTACATAAAATATCAAGAATAGGCAAATGGATAGACACCAAAGTCTTTCAGTAATTACTAAGGGTGACTGGGAAGGAGATGAAAATGGGGAGCTACTACGTCAGGACTAGAGTTTTGTTAATGGCAATGAAAAAAATTGGAAATGGATAGTGATAACAATTGTACAAGAGGGTAATTGTAACTAATGTCCCTAATTTATACACACCAAAACGGTTGAAATGGCAAATGTTTTGGTATATATATTTTCTACAATAAAAAAGATTTAAGAATTTGATACAAATTTTTTCAACATCACCTTATTTTATTTCATATTTATAAAAATCCTTAATTTTGATAAATCTCAGCTTCAAAATAAAGACAAATAATTTGTTTTCCAGCTCTTCAAAGCTATTGCTATGCTCTCCCTGCCCTGCCCTGCCCTAGTTCTTGAAATCATTCTTTATCAATCCTGTGAGCTTCCTTCCATTCTCTTATTAAAGGTTCCAAGTAATTATTTCTCTCACAAATGCATCCCCACACACTCCCTGCCTCCACAGTCAACAATCCCCAGGGAGAAAAGCATTAACATCAACAATCCAAAATAACAGAGAATACCAAACCATGGACTTTTAGGTTCAGAATATACTGCATAATTTTGGAGAGCAAAAGTGGTGCTTTCTAACAAAAGTTTCTAGAGTAATGAGTAGATGCATTTTGTCAATTTTTTAGATACACACACCAAGAGACATGAAGAACAGGAACCCACACGTCAGAACATGGCTGGTAAGAATTTGAGAATTTAAATTTGCCACAGTCTAGATGAACTTAAAGTTGGTTTGATGGGGGTAAGGGGTGGAGAATGCAAAAGTACCACCAATCTCTTCCCCAAGCCAGTCCCTGACCCCTTTCTAAGGAGAAAGGTATTGTAATTTCTGGGTCAGCTCCTGGGCTTTTCCATATTATGTAAAATCAAGATAGTGGGGGAAGAAAGAAAATTAAAATCACCAAAAAGGCTAAGTTGACTTACAAAATGAAAAGATGGAAACGTGGAGAAGCAATTGAGTCCACATGGGCTAGTTGGAGTGAAGATTTGGGAAGTATCTCAGAGTGGGAGAGAGGAGAGATTCTAGAGCAGCTGCAATGTTGAAGAGGTATTTTGAAATGGAAAAAATGGGATTTTTAAGAAGCTCTGCTATGGCATTTTCAGGAGAGACAGCTAGAGTGCTTTACTTCTTATTAGCTGGTCTGTTATTCATTGAATGAGACTCCATGCTGCACTGGACCACAAGATGAGTGAGTTTTATGTATGTCCCATAGATTATCCCCATCTGTCTTATATCAATTATCAACAACAATTCTAGTTGCCAGATTAGTTGGCAATCACTGATAGGTTTTGTGTGTGCATACTTTCTTCTTTTCACATAGGGTGCTGTCCTCTCCCCTACTAGGCATTAAATTCAGACATCAAATACTTCACCTTTTATAAAATAAGAAGTACAGAGCTCTACACACAGTGTGGTGGGATCTCTGCATTAAAGTTTTCTGCTTAATGCAGAGGTAGGACTGAGGACATTTAGCTGTAAATAGAATGAATATACTGCAAGCCCTGTTCCTTCCCTGAGGCTCTGGAAAGGTGGAAAATCCCAACTGCCAATTCTGAAATCCCTATACCACTTCCATATTCCTTTAACAATTTTAACTAAACAATTACTGGTGCCACATAACTTATTCACAAAGTTTTCCAGTAATATATCAGATGGTGTTTCACTGCTATTCATAAGGTTCTTGCTGTCTTTGGAAGCAAGAATGGCCAGACTTTATCTCACCTACTTTGGTCATGTTGTCAGAAGGGACCATTCCCTGGAGAGAGATATCATGCTAGGTAAAGTGGAGGGTCAGTGAAAAAGGGGAAGACTCTCAACAAGATTGATTGACACAGTGACTACAATGATTTATTATTGTATCTTTCTATCAGATATAGAAAGTATTGTGAGGCTGGTGCAGAACCAGGGAGTGTTTCATTCTGTTGTTCATAGGGTCACTATGAGTCAAAGCCAACTTGATGGCACCTAACAACAACAACATTACTTATTGCCCCACATTAGTATATAGGGTCATCATGAGTCAGAATCAACTTGATGGCAACTAACACAATAGTACATCTTAGTAGCATTGTTGAGAATCATGGATTTAAATATTTGCTTCAAGTCAACCAAAGAATCTATTTGAAAGCCAGAAATGTGTGTAGGTCTTTATTCCAATGACCAGAGAAACAAGCTCCCAAAAAAGCAGGTCCAGAAGACAATGGCTGAGCTCACTGTGGACCTTTCCAAAGGCCCTGTCTTTCTCCAGCCCAAGGGGAATTAGGGTCTGAGACTGACTTCTCTGATCAAAGCTAAATTACAGTGGGAAGAGCATTAGACTGGAGTTCAGAGAACTGGATTTAATCTAATTTCTGTCACCACCTCACCAAGAAGCAACATTGAGGGAGTGGGGGTGTGCAGAGAAATGGACTCTGGAGCCAGAAGATCTAAGTTCAAATCCCAGATCCATCACCTACTTCTCTCATGACTTTAGACAAAGCTTGTGGTAGTTGTGTGTCAACTTGGCTGGGCCTGGTTGAATGGTTGGGCAGCTGGATGAGATTGGCAAGATTGGCAATCAATTCCATGGTGGCATCTGCTGGAGCAGCTGAGTAGCTGCTTTAGCTATGTGATCTGCTTCCAGTAGATAAGAAGTAGCTTTGAGGAAAGTCTCTAGCTTTTTGGCACAATTGAACCCTGCATATAGCTAAGTCATTGTTCAGCAGCCTGCCATGCTCTGCTGATCTTGGGACTTTTTCTGGACTTGAACTGGTGGCCTGCCATGTTGTCTGGTAATATCAAGACTGTGTCTTTTTACTTGTTGACCTTGGTTTGTCAGTCTCAGCAGCCAGAAGCTGCTTGAGTGAAGAAAAGCCTCCAGCTTCAGTGGACCGGGAGCAGTAAGCAAACCTGAAGCCCAAGCTTGAGGGGCTTTCACCCAGCCCTAGAGCCTGGCACTTTGAACTCAGACCTCTAGACTCCAAAACTGTAAGAGAATAAACTCCTATTTGTTCAAGCCATTCTCATTTGTGGTCTATTCCTGTCAGAGCAGCACTAGGTAACCAAAACAAAGCTCTTCACCTTTTTGTGCCTCATTTTCCTAATCTGTAAAAAGGGATAATAATATCTACTTAACAGAATTTTTTGTAAGAATTAAATTGGATGTTTGTTAAAGTCAGTTTCTGCTGCGTAACCTTGGACAAGTCACTTAACCTCTCTACACCTCAGTTTTCTCATTTGTGAAGTAATGGAGATGAATTTAATCATATCGAAGACTCATAAAAACTAACAACTCTGAGAAGATGTGACATCCTGGCAGATAATCATAAACATAAATAATAAATATCTAAGAAAAATTCAGCTTAAGATGTTAATTAAATCTTACTAGAATGGTCTAACAGGGAGACAAACTTGTCTGTCTGTTTGTCCTACCATGGTGACATGTTGATGTGTTTTGAGGCTGAGCCACTGGTGTTTCAAACCCAGCAGGATGCACATGGTGCACAGGTATCAGCCCAGCTTACAGACTGAGACAGACTAGGAAGAAGGAAGAGGCCATCTACTTCTCAAAGAGTTGGCCAAGGAAAACCTCATGAATAGCAAAGAAACACTGTCTGATACATTACCACGCAAATTTATGAATAGTCTGGTTACGTTAGAAGGCTCTCAAAATAGGAATGGGAAAGAGCTGAATTATCTGAGTAAACCCAGCCTTACTCACATGGATAAGGTGAAACTTTCGAGACCTCCATTTGCTGACATAGCACCACTCAAATTGAGGAGAAACAGCTGCAAACATCCATTAATCATCAGAACATGGAACGTACGAAGTATGAATCTAGGAAAATTGGAAGTTGTCAAAAATGAAATGGAACACATAAAGATTGATATCCTCAGCATTAGTGAGCTGAAATGGACTGG
>NW_006921872.1:1899364-1909121 GCF_000298275.1 Orycteropus afer afer | reverse complement strand
GGAGCTCTGGTAGCATAGTGCCTAAAGCACTTGACTGCTAACCAGAAAGCTGACGGTTCAAACCCACCAGCTGCTCCTCGGATGGAAGGTTTAGCAATCTAGTACTTCTCTAGTGATACTGCCTCAGAAACCCAAGGAGGGGTTGCTATGTGTTGGGTCCAACTCGACAGCACATAACAACAACAAATATATACATAATGGAGCAAAAAGTAAAGAGATCTAAGACTGTGATTGCTGGTTCTATTACTAGGTTGGTTTGCAATTTTGCTTTGGCTACCAGGAAGCTCACAGCCTACTTTATTGTTCACTTTTAATAACTATAGAATTTTGTGACCTGTAACTCCTCTCCCCCTCACTTTGACATTGTACCTTAACTTTATTCTCCATAGTTACAGCTTTGTTTTTATTTTAGATTTTTCTATTTCTTCATTTCTATTCTTATAATCCACTTAAAATCTTTTATGAAACAAGGCAAGGTGTAAATAAGTATAAATCATTTGGCAAGTCTCTCATTCACTTCACATATATCACTCTCTATCTATAAAATAAGAATTTAGAACACAATACCCAAAGTCCCTTTCAGTTCTAACCCTGTTAATTCTAATGTTTCATCTCTATAGCCCAAAGGCCATATTAAACCAAACCAAACCAAACCAAATGCACTGCCGTAGAGTCAGATCTGACTCACAGCAACCCCTCCTTGGGTTTCCGAGGCAGTATCACTACAGAAATAGATTGCCCAACTTTCCTTCTGAAGAGTGGCTGATGGGTTTGAACCACCAACCTTCTGGTTAGCAGTCAAATGCCTTAGGCACTATACCACCAGAGCTCTTTAGGTTACCTTTATAGAGCCTTAACTCAATAAATGTAGATAACAATGAGTTTTCTAATGTGTTTTAAGTTTTCCTTAAATTTTTATTAGCAGCCATCTATGCTGTGGAAGATTATCCTGACAGTAGCACTAACAAATTTTAAATGGCTTATTCTGTAGATTTCCTCCCAAACTATTGTGATTGGGTACTCCATTAGCATCTTGGAAGTCATGATACAATAATAGTACTCTAGAATTGGAGGTAGGAAGAGCTCTGGTGGCATAGTACCCAAGGCATTTGACTGCTAACTAGAAGTCTGGCAGTTCAAACCCACCAGCCACTCCTCTGAAGGAAGATTGAGCAATCTACTTCCACAGTGATACCTCCTCAGAAACCCAAGGAGGGGTCGCTATGAGTCGGATCCGACTCAACGGCAGTGCTTTTGGTTTTTTGGAGGTAGAACGTTAACATTTAATAAAGCTTAGTATTTGTATAGAACGTATCACTTTGACTAAGAGTTTGATTATCTCAATTTGATCTTCAGCAACTCTGTGTGATAAGTAAAGCAAGAACATATCACTATTTTATAGATGAAGAAACTAAAATACAAAGAGATTATGTGACTTGCTCAAAGTCACACAGGTAATGACTAGTACAGGAACTTGATCTTCTCATCTAAGTCTTTGATCCTCTCCAACCTCCCAGCCACTAAAAAAATCCTTCCAACTTGCCCATCTCCTAGGAGATGGCTTCTTTGATATGTTGCTTTGAAACTGGTCTTATACCTCTTGGACATGACAGGCCTTCTAATGCTAGAAAACAGGTCTCCTGTATCCTTAAAATCTTTTATTCTTGAGCCAAACATCAGAGTCAAATTTCCTCAGGGCTGTTAGGCACAAGAGGCCCAGTGTCTGTGACCCACAAGTTTCCAAGGACCAAAGGGAAAAAAATGAATTGGCTCCAAACTACAGAACAACAAAATTGAAGTTAAGAAGTGTTTAATTGATTGCCTGCAAAATGTAACATTGTCAACCTCATTCTTTCTTTCTTTATTTATTTATGATTTGGGTGAAAATTTACAGAGCAAATTCACTTTCCATACAGCACTTCATATACACTTTGTCTCAGGACATTGACTACAATTTACCCCAATGCAACAGCTCCCTTCCCACTTCCTCCTGATAGTTACCTCTTCCTTGTGTCCATCCCGCCATGCACTCCTGCCCCCTGAGCTGTCTCCCTGTACATAAACAGCCCTTCTTTCTTCCATGATTGTTCTCTCCAAGGAGTATATCTACCTCAGGTAAATGTCCAACTCATATGCGTGTCTTCGTTCGGCTAGAAGCCATAGGTGTGAGTTTAATTCCAGACCTGAAGGGCAGCTAGGAGCCATAGGCTCAGTGGTTCCACCAGGCTGTATCAGACCAGCAAACCTGGTCCACCACCCCCTCCCTTTTTTATTTCTCCAAATGATTTTGAGTTTTGTTCCACATTGTTCTCCCTCTCTATCCAGGATCTCCTACATATATCCCCCTCCGAGTGACTGACAGTGGTAGCCAGGCACCATCTAGTTCTTCTGGTCTTATAGTCGTATAGGCTGCAGATCGCATGGTGTACCAGTCGACAGGACTAGTTGTTTCCATGGATCTCTAGTTTTCTTCATTCTTCTTTGCTCTGGATAAGGAGAGACCCATTGTTGCATCTAGATGGCCACTTGCAAGCTTTTAAGATCCCAGTAGCTACTGGCCAAAGTAGGAAGTGGAACACTGTTTTGTATAGTATGTTATGCCAATGGAGCTTGATGTCCCCTGAGACTATTCAACCTCATTATTAAACTTATTATTAATAGAAATGTCATTACATTTGAGAACAATTTGTGGATTAGATTCTTTTGCTTTGTAAGAATTCTTGAGTAAGCACAAATGATTGATAAGAAGACATAGCCAATTGTAAATAAGTCATTCATTGGCAAATAATTTCAAAGAAAAATATAAAACTTCAACATTTTTGTGCAAAACTTTTACACTTAATCTGAGATGTGTGTGCATTGTAATGTTTGATATGATAAGTGATGAGGCCTCCAGAAGAACCAAGGAGGCATGGAAATCTTAAAAGGGCCCAAAGTCCCCTACTGTTTAAATTTCTCCACGCAGCCTGCCAATTTACCTTTTAGTAAGATTGCTCTCTATGGCATAACCATTTATATCCATCACCAGCAGTTGCTATTCAATAGATTCTGACTCACTGCAATTCATGTGTGTCAGAGTAAAATGGTGCTCTGTAGGTTTTGTTGTTGTTGTTTTAATGAATTTTTTTAATTGTGGTAAATATATATGTAACAAAATGTTTGACATTTCAGCAGTCTTCACATGCATGGGTCAGCGACATTAATTACGTTCATCATGTCCATGGAGTTTTCAGTGGCTGATATTTTGGAAGCAGATCCCAGGACTTTCTTCCAAGGTGCCTCTGGAGGGATTCAAACTTCAAACCTTTTGGTCAGCAACCAAGCACATTAAATATTTGCACCACTAAATTATTCTAACCATTTCTTCATAGTTTCTTCTATTGGCTGAATATGCCTCTTAAATTGACCCTCATTTGTTCAGGAAAAAAAAAAAAAAAAGTTATTGAAGAGCACTTTGAGCCCTACGACAATAGGAGCCAACACATGGCCTACAATGTGTTAGGGAGGGTAGATAACCAGAAACCCAAAAGGACCCCATGGGAAGCTTCCTCTCTCCACACAAGTTATACCCAATTTCTGCCACACATAGTGAGAAAGTGCTCTAAAAAACTCAAACTCTGGCAAAAGAGAAGCTGCAGTCTGCCACATTGCCAAAGGCATAGTTTTAATAGCCTCAAGGAACCTTGGGGTACATGAGCAAGATCCTAAAAATATTGTAGGTTAAAAAACATCTTGCATCCAGGCACACAGACTACTGCTAGTTCTGTTAAACTTCTCGTATTCAAGTGATATACTTGGCATCCAAAATAGGCAATTCTTTAGGATAGGATCAAAGGCTCTGTGAGCAATTCCTGTATGGAGCCTAAGGTGAGACCATCTGGTACAAAGTCTTTACCCTGTGTGCCCTCAGATGTCACCAATGGAGAAAGCTGTAGGGATCAGCTTACAAATCCCAAGGGCTGGTAATGATGACAAACCCACTTCCTGGAGGGCTGAGCCTGTGACTCTTGGCATCGATGCCAAGCCGTCAGGGAATCCTGTAGGAACTAAATTACTGAGGCAGCAGATTGTGGTACCTGCTGAAAACATAGCCAATTCTAGAACTTACTTTGCTGCAAGCTGAGAAAGGAAAACCTGAACCTTATTTTGGTTCTAGGAAGACTTCTTGGGTCTTCCTGCCTGAGGCAGGAAATAAAGCAAGCTCCCGAGAGGGGTGAGGTAGGAGACATGTATATAGAAAGAGTGTCTACCCAAAGGGACTTAGCATCCTGAGAGAAGATAAATGTGCCTCATAAAAGCCTCTGAGTCCCAAAAGAACAAATATTATGTGATCTCAATTATATGAAATATATAGAATAGGCAAGTGTATAGAGACCCAAGTTTATTAATTGTTACCAGGGATTGGCTGGAGGAGGGGGAAAGAAGGACTCAAGGCTTAGGGGACACTGAGCTTCTGCTAAGGGTAATGATGTAATTAGAGAATGGATAAGAGTGATGGTTGCACAACATGATGAACATAATTAATGTCACTGGACTGTCCATGTTTAGATTGTTAAAATGACAAATTTTTTTACACATATATTTATCACAATTTTTAAAAATTAATTTTAAAAAAATTTCCTTGTACCCATTTATCACCTCAGGGAGTCTGTCCAGGGATGCCTCCTACCCAGTATTCCAAGCACATTTGCTTCTTCTCTGTGTCTCTAGTTGAAGTCTCATTGCCTCAAACCTGTGTTTGTCTCTCTGTGCAAGTCCTTCAGACTGATATTCAAATCATCTTGATTCTTGGCTGGCTTCCTCAATGTTGTCTGCATTTCCTTTATCTAAAACTACTATAACAACCAGTCTGTGCCCTAGGATCAAGCTGGGGTTACAGAGCCACACCTGTGGTTGTCCATGCAGACACTCTCGATACTCTAATGGAGGGATCACTAGTGCTTTTATGCAGAAGCTCAGACAAGGCCAAGGAGGAAGAAATACTTTTAGTAACTCCATAGTACTTACTGGGTGCCTGTACTATGTATAAGGAGCCCTGGTGGCACAGTAGTTAAGCACTTGGTTGCTACCCAAAAGGTTGGCCATTCAAACCTGCCAGCTGCTCTGCAGGAGAAAGATGTGGTATTCTGCTTCTATAAAGAATGTATAGCCTTGGAAACCCTATGGGACAGTTCCACCCTGTCCTATAGATAGGGTTGCTATAAGTTGAGTCAACTTGACAGCAGTCAAGTTGCCATGAGCTGGAATCAACTTGACAAAAATGGGTTGGCTTGGTTTCCTTTGGTTTGGTTACATTTCATGTGGTATTGGTGTGTATGTGGTGGGGGACTGGGGGATAGTTTTGTATTATATGTTGTCCCTGTGCTAGATACTAGGGAAGCAGTGAGGAATGAGCCCAACCTGGGCCCCACCCTCACAGAGCTTGGAGTCACTTTCTGACCTGCTGAACAGACAGATATTCTGCTTCCTTTACCCACTACTGGTAGCACAGTGTTTTTGGCTTCCAGAGCAACTTTCACCTTCCCGATTCTGTTACAGGTGAACACCACCTAGAATAGCAACAAAGCAAATAATCAGCGCAGCTAAGGTCATTAATTCATTCCATCACTTCTGCCCATGTCCCTTCTAGTTCATGCATTGCTGCCCTGGAACACCCATGATCTATGTGCACCTCTTGCTTATATCAATCAGGCACTCCAAGTTGCAGCTATAGCACAAAGGAAGAAAATATAATAGATGATAAATATCCTATGGCTATTTGGTGTAGTACAAGTTGAATATTATCTTTCTACTGGAATAAATAGAAGTCATTTACTTCTTTGGAGAATATATAATAGCAGGAAAGAAACATAGCTCACAAAACCACATTTATTTTCTATTAATCTTATAACAACATCCCTCATCCAGATTAAATACTCAAAAACCAAGATTCATGGTCACCTGCAGGGCATGTGACTGATTAGAAACGAGCATCCTTGAATCATGGGACTGGCTCCTTGAAGGGCAAATACACTGGAAGCAGATTGACTAGTCTTTTCTTGTAGATCCCAAGATAAGGCTTCTCTCTTACAGACAAGCTTCTCTGAATCTTTCAAAGCTCCTCATGTCCTGTCTAAATCCCTCCTAAATACTATTTCATCTTTCTCTCTCTAGTAAATTTTAAAGATCAAATATATACCAGTTAAGCAATACACTCTAATAACAAAAGTTTGATTTAACATTTTTTTACTTTAAAATTGGGTATTTCATGGTCTTCTCTTATTTGTGGCAATCAGAAACACACCTTCTTTATGGAATAAGTGCATCTCAGAAGGATCACCTTTAAAGTGAATCTGCCCTTACATACTCTTTCTTATATAATGTTCCTATGAACATTATGTAAGTTTGGTCTCAAGACAAAATAAAATCACCTTTAATGATGCAGAAATCCTTTTTTAAATCACACATTTAAGGGAGAAATTTTTCTGATAAAATATCAATAATACACACATGAAGACTAAAGTTTCTTTTGTTTGGCAAAATCATTTTGAGAGTTAAGAAAAAACAGCAATTATAGCTTAAGAACAGAACATCCTAGACTAAAAACTCATTCAAGCTTTTATCAAATCTCTTTGCCATCATTTTATAAGAGAATAACAGGAAACTCTTTTGGTGTTCAGACCTTATTTCCTAGCAATTTATGGATGCTGCAGGTCTCTTAGGAATAAGCAATTGGGCTAAGACTAGAGGAGAGTAGAGAACAAGATTTTGAATATGACAGGAAGCAGATCACTAAGGGAATTATGAAGAAGTAGGCCTTCCTTTATGTGTTTATAGTGCCACCCCTGTTACCCAATTTAAATTTAGGTTATAGACATGATATAGTAATTCTTTTAATCAACCAGAATCCAAACATATGGTTTAGAAGGAGGAAAAGAACAGGAAATAGAAGTTAAGGGGGAAAAAGGAACTGTCTAGAAAAAGGGGGCCAAATGTAGAGTGTTGTCAATCAAGTTGTGGAGTAGCCAAGAGTTCAGCACTTCACCCAAAGACACCAGGTAGAGAATGTATGTGTGTGCATGCGTGTGTGTGTAAGTGTGTGTGTGCAGGCACATATAAGCACAAATAGCAATGTAATAATGGCATCATGACTTTGCTAAGGGTTAGCACAGACTAAATCAGAAGAAAAGATAAGGAGGGATCAGAACACAGATCTGAATATATACTATATGTTCAATTTATGTGGGGGGGAAAAAAAAAAAACTCACTGTCATCAAGTTGATTCTGACTCACTGCAGCCCCCATTGGGTTTCCAAGGCAATAAATCTTTACGGAAGTAGATTGCCCCATCTTTCTTCCATGGATCCACTGGTGGGTTTGATCCACCAGCCTTCTGGTTAGCCGTCAAATACTTTAGGCAATGCGCCACCAGCACATCTTTTAATTTGTTTAAAAGTGAAGGAAATGGACCAAATTTTGTGGTTGTTTCCAGAATTATGGGCAATTGTGGGTGGTTCTTCTTTATATTTTTTGTATTTTCTTAATTTCTGCAGTGAATATACATCTTTGACATTCATGTAAAATGAGCAAAACATTTTGTTTAAAAAGAAGGAAAAGGTTTGAGATCAAGGAATGGAAAACAAGGAGAAGTTCTCCTGATAAGAGAAAACAATAGAAGAAAACTCGATTGAGAAGGTATGGACTGAGGTGGTAGAGAAAATGTTAAAATCCACCTGAAAGCCTTCAGCTAAGCAAAGGCCATCATTTGGCTTAAAGGTAGCTCTGAAGGTGAAACAAAGTAGGAACTGTAAAAGCAATTAGTTAAGCTCTGTACTGTTACATTGTCACAAGAGGTCCCTATAAATCAAAATCAACTCTGCACAACCTAACAACAGCAACGATACTGTAATTTACCAGCCTGTGTATACTGATACCCCAAAAACTGCCTCATACTGTAATAAAATAGGCTTTGGACTTAATTGTCAACTGAATGTAAACTGAAGACCCATTCCAGAAGAGGGGCATAAGAGAAGTAGAAGAGAAAGAACGGTCATCCCAAAAGGTGCCATATACTGAGGACATTCCCAATGCCCATGAGAAAGAGGCCAAGATGAACACATTCCAGGAGCATATTGACAGGAATCAGACCCAGTTACCGAAATACATAGCCCAGAGCAGCAGCTCTCAACCCAGAGAGATACAACCAGGAGCAACAAGATCTGAAGACAGACCCAAGTGTGGGTGAAAGAGGCTCTGCAGAGTCCCCAGTGAGAGAGCTGCAATCTAATCCTTTTTCCAGTGATTGCAATACAACCAGTTGCAACCCATAAATCTTTAATGGATGTGCATGATGTAGTTCATGCACGTTAAATAGTGAAAAGAGTTCATGTAAGTTGGTTCCCAGCCTTTCTCCTCCTCCTATCTTTTGAATTCTGTCTTGACTCTCCCCACCCACCTACTTTGCTAAATAAGTCCTATTGGACCTTGTAATGTAGAGGAAAAGGCTGTTGAGAAGAACAAGAAGAGTATTCAAAAGACTTCTCCAAAAGAGTAAAAAGAGAACCTACAGGGTGGGGAAAAAAAATTCAGCAACAACATATCTGACAAAGGACTTATCCCTAAAATTTATAGAAAACTCTAACACCTCAACAATAAAAAGATTAACAATCCAGTTTAAAAATGGGCAGAAGACGTAAACAGACACTTCACCAAAGAGGATATTCAGGAGGCCAGCAAATATATGAAGAAACGCCATCAGAGAGATGCAAATCAAAACAACAATAAGATAACATCTCATCCTAGCACTAATGCAAAGTTAAACAAGATAGAAAATAACAAATGCTGGCCAGGATGAGGAGAGATTGGGACTCTCATACACTGCTGGTGGCACTATCAAATGATACAACCACTGTGGAAAGCAGTATGGCAATTCCTTAAAAAGCTGGAATTAGAAATACCATTTGACCCAGCAATCCCATTACTAGGTATATATCCTAAAAAGTGAGAGTCAGGACAAGAAGGGTAGCATGGTGCCTAAGGCATTTGACTGATAACCAGAAGGCTGGCAGTTCACACTCACCAGCCACTCCTCAGAAGGAAGGTTGGGCAATCTACTTCCGTAGTGTTGTTGTTGTTGTTGTTGTTAGGTGTCGTCGAGTTGTCTACTACTCATTGTGACCCTAGGCACAGCACAACGAAACACCACCCGGTCCTGAGCCAGCTCCATGATTCTTGCTGTACTTGAGCCCATCGCCACCGCCACCATGTCAATCCATCTCGTTGAAGGTGTTCCCCTCTTTCGTCGATCCTCCACCTTACCAAGCATGACATCCTTCTCCAGGGAATGGTCCCTTCTGACAACATGACCAAAGTATGTGAGACGAAGTCTGGCCACTCTTGCCTCCAAGGAGCATTCTGACTGCACTTCCTCCAGGATAGACTTGTTAGTTCTTTTAGCAGTCCATAGTACTTTCAGCATCCTTCACTAACTCCACAGCTCAAAAGCATCAATTCTTCTTCTGTCTTCCTTATTCATTGTCCAGCTCTCACATGTATAGAGACGATTGAAAATGCCACGGCTTGTATCAGGTGCACCTTAGTCCTCAAGGAGACATCTTTGCTCTTCAGCACTTGAAAGAGGTCCTTTGCAGCCGATTTGCCCAGTGCTATATGTCATCTCGGGAGCTCTGGTAGCATAGTGGCTAAGACACTTGCCTGCTAACCAGATGGCTGGCGGTTCAAACCCACCAGCCACTCCTCGGAAGGAAGGTTGGGCAAT
>NW_006921872.1:1889869-1898299 GCF_000298275.1 Orycteropus afer afer | reverse complement strand
TCTGAGGCAGTATCACTACGGAAGTAGATTGCCCCATCTTCCTTCCGAGGAGTGGCTGGTGGGTTTGAACCGCCAGCCTTCTGGTCAGCAGTCAACTAGAGTCCAATAAAAACCAAAACAAATAGCTTTACTTCTTAATGTTCTTCTGTGTGTTGGCTAAAAAGTCTTTAGCCTTATTGTTTCCCTCTAAGGGTTTTTTCTTAGCAGAATTGTCCCTGAAGTTCCTAACTCTGAAAGTTGCTCAAATTTCCCTGGCAGCAGAGAAGGTATAAAAGCATACAGTGTTAGAAGTAACAGGGTAAAAAAATGATAATATCTTGCCTAAGCTTCAGCTATCCAGAAATGTCTACTCTGGGTATGTTTTAAAGGATGAATAATCAAATTTGAAATATTCTTTGTCTCTATAGCACAGTGTTTGACAATTTCATACTTGGCACTTTATAGCAAGTCTTCCTAATGAACCCTTTCATGGAATCAATTGAATTTAGCCTAATCAATAGGAATAGTGAGCATTTCTGTATGCACCAAGATGGTACTATTTATCTTATATGCACAGTCATGGTTATATGTATAAAGTCTACACTAGTACCTGCTGGGAGTCCTAAGAATTTAGTGGTAAAGCCTCAGCCTTGGTGAGCAATCAAGAGCTAGGGCTAAATGATGGCAAATGACTTTCCTGATGTGCAACAGTAATATTCACTCTTAAGGCACAATCTAGAAAAAGAGAGGAAGTGCATGGTATGTATGCTAAGATCCCACCTCTAGTGACCATGACAGACATCATTAATCAATATAATAATTCATGCTGAACAAGGTGTGGCTCCAGAAACCTTCTCATTACAGTGCTCCAAGCAGTCATTCCCAATGGACTTGAGATGTCATATGAGATGAAATCTATTTGCCATTCGTGGACGGTTAGTGCCAAAATGTCCGTTTGGGTATGAGTATCCAAAGATCCTACCCCCAAGATCCACAAGAGATGTTAGAGTTAACGGTGCAGAGACAAGCTGACAGTAGAACTTGCCTTCCGCACAAGGCAAGGAGAGAAGACTTACATGGGCCAGAAAAGACCTCTTGCCCAGACTCATCCCTCAAAATCTCCAAACAGCTCCCATTTTCATCTCTTGATTTTAGACTCTTAGGCAGTTATTCAAACAAAGGTATTTGCGGGACAAAGTACAATTTTGCAACTTTGTCTTTCATAAACACCTTAGTTTGAATTAATTATTTTATATCAACAAATCAGACACCCAAACAAACACTGAAGGGTAAGGGTTCACGCTGGGTTGGGTTTGAAAGGACAAATGATCAGGAATTAGTTGAAAAAGGTGCCAAGGGTCAGTCCTGTGATCAGGACACTCTCTTTTTCTAATTTAGGATCAGATCTTCAAATAGGAACAAAATCCCATAGTAAATAAATGGGGGAAAAACATTCGATTTGGGTTCTATCTTTAAAAAATAAAATTAAAATTTATTTTTAAAATAAGTTTTTTATTCTTTTTATTATGCTATAATTGCTACAACTATGCGCTGAGTCTTTGAACAACTCAAATATTTATGTAAACCAAAACCAAAATCAAACTCACTGCCACTGAGTCGGATTATGTAGGGGGGACATAATTTTTCCAACAAATAGGTATAACAGCATGATATAATATCCTTCACTTCAGACTTGATTTTTGCAATGTGATCATAAAGAGGATCACTTCTACAAAAATATCCAAGGCTTATTAATTTATCAATATCAACATCTTTTGATACTCAAACAGTTTGCTTTGAAAGCCTATCATGTCACAACTCTTATTGCTGTCTCTTCTTCAGTTGCTACCTAACCTGAGTTTCCCGTGCCTCGTTTGTGTGTATGTTTTGAATAATACTCCAACATCATTTTCTTCAACTTCATGAAATCCTGAAATTTTTGCAAAGGTGACAATTTCATTTCACAACTTACCTATACTGTGTTGGCATTTATATTCATAGATGTTATAATATCCATCAGGGAAATTGACTGGAAAAATATGTTGATAGGTGAGGACAGGTAGGTGCTAGCGTTAAGCAGCCCAGATACTTTAGAGAATATAAATTCTGCAAGTTGACTTTCATATGATGTTAAGTTTTGCTTCCCTCTGAAACTTTGTAATTGTTTTGACTGAGATAATAAATACTCAGATATTAAGAATACTCATATTACACAACCCTTCTCTGGGCCATAGATTGATTGGACCAGAAGTAGACGCCTGACCCAACTAAACCAATCATATTCTCTTTCCTGGGAATTTGGGATTGAGACACAGTTAAATGCACACAGCATAATCTCTGAACTTTTCTTTGATTGCACACCCTACCAATAAAAAAAGTTTAACTATATTCTTTCAACAGGTATGTTTTTATTTATAAACTATATTCATAAATTATATTTATTTGTAAATTCCACCGACTGCCATCAAGTCAATTCCGACTCATAGTGACCTTACAGGACAAAGTAGAACTGCCCCATGGGGTTTTCAAGGCTATATATTTTTACAGAAGCAGACTGCCTCATCTTTCTTCCACAGAGTGCATGGTGATCTTTTGGTCAGCAGTCAAATGCTTTGACCTCTATACCTCTAGACCTCCTTATTTGTAAATTATAATTTTAAAATATTTTTTAAAAGTGTAAAAGATGATTATTTCTAATAGATTTTTATTTTATGATTAGTATAAAAATTTTTGTCTCCTATAAAAAAATTAATTAAAATATTTTAATGTTTATTATTCATTGTTTTAAAAGATTTCATTCAACCAAAAATTTACGTTTAATGCGACATTCTTTTCATTCCACTACTCCGCTATAATAGCTACACTGCTGAAAATCTAACCGGTAATTACAAATAAATACAAATGGGGGAAAAACTGTATAATTATGCTTCATAATCAATGTCACTGAATTGTTCATGTAGAAATTGTTGGATTGGTATATGTTCTGCTGTGTATACTCTGAACAACAACAAAAATAAATTATATTTTTTTTTTAAAAAAAAAGATGCATCATTGGTTGGGCTCTAAACATCATCATTAAAAAAAAAAAAAAATCCCATATGGCAATCCTAAAATTAGGAGTTACTCCAAAATTGTTAAACTCTACCTTCTCAGATGTTCATCAGTTCTTACACACTAATCAAATCCACTGACATTTTTTCCTGGAAATTTTCAAACCAGTTAGAAATTCTGTTTTTTGAAGTG
Organism: Orycteropus afer afer; assembly: GCF_000298275.1. Taxonomy (NCBI): domain Eukaryota; kingdom Metazoa; phylum Chordata; class Mammalia; order Tubulidentata; family Orycteropodidae; genus Orycteropus; species Orycteropus afer. Next base: position 1,895,077 of record NW_006921872.1, on the reverse strand, counting down.
CAGCACCACCAAGGTTTTTATAGATGAGACATATCATTTTCAACAACAGATGAAATACTGATGAAAACATTTACAAACATCCATTTTTAAGATGTCCTCTATAGCAAGATTTCTTTTGAAAAGCAGATACTTTCTCTCTCATTGATAAAATGTTACCTTTACCTTGAAGAAGCAGAATGAACTTATTTTTTTAATAGCTGCAGTATCACAGAAAAGGTCAGTAAATTTGGAAAACTCGTCTTCTTGAAAAAGAAAAGCCTGTGCAATGCAGTGAATAACTTAATATGGCTCTTCTAGCCATGGTCTTTTTAACTCCACAAAATGATTGGGTGAGACTATGTAAACATGGTATTTGTGGCCTACCAAAGGGATTGGACAGTCTGCTGAGAATGCAAATAAGATGCATGAAATTCCAGTGGGGGTAGGTGTATGGAAGGTGTACAGAACCCTAATGAGGGGACTGGTCAGTTTTGCCATCCCATTGGGCTTAGAAAAAGAGAGCAATTCCAGAGGGAGGGAGTGACCTTACTACTACCAAGAAGAACAGATAGGAGCAGAGCACATCCTTTGGACCCAGGGTCCCTGCACTGAGAACCTCCCGGTCTAGGAGACAAAAAGAAAGAACTATAACACTAGAGATGGCACAAGATGACAAGAAGCAGCAGTAGAGAAACAGCAGAAGCAGAATTAAGAGATCAGCATGAGAATACAGTGGGCTTACCAGCCAATGGGGCAAAGCAGTTACAGTGGGTATGTCTGTCATTGGAGTGAGAGTTGAGCACCTTCAGGGTGAGGCTTACTGGTGGAGTGGGGTGCCCCCAGGCACTTATTGGCAGAGCTAAAGAGCTTTGTAACACTTGTCCAAGCAGGGCAGAGGTTAGGCCAGCCCACAATGCCCAAGGGGCCAAGGGTCAGGGATAGGCCTGCCTGTAAGCATGGCCAAGAAGCTTTCCATACCGAAGAACTGTATACTGTTACCTCCATAAAAAAACCTTATAATCAAGGGTATTGTCTGTAAGTTCTGTGTGGCCATTGCAATGAATTATTAAACCCAGTAAAGAAGTAGAGAGTGCCATGGGAGGGACAGCTGGTGTCAAAATTGGTTAAAAGAAAAAAAAAAAAGGGTTGGAGAGAGGAGGTATTTCTGACCTTCCCCTCACAGGAATCAGCCTTGGAGTGTTGACCTTGATTCTTCTTTCCTCTTATGACGTTAGAAGGGGTCAGATGCCCATGCCATGCCATTTTTACAACTTATGACTCATCTCTAAGGAGGACCACTCTTTTGTCACAATATGGTCAGAAAACTTTTTGTTATACAAAAGATTTTCATGATCACTTCCTTTCTTTTTACAAAATATTATTATGATTTGTTCTGGTTACCTAGTGCCGCTCTGATGAGACATATACAACAAATGGGATGGCCTTAACAAACAGGAGTTTACTCTTACAATTTGGAGGCTTTAAGTCCAAGTTCAAAGTACCAGGCTCTAGGGGCTAGGTAAAAGCCCCTCAACCTTGGGGTCCAGCTCTGTCTCCTGCTCCTGGCCCATTGGAGCTAGAAACATTTCTTCACTCTGACAGCTGCAGGCTGTTGAGGCTGAGAAGCCCCAAGGTCGACAAGTAAAAAGGCACAGTCCCAATGTTACCAAACCACACGGCAGGCCATTAACTTAAATCCATTGTAAGTCCCAAGGTCAGCAGAGCATAGCAGGCTGCTGAACAATGACACGGCTACATACAGGGTCCAGGCGTGCCATAGGTTAAGGACTATTTCCCAAGGCTGCTGCTTAAATACAGGAAGCAGACCATATTCCCTAAGGCAGCTACTCAGCTGCTCACAGTACATTCCACCATGGAGTTGATTACCAGTCTCATCATGGGGAATACTACATCCAGCTATCCAGCCACTCAACTAGGCCCGGCCAAGTTGACACAAAAACATAACCACATGATTCTACTATACAAAGTCTTTGTTTTTATAAGAACTAACTATGTCAATGATAAATTGTGGCATGTGTTCTCTTCTGGCTTCAATTCTTTCCTACAAAGATTATCTCTCAATAACACAGTGAATGAATTTCATATGATTATGCTCTAGAATTCATGCTCCAGTCTCACCCCAGAATTATTTTTATTCCAATCAAAGCAACTGCTCCATTAGTGGTTACACTTAGGTATGAAACATTATTTTTTAATGAAGTCATTTCCTGTGTGACTATGGATGACACTTGCATCACTTGTGCACTGTACTCAAGCAGAGATGCCTCATACCTTGGATGCCCAGGGAACATTTTGCCAGCAACAGGAATTAAATGAATATCTGCCCATTGTCAGGAATCCAGGGGCCACATGTCCCACCTTTCCCCATAACCAAAAGAAAGAAGCTGTTTTATTAACAATAAGGACAGGAGAGAGAGCACCATATACAATACAAAGAAAGTGCAGAGCGAAAAGCAGGTAAGGGAAATAAATGATCACTGGTGGGATTATTTAAACCCTTTCTCCTAATCAAGGCTACTCTGCAGCAAATGTCCTGTAATCATTCTGAAGAGCTCTGAAAATGGGTTACTTTAGCTTCCGAGTCTTGGAATCTAATGCAACCAGATGGAATTCGTCTTTATAAAGAAAATATATTCCTTTTCTGTGTCGTTTGTTCTCAAGGAATATCACAGTAATGAGCTGGATACTCAAAGCATAGCTAATATTTTTAAATCTAAAATGGTCCAGCCTACATATGCTTTTAAAATTATTTGATTCACTGGAGGATATTAAGAAAACACGCTGCGGTGTTAGAAGGGATTTCCAAAGGAATCACGTTTTCACCTCAAATCAGAGACTCTTGGCCTGCCATAACCACAAGCTTTGGCTCTTATTCTCACCTTACATGAAATATGTTGGATATTTCTCACTGTTATAAATATTAGAGATTTAATTTCAAGCGCTCTGGTAGCATAGTGCCTAAGGCACTTGACTGCTAACCAGAAGGCTGGTGCTTCAAACCCACCAGCCACTCCTCGGAAGGAAGGTTGGGCAATCTACTTCCATAGGGATACTGCCTCAGAAACCCAAGGAGGGGTCGCTATGAGTCAGGTCCGACTCCACGGCACATAACAACAACAACAACAATTTCAAGCGTTTGACCTTGAATGTTATTTACCAAAATAAAAGTAAGCACAGACTTCAGACAAATATCTTTTAATCTTAAATTAACAAAGTTCTTCTAATTTCAGAGTTTATATCAAAACCTAGAGTGACACTCCTGGTAGCTCTGTCTTTTTCTGCCATCACTGAAGGAGTAGAGTCTGGTAAAAAGTTATCAATCTTGTATATATTTCATTAGCATGATAGTTTTCTATTTCTTAGGATGGAGGACCTAAAAACCTTATTTCCCAGGCTTGTTTGGAAGTGAAAATATTCCATTCAGTACACATGTATTTAACTCCTGCTTTGTGCAATGACTTAGTCTCAGTTCTTGAAAGATGAAAGTTCCCTACCCTCAAGAGCTTCCTCAGGAAATAAGAGATATGTTCATAATTTAAAAAAAAAAAAAAAAAAAAAAACTAATGCTGAAAAGCTCAACTTTTTAAGAATTAAAGTTATAAGTACTAGAGTTAAAAGTTAAAGTATTAAAGTTGTAACTGTCTTAAAAAGACTTAGTCCCCAAATTCCAAAATGCTTCATCATAACACTTTGTAAGCAGGATAATCCAGGTTAAAAGCTAAATCTACTTTTCTCCTTCAATTAAAACTAAAGTTGAAATTAAAGGTTGAAAGTTGTGGTGGTTGTGGTGGTTATGTTTGTGTCAACTTGGCTGGTCTGGTTGAGTGGCTGGGCAGCTGGTGGTAGTTATTCCCCATGATGAGACTGGCAATCATGTCCATGGTGGGATCTACCACAAACAGCTGAGTAGCTGCTTTTGGGACGTGGTCTGCTTCCCGTAAGCAGCTTTGCGAATGGTCTCGAGCTTATGGCACACTTGGACCCTGCATCTAGCCATGTCATTGTTCAGCAACCTGCCATGCTCTGCTGATCTTGGGACTTACAACAGACTTAAGTTAATGGCCTGCCATGTGGTTTGGTAACATTGGGACTGTGCCTTTTGACTTGTCAGCCTTGGCCTTCTCAGCCTCAGCAGCCAGCAGCTGTCTGAGTGAAGAACACTTCTAGCTCCAGGGTCTGGGAGCTGGAGGCAGAGCTGGGTCCCAAGGTTGAGGGGCTTTCATCCAGCGCCTAGAGCCTGGCACTTTGAACTTGGACTTAAAGCCTCCACATTGTAAGAATAAACTCCTGTTTGTTAAGGCCATCCACATTTGTGCTATATTCCTGTCAGAGAGGCACTAGGTAACCAGAAAAGAATATGGTACTGAGAGAGTGGGGTGCTGCTCTTACAGATACCTAAAATGTGGAAACAGGAGTGGAGTGTGTCCTTGACCCGAGACCCTGGCAGAAAGAACCCAGCATACAGCATGACAGACAGCAGGAGCAGAGCCCAGATACCAGCATTAAATAGCAACAGGCTGAGTTCCAGTAAGATGGCAGAAGAGGCAGAAAGACTGCACGGACCCTCTTCAACAAAGAAAAGGAGGAACCAATTAACACAGACACAGAAGATAATCCTGGACCCTTGAGCTGTGAAGGGAAGGATATAGAAGTGAACTAAACTCCAAATAGCGAAGAATTTGCATGAAAATACCAAAAAAGGAGACATAAGGAGCTGTGGTCTGGCAGCGATCCTGACGCACAGAAAGCTTGGATATTGTTGAGTGATGGCAGGACATAAGAATTAACCTAAAAATCATCCAGGGACTGCACAGAGGACTGCTCTGGTGGCTGGGGAATAAATGGGGAGGCAGCAAAGAGGATGGTGGGCTGAGCTGTGGACTTTTGTCTGTCCAGAGGGTGCAGCCATTTTGAATGTTTACAAGCTTCTTGACCATTTTGGATATTTAAAGTGACAGCATTCTCCCAGATTCCAGGGGCTCAAGAAGAGGATCCACTTGCCAGCCAATAACCCCAAGACTTGGATGACTGGAGGACATTCCTCTTCTTACTCTAATACTCCACACCCTCTTGGTGAATGGAGGTGTGACCATCCCCCACTCCCACCCACCTTCTGGGCCCACAAGAACTCCATCCCAGTCTGTGTGCTCTGACAGAGCCTAGGTGCCCTACCCTGCCCTCCCCCTTTTTTTTTTTCTTTTTCTCTTT
>NW_006921872.1:1888189-1888714 GCF_000298275.1 Orycteropus afer afer | reverse complement strand
GTCAGAAATAGATAACACATTGGAAGGAAAAAGGAGTAGAATTGATGCAATGGAAGACAGAATTAATGAGATTGAAGACAAATAAATACATGAACATTCCTTTGGAAAGGGATCAATCAGGAAAAAAAAAAAAAATGAAGAAAGCCTAAGGTTCATATGGGATACCATCAAAAGGAATAACCTATGTGTCACTGGAATTCCAGAAAAGGAAGAGAAAAATAAAACCACTAAGAAAATTGTCCAAGATTTGTTGGAGAAGAACTTCCCTGATATGATGAAAGATGAGAATATATACATTCAGGAAGTCCAATGAACCCCAAACAGAATAGACTCCAAAAGAAAATCACCAAGATATATCATCATCAAACTCATTAAAACCAAAGACAAAGAAAGAATCCTGAAAACAGCATGAGAAAAACAAAAAGTTACTTACAAAGGACAGTCAGTAAGAATAAGCTCTGATTTCTCAGCAGAAACCATGCAAGTGAGAAGGCAATGGGATGATATATATAAAACCCTGAAAGA
>NW_006921872.1:1871220-1871810 GCF_000298275.1 Orycteropus afer afer | reverse complement strand
AAAAAAAAAAAAAAAAACAGCAACAGACTTACCAGTCCACAGAGGAGAAAGCTGGGTGCCACTGGGTAGATGGCTTCCTGGTGGAGTGGGTTGCGTTTGGCCATTAATTGGTAGAGAAGACCGGCATAAAATGGAGTAGTAGGTTGGCCGGCCCATGGAGCAAGAAAGCTGAGTGCTTTGGGGGCAGGAAGATTTACTGCAGAGTGGGTTGCCTTTGGCATTAATCAGCAGAAGCGGAGAAACCAAGGAAACGGAAGCAGAGCTGCCTCAGCCTTAAGGGTAGAACCACGGCCTTTGGGGGTGGAATGACAACAGCCCCCTAGGTTTCAAAGAGCCAGGCCTTCACCAACTTGGTTCTGGAGTGTGGGGCTGCTTGTTCATGTGGACCAGTGGGATGGAGCCATAGCTGTTGCCCATGAGTGAGAGGGTGGGGCTGCCATGCCCAAGAGGGAGAGGAATGGGGCCTGCCAGGCCAAGGGGGTGAGGTCACCACTAAGGAACTAGGGGACTGGAGCCACCCAGTGGAGGAGACCTGTACAGATACCACCCATTGAAGATCTGTCCAGGTGCCAAGTTGACAAGGGGTGGAA
>NW_006921872.1:1868542-1870795 GCF_000298275.1 Orycteropus afer afer | reverse complement strand
CAGTGGGCCAGGAGCTGGAGGCAGAGCTGGACCCCAAGGTTGAGGGGTTTTCACCCAGCCCCTAGAGCCTGGCACTTTGAACTTGGACTTAAAACCTCCACATTGTAAGAATAAACTCCTGTTTGTTAAGGCCATCCGCATTTTGGTATATTCCTGTCAGAGCGGCACTAGGTAACTCGAACAAAAGTATAGAATAAAAAAGGAGGGAGAAAAAAAGAAGAAAATGAATTAAGTATACTTAACTTTAACTGAGCTTTTAATACTTTATTAGATATGATAAAGCTCTGAGGTTGCCATTTTGAAGGAACACAAAGCAGGGTTAGAGGAGGTGTCTAAAAAGGGCTGTCTTTTAATGACAGGACCTCAAGGATAATCATGTGGTTGAATTATCAAAATCTGTTGTCTAGTCCTGAGTCAGTCAGATCCAGATGGCATACCCAAGATGAGCACTGTCTCAGTGACAAATGCACACTAAATAAACCAGACTAATTCCTAAACCCAGAGAGCTAATCTATTTATTCTTCATTCAAACCACACCTTACTGCTCAACAGTAGAAAGACCTACATGCAGAACACCTACCCCAGGGCATCCACTTACTCAGGGAGATACACCCCTTGGAAAAATCAGTCATGGGGTACCAGAAGGGCAACCTTCACATAGACAGAAAGCTGGACAGACAGGAGTGCATAGTTAAGAAGGGCACAAGGAGGGGATAGTCACAGGGACAGGATGGGAGGAGAGTTTGTTATGGTCAGGGATGGTGATCTGGGCATGAAATCAAATGTATACGAACTGTGGAATGTAAAACAAATTTTGCTCTGTAGATTTGCACCCAAAGCACAATAAAATTAAAAAAAAAAAAAATTACTCCAAATCAAATGTAAGGATGCAAACAGATTTCAAGAGAAAATAAATCTAAAATAAGAAGAAAAATGAGACAAGAGGGAAATAAAAATAGGAAAGCAAGATGGAGCTGGGCACAAAGCAAGCCCATGAAGAACAGCAGGAGTCCTGTGCTCTTGTTTGAACAGAGCTTGAATAAAGAGGTGAAAACAGTGAGTTACGTGGTGTACCACACCCATAAGGATACCACAACTCTTTCATGTACTGAGGCCAAAGAGAAATATCTCAGAGAGGTTGGTGCTTACAGAAAGGACAGTGAGAGAACTACATTCTCAATAGTCTTTTTTCAGGGATGGTCTCATTGAACTGCTTTAACAACAATACAGGGCAGCCACCATCTTGGATTCAAGGTACTAGAGAAGCCAAACAATAATCTAAGGATTATTCAGAACCTAGGAAATATAATGAGTTGGGGAGAAACAACCCCCTAATCTCTAGGAAAACCTGTTACCTCCAACCTCAAGCAAGATCCATAGTCCCAGTGACTCAGTTACTGAGTCATCCCTCTCCAGTGTCTCCTCTGTGGTCAGTGATAACAGAACTACTTCTCTGCACCCATTTTTCTGTGCTCACACTCACTCTCACTGATACATAAATTGTATAAGGATATGACGTATCCTTCGACACTTCAACTAACTCCTACGTGAGTCTTAGACACAATCTGTCCAGTCCTGTTCTTACCCTTGATTTTCATCAGACCAACCCTGCAAATTTATTAAGTCAAAATGCACTAACAGTGAACTACATAGGCAGCAGCAGAGAATCTTGGCATGAGATTAAACTAAGAAGAATGGCCGGCTGAAAATTATTTTTAAGAGATCCTACATACTCTAAGCTTCTGCACAAAAGTGGGCATGGAAATGTGTTCAAAGGAAGAAATACAAGACATAGGAAAACCATACATCCAAAGGTGTTCATTGTTCTATTTATAAAAAATAAAAAAACAACCTAAGTTGTGTTAACTATTGTGTTAACTCAATGATATATTATATACTGTTATAATGATATTTGAAAAATTCTGTTGCACCACTGACAATAGCTTATGAAAGTCATATAAAAAGGAATATAGAAACCTGGTGTACATTAAACTGCAACTTTGGAGAAAGGCTTCTATACATAGGATTAAAAAGGTTAAAAGAAAAAAATCAACCAAATGCTAACAATTGCCTTAGAATGGTAGGATCATGGGTGATTTTTTTAATCTATTTTCCAATTTTTCTTTTATTGTGGTTATATTGGTTCTATCATGAAATATATGCATACAAATAAAAACATACAAAACTTACTTAAAACTTATGAAACAATTAAACGGGCCCTTAAAAGGTTTAATTGGCACTCTGGTGGCATAG
>NW_006921872.1:1856574-1868442 GCF_000298275.1 Orycteropus afer afer | reverse complement strand
TTGACTGCTAACCAGAAGGCTGGTGGTTCAAACCCACCAGCCACTCCTCGGAAGGAAGATTGGGCAATCTACTTCCATAGTGATACCACCTCAGAAACCCAAGCAGAGTTCCCTATGAGTCGGATCCAACTCCACGGAGGCGGGTTTGGGTTTCTTTGGTTTAAAAGGTTTAATTAGGTGGACAGATTGACAGCACTAGAGAGCATGAGAAGCCTGTGTTCGTGAAAGCGTAGGAGACTCTCTCCCTAGAAACCACTTGAAAGAGGAAAACAGAAGATCGTATTAGGGCAAGAAATCCTGCCACAATAGTGGTTGGGGGCAAAAACAGACATATACTACCTGTTCTATTATCACAACCTTAATTTTTTTTCCCCTGAATATTGATGAAACCAAGCCGCAGTAATAGAGTTTACTATATAAAATCACTGGTTAGGCTAAACAGCAGCAGATATCAGTCCTTTCCAAATCTCTCTCCAAAGTCTTTTCTCAACATAATCTCTACTAAACTCTTAATGGCATCAAGATGGCCCAGAAGTCCTTCCCCCTACCTCCCACAAGGACTTACTTCTGGGGAGCTGAGATGTTCGGATCTAATAAAATATAACAAATCTAAGATCCTATCTGATTCTGCTGATTAGATTCCTGGACATTAAATACTATACCTGCCACTACACGGGGAAGAAAAAAAAAAGTAAAAGTAAGTTCTGTCCATCTGTTGTATTTCTACCTGCATCATTAAATGCATCTATTTTTAATATGGTTTTGAGACTGGACACTATTCATAAGAATTTAAATAGGACTGAACCTTGATTTCTATAAACTAACATAAGCTAACATAAACTTACTGATGATGAAGATCAAAGACTACAGTTTCCAGTACAGATTACACCTCAACATTAAAAAAAAAAAAAAAAAAAAACAGCAGTCCTCACAATTGGACAACAATATGCAACATCATGATAAATGGAGAAAAGATTGAAGTTGTCAAAGATTTCCTTTTACTTCGATCCACACTCCATGCCCATGGAAGCAGCAGTCAAAAAATCAGATGTCATATTGCACTGGGCAAATCTGCTGCAAAAAAACCTCTTTAATGTGTTGAAGAGCAAAGATGTCAGTTTGAAGACTGAGGTGCGCCAAACCCAAGCCATGGTACTTTCAATTGCTTCATATGCATGTGGAAGCCAGACAATGAATAAGGAATACCAAAGAAGAATTGATGCCTTTGAATGGTGGTGTTGGTGAAGAATACTGAAAATACCATGGAGTGCCAGAAAAACGAACAAACCTGTCCTGCAAAAAGTGTAGTCAGAATGCTCCCAGACTTCATCTCACCTACTTGGTCATGTTGTCAGAAGCAACCAGCCTCTCAAGATGGATATCATGCTTGGTAAAGTGAAGGGTCAGAGAAAAAGGGGAAGACTCTCAATGAGATGGATTGACCAAAGTGACTGCAAAAATGGCTCAAGCATAACAAGGATTGTGAGGTTGGAGCAGGACTGGGCAGTGTTTCATTCTGTGGTACATTGGGCTGCTATGAGTTGGAAGCAACTCAATGGCACCCGACAACAACATAAACATGGATGAACAAAAATCAAATCGGGTAAGCACTGAGAACCCCCTCAACTGTGCTGCTTTGAAGTGGAAGTAACACTGATTTTACATGAGACTTCCATTGTGGGCAACCCCTATGGATTTGTCCTCAAAAAAGCTGAATCACATTATGAACCATGTCACAAAAAGAGTTCTTAGAGTCAGTGTTTTTCTGTCGCCAAATGCAACTTCATGACATGGCTGCTGTGAGCTCTCAGATCCCTCTTGCTGGGATCAAAACATATCTTATAACTGATCTTTGATTCTCCCAGTTGTTGTTGTTGTTATGTGCTGTCGAGTCGAACTCGACTCATAGCGATCCCTCCTTGGGTTTCCAAGGCAGTATCACTACAGAAGTAGATTGCCCAACCTTCCTTCCGAGGATATGCTACCAGAGCTGTTAAAGCACCATTTAATTATTCCACAAATTTTTAAATACCTATTGTATGCATAGAGGAGTCCCTGGGTTGTGCAAACAGCTAACTAACTGAAAGGTTGGAGGGCTGAGTCCACTCAGATGTCCTTGGAAGAAAAGCCTGGCAATCTGCTTCCAAAAAAAAATCAGTCCTTGAAAACTCTCTGGAGTACAGTTCTACTCTGACACACATGGAGTTGCCATGAGTCAAAACTGACTTAACAGCAACTTGTTGGGTGGTTGATGTGCATAGTAATAAATACTCTTCTCTGCTAGGAGCAAAAAGAAACAAAAGCAAGACTGTCCCATGGATTTGTCTCTACCTTAAAATAGACTTTAAGGATCTCTGGTGAGGCAGTGCCTAAGGAATTTGCCTGCTACCCAGAATGTTGGCAGTTCAAACCCACCAGCTGCTCCACAGAAGGAAGATGGGGCAATCTGCTTCCTTAAAGATTTATTGCCTCAGAAATCCAATGGGGGTCGCCATGGGTCGGAATCTACCTGATGGCAGTGAGTTTGGTTGTTTGGGTTTAAAACAGCCTTTAGTCTGCTCAGAAATAACAGCAGAAGGGATGGGGCGACCACTTGGTATCTACTGAATCCACAGCAAAGCAAAGCAATCCTAGATGAGACAAGACAAAGATGGCAAAAGATAAAGGCTGTCCCCAGTGCTTAGCATCCTCTTCCTTGTCTTCCTTGGACTTCTTTCTAGTTTGTTCAGCAGTTAGTTGGCAAACTTGACAGCCTGGGTGATAAGCATGTCTCTCAAAGAAAATTCCATTAGGTTTCATGCTTTTCCCCTCCAGAGAATAGGTCACGAGAATGTTCATATGAAATACCTATTCCCAAGTCTCATTGCCCTATCTCTTTAAATACTAATCCTTTGTTTTGACCACAAAACTTTTCCACTAATAGATGGCTACCATGTGTAAAGCAAATATTTAAAATACTGACTTAAACAATAGATATTTTTGCCTGCAAACTACCTATCTATCATCTAACCATCCTCCACATCCTGCCTGAATTTGTCACTCTACTGAAAGGATTAACAGTAAGAAACCTTTCAGAGTAAGTTTTCTTCCCTTCCTCCCAATTCAATATCACTTCCTCTCCCTACCCCCAAGATACCGATTTTTATAAATAAGCATGAATGTAAATCAAGGTCTGCCTATGATTTGTTTTATCAATCAGTAAAGCAACAAGCACTTGTTAAATGCTTCCTATGTGCCTAGTCATGCTCTAAGTACTTGGAGGTACACACACAAAAAAAAAAAAAAAAAACCATAAGGAACCTCTTTGTATCTATTTAAAAACCTATGTTGTTACATTGAAAATGTCTAAAAGGTTCTGAAGAAAAAAGAGACATATCCTCTTTGGGAATCTTTTCCCATTGTGAGCCTTTGAAGCTCATGTTGAATACTACAGAACAGTTTCCAAAAGTTAAGATTCTTAAAAGGAAAAAAACAAAACAGGTTGGCCTGAGGTTTGAAACAGAGGCTGTAACAGTTTCTATGAGGCATTCTTCAGGGAATGTTGTACTTTCAGGGTTTATGAGTTATTCATTAGAAAGGCAGGGCCTACTTGGCTGACACTGTGGGTGTCAAGGCAAAACTTTTATCCTGGCTAGAAGGTAAGAGCTATAAAGTCAGGTTTGGGCAGCCGTGTGTTTCTGGAGAGCAGTTCTAAATCATAAGAACATGGAGAGGACAGAGAAGAACTCTGAGCTAGAGAAGGCTTTGCTCTTTTGTCCATGAAAGGAAATGTTACATATCAGAGGGAAAGCAGCTCAAGTCCTCATTAGCAGAAGTAGGAGGCAAGAAGGAGACCTCATTTTGAGAAGAGAAGCAGAGAGACCAGCTGCCATAATTTTAAATGTGAGGACCAGAATAGTATAGCCTCAAGACTAGAACTCAAAATATTCAGTTAGTTTGTGATCCAAAATCCTTTTACAACAAAGAGAAGTGTGTAGCAAAGAAACAAACACTGATAATACTGAAAGTAAAATTGGTTGTGATAAAAAGATTTGAAAAATGGCAACAGCAAAGTGAAGATATGGCCTTTAGGAAGCTATGCCATAAACTGTATTGACAAAGTTTGATGAATATAAAAAACATTGTGTTGGCATAACATACTGCACAAAACATTATTCCACCTTCTACTTTGGCAAGTAGCAACAGGGATCTTAAAGGCTTGCAAGCAGCCATCTAGATGCAACGATGGGTCTCTCTTCCTCCAGAGCAAAGAAGAATGAAGAAAACCAAGGATTCATGGAAACAATTAGTCCTTGTGACTGGTACACCATGCAATCCTCAGCCTATACAACTCTGAGACCAGAAGAACTAGATGGTGCCTGGCTACCACTGTCAGCCACTCAGAGGGGGATCTATGTAGGAGATCCTGGATAGAGAGGGAGAACAATGTGGAACAAAACTCAAAATCATTTGAGGGAAAAAAAAAATGGGGACCAGATTTGCTGGTCTGATAGAGCCTAGTGGAACCACTGAGACTATGGTCCCTAGCTGCCCTTCAGGTCTGGAACTGAACCCACACCTGTGGCTTCTAGCCAAACAAAAGACAGGCATAAGAGTTGAACATGTACCTGAGGTAGATACACTCCTTGGAGAGCACAATCATGGGAGAAAGAAGGGCTGTTTATGCACAGGAAGACAGTTCAAGGGGAAGGAGTGCATGGAGGGATGGACACAGGGAAGAGGTAGCTATCAGGAGGAAGTGGGAAGGGAGCTGTGGCATTGTGGTAAATTGTAGTCAATGTCCTGAGACAAAGTGTATGTGAACTACTGTATGGAAAGTGAATTTGCTCTGTAAACCTTCACCCAAATCACAATTAAAAAAAAAAAAAAATTGTAAGGTTGCTCCAACATCTTCTAGTTTAAATTGTAGTAGAAACAGTAGGTGAACTTCATTGGTAAAATGGAGTGCTAACTTCTAAGTTGGTGGGAAGCCTATAATTAAAATAAATAAATAAAGTTGCTATGAGTCGGGTCCGACTTGACAGCACATAACAACAACAACAACAACAGCATTCAGGCCAAAGTGTTGAAGGTAGTGGGTACATCAAAAGGAGTCTGAAGAAGAATCTGTTGCTGCCAGAAAGAGCTGGTTTCATCATTTAAGGCAGGCAGTTATGGTGATGTAAGATATGAAAGTGGTTGTGACGAAAGGATGAAAATGGCCCAAAGAAAGTGATGCTGGCAAAAAAAAAATACTTCCTGTTAAATCAGTGATATTTTGCAATACTGAAAGTACAAAGGATAAAATGTTGGGAGCTGACCCAAACTTAGAAAGGATTATGACAATTCACCAAGGCATAGAAAAGATTATTGCTCCAAATCTTTTTTTTTCCCCCACCTTTTTTTATTTTTGCAGTTGTTTTCTCCCCTCCCATCCCATCCCTGGAAGCCAACAAAGAAAACTTCCTTCCATATATAAACCTTTCCTTGACTTTTTACAATAATAAACTAATGCAATATTTATCCTTTTGTGATTGACTTATTTCATTCAGCATAATGTCTTCCAAGTTCATCCACATTATGTGGTGTTTTGCAGATTCTACGTTATTCTTTAGTGTTGCATAGTATACCATTGTGTGTATGTACCATGGTTTGCTTATCCACTCTTCTGTTGATGGGCACTTAGGTTGTTTCCATCTTTTTCGGCTATTGCAAATAGTGCTGCCCTCAACGAAATGGATTGACACAGTGGCTGCAACAATGGGCTCAGGTGTAGCAGGGATCATGAGGCTGGCACAGGACCAGGCAGTGTTTCCTTCTGTTGTACATAAGGTCTCTAAGAGTCAGAGATGACTCGACAGCACCTAACAACAACAACAACAGATAGTGCTACGATGAACATGGGTGTGCATAAATCTGTTCTTGTCCTGGCTCTCACTTCTTTAGGATATATACCTACTAGTGGGATTACTGGATCAAATGGTGCAAAAGGGGCAGGAAGGCGGCATCTTTTGACCCCCTCTAACTACACAAGAGGAAGAGAGAATCACCAAAAGCAGCCAAAGGCCTGTTCTTATGAAGCCAAAAATGCCACCACTCTCCAACATCTTACTAACCTTGTCACCGACCATTCCTCCCGCAGCACCTCTCTGCTGGGTTCAATAATTTGCTGCAGTGGCCACACAGAACTCACAGATTATGGGGTTTATAGGGAAGCAACAGACTACAATTTAAGTTCAGGAACATGCTCAGTCTCTCTCAGCCGGCCATCTCTCTAAGCCAGCCATCTCTCTCAGTCTTTCTCAGTATCACATCTCTCTCTCAGCAGTGTGTGTGTGTGTGTGTGTGTGTCTCAGAAGCACATCTCTTTCACGTCTCTCTCTCAGCAAATGTGTCTCTCTCAGTCAGCAGTCAGAGAGATTTCTTCTGCCTTTAGGAAGGCTCATTTTGAGCCTGGCAGAGTGGCCAAACTAACCAATGCCAACATCAGAGTTCTACACATCTAAGAGAGAGCAAACTTTCCCAGAAGATTACTTCATGCTGCCTCAGGTGGATGACTTTAACAAGAAGCTACTCAGTTGCTCATGGCAAAATGGGAGTTACAAAGACTATAGCTAGAAAAGCCATACCATGTAATTTGCTACCCCACAAATAGTATTTCTAATTCCAACTTTTTAAGGAATCGCCATACTGCTTTCCACAGTGGTTGTATCATTTTTACAGTGCCACAACCAGTGTATGAGAGTCTCCAATCTCTCCACATCCTCACCAGCATTTGTTATTTTCTGTCTTGTTGAATTTTGCTATTAGTGCTGAGGCCAGATGGTATCTCGTTGTTTCGATTTGCATCTTTCTAATGGCTAATGGTGGCGTAGTGCCTAAGGCATTTGACTGCTAACCAGAAGGCTGGAGGTTCAAACCCACCAGCCACTCCTCGGAAGGAAGGTTGGGAAATCTACTTCCGTACTGATATCACCTTGGAAACCCAAGGAGAGGTTGCTACAAGTCGGATCGGACTCCACGGCAGTGAGTTTGGTTGTTTGGGTTTTTGTTTTTGTTTTTTTTAATGGCTATTGGTCATGAACATTTCTTCATGGGTTTGTTGGCTACCTGAATATCCTCCTTGGTGAAATGTCTATTCATGTCTTCTGCCCATTTTTTAATTGAATTGTTTGTCTTTTTGTTGTTGAGGTGTTGGAGTTTTCTATAAATTTTAGAGATAAGTCCCTTATCAGATATGTTGTTGCCAAATATGAGTTCCCAATCTGTAGGTTCTCTTTTTACTCTTTTGGAGAAGTCTTTTGAAGCATGTAAACATTTAATTTTTAGAAAGGCTCATTCATCTAGTTTATCTTCTGCTGTTTGTGCATTTTGGGTTATGCTTGATAGTCTGTTTATGCCATATATCAGGGCCCCTAAATTTGCCCCTAGTTTTTCGTTGAGGAACTTTATAGTTTTAGGTTTCACATTTAAGTCTTTCATCCATCTAGAGTTAGTTTTTGTGCATGGTGTGAGGTACACATCTTGTTTCATTTTTCTGCAAATGTATATACAGTTTTGCCAGCACCATTTGTTAAAGAGACCATCTATGCCCCATGAAATGGATTTCATCCCTTTGTCAAAAATTTGCTGACCATAGGTCAATGGAGCTATTTCTGGATTCTCAATTCTGTTCCACTGGTCTGTGTGTCTGTCATTGTACCAATGCCAGGCAGTTTTGACTACTGTGGCTGTATAGCAGGTTTTGAGATCCAGGAGTATGAGACCGCCTGCTTAGTTCTTCTTCTTCAATAGTGCTTTGCTTATCTGAGGTCTCTTTACTTTCCATATAAAATTAGTGATTGGTTTTCCCATATTCTTAAAGAATGTTGATGGGATCTGCTTTGGGATTTCATTGAATGTATAGATTGCTTTGAGTAGAAATGACAGTTTCACAATGTTCAACCTTCTTACTCATGAGCATCGTATGTTCTTCCATTTATGTAGATCTCTTATGGTTTCCTGAAGCACTGTTTTAAAGTTTTCTTTGCACAGGTCTTTTGTGTCTTTAGGGAGATTTCTTCCCAAGTATTTTATTTTTTTTGGTAGCTATTGTAAATGTCATCGAGTATTGAGTTCCCTATTTCCTTTTCAGCAATCTCTTTGCTGGTGTAGAGGAAGCCAACTGATTTTTGTATATGGATCTTGTATCCCGCCACTATGCTAAATCTCTCAATTAGTTCCAGTAGTTTTTTTTACTAAGTCTTCTGTGTTTTTTAGGTATAGGATCATATCTTCAGCAAATAGGGATAGTTTGACTTCTTCTTTACCAATTTGGATGCCTTTGATTTCCTTTTCTTGCCTTATTCCCCTGGCTAGGAATTCCAATACAATGTTGAATAGAAGTCGTGATAGAGGGAATCCTTGTCAGTTCCTGTTCACAAGGGGAATGGTTTCAGTTGCTCTCCATTGAGAATAATGTTGGCTGTTGCTTTTGCATATATGCCTTTTAGTATGTCAAGGAATGTCCTTTCAGTTCCTATTTTGCCGAGAGTTTTTATCAGGAATGGGTGTTGGATTTTATTAAATGTCTTTGCTGCATCAATTGATATGGTCATATGGTTCTTTTCCTTTGTTTTATTATGTGATGGATGATGTTGATGTTTTTCTAATGTTGTACCATCCTTGCATACCTGATATGAACCCTACTTGGTCATAATGTATTATTTTTTGGATATGTTATTGGAGTCTGTTGGCTAGTATTTTGTTGAAGATTTTTGCATCTATATTTGTAAGGGATATTGGTCTGTAGTTTTCCTTCTGAGTGATATCTTTGCCTGGTTTTGGTATCAAGGTTATGCTTGCTTCATAAAATGAATTTTGGAGGATTCCATCTTTTTCTATTTTCTGGAATAGTTTGAGTAGGATTGGTGTCAGTTCATCTCTGAACATTCAGTAGAATTCTCCAATGAAACCATCTGGGCCAGGGCTTTTGTTTGTTGGTAATTTTTTTATGATCTATTCAATATCTTCTTTTTTTTATGGGTCTGTTCAAATTCTCCACCTCAATCTGTGTTAGTTTAAGTGTTATGTTTCTAGAAATCTGTCCATTTCTTCTGGATTTTCAAATTTGTTAGGAGTATAGTTCTCATAGTCTCCTGATATTATCCTTTTAATTTCTGTTGGTTCTGTCATGATGTCATCCAATTTATTTCTTATTCATGTTATTTGTATTCTCTCCTTCTTTCCTTTGTTAAATTTGCCAGTGGTTTGTCAATTTCATTAATCTTTTCAGAAAGCAAACTTCTAGTCTTGCTGATTTTCTCTATTGACTTTTTATTTTCTGTTTCATTGATTTGTGCTTGAATCTTTATTATTTCTTCTGGTGACTTTAGGCTTTTTTCCTGCTCTTTTTCTCATTGTTGGAGAGGTTGGCTTGAGGTGTTGATTTTGGCTCTTCCTTCCTTTTTGATGAGTGCATTTACTGCTATAAATTGGCTTCTGATCACTGCTTTTGCTGTGTCCCAAAGATTTGGGCTTGTTGTGTTTTCATTCTCATTTGATTCAAGGAACTTTTTTTATTTTGTCTATTACCCATTTTCGAGCAGAATGTTATTCAGTTTCCATGTGTTTGTTCTTTTTCTGTTGATCTTCCTATTGTTTATTTCTAATTTTATAGCACTGTGATCTGAGAAGATACGTTGCAGTATTTCAATGGTTTTAAATTTATTAAGGCTTGCTTTATGGCCTAACATATGGTCTATCCTGGAGAATGTTCCACGTGCACTGGAAAAGAATGTATATTGTTGTTGGATGAAGTGCCCTGTAGATGTATATAAGGTCAAGGTGGTGAATTGTATTGTTTAGTTCTTCTGCATGTTTGTTGAGTTTCTTTCCAGTTGTTCTATCTTTGATAGAAAGTGGTGCATTAAAGTCTCCTACTATAATATGGAGTCATCAATTTGTCTTTTCAATTCTGTTAAAGTCTGATTTATGTGTTTTGGTGCTCTTTCATTGGGTCCATAGATATTTATTAAGGTTGTGGTCTCTTATTCAATCGAAACTTTAATCATTATATAATGTCCTTTCTTGTCTCTTATGGTGGTTTTTATCTTAAAGTCAATTTCATCAGAAATTAATTCTTGCTCCAAATCTTAAGTTATACAATAAGAGGAAAGGTGCACTGTTTAAACTATTCTTGATAATTCTTCACAAAGAAATAATACACTTTAATTCTCAATGTTTCTAATGTTTTCAACTACATTACTTTTATTATTGTAATTAACATTGGTTTTACTTTTTTTCCTCCTACACATTTATAGCCAGCAGTAAGGGAGTTTTTAATGTTTTAGCAAAAACTTTTAAAGATCATGGAACAATCCTCATTTTTCCTATTGATTATTAAGAGCACTTTGCGTTGTGTCTGCTTGCACAGTCATGTTTATGATCACACACCAACACACAAAGAGAGGACTGTCTGTAGTTCCAACCCCAAATAAACCCAAATTATTTCAAAATATTTCATAAATCTTTTTAAGTGAAATTCATTTTAAGTCTGTTTAATCTGGAAGAAGAAATGTCACCATTTTATCTATATTGCATTCCCCAGCAAAGTGAAGATAGTTAGAAGTGAGTCCAATCCCCCAAGAACAGATCTCTTTGGTTCTCAAACACAGACTGATAAAGAAAATTGACAGATCCATACCAAAACAGCCAAAATTCTCTCCAAATGAAGAGCCACAAATTGCTGAAAACAATGCTGTTACCACATACCTAGAACCACAATAACAAACTCTTAACTAAAGAAGGTCAAGACAATAAAATCAGGATATGAGAGATCTACCCACAGTTTCTTAGTAAAGCTGACTTTTGCATCAAGAAAGCAGATTAAACACACTCATCTACTTACCTCCCCCTGAAATCACTAAGATGACAGTAAAAGGATTTTTTCCCTTTAAGGTAGAATTCCATGAGGATAGAGAAAATAAGAAAGTAGATTGCAATAAAATGTTGAAAGTTTAAAGTAGATGGCCTCAACAAAACACTAGCAAACTAAATCCAGCAACATATGAAAAGGATTACACACCATAACCAAGTGAGATTTTTCCTATAATGCAAGGTTCATTCAATTAATATGACGCACCATATCAGTAGAATTTAAAAAAAAAAAAAAAGCCATATTCATCTCAATAGGTGCAAAAAATCTAACACCTTTTCATGATAAAAACACTCAACACACTAGGAATAGTAAGGAACTCTCTCAACCTGATAAACCCACAACTAACATTATATTTAATGGTGAAAGACTGAATGCTCTCCCTGTAATATCAGGAACACTTCTATTTAACATTGTATTGGAGGTTCTAGCCAGGGTATTAGGCAAGATTATGAAATAAAACAGCATCCAGAGTGGAAAGGAAGAAGTAAAATTGTCTCTATTAACCAATGACATAATCTTGAATATAGAAAATCCTAAGGAATCCACCAAAAAACTATTAGAACTAGTAAACAAATACAATATTGCAAGATACAAGACCAACATACCAAAAAAAAAATGCATTTCTAACACTAAACAATCCAAAAATGAAATTAAGAGAACAATTCAATTTACACAGCATCAAAAAGAATTTTAAAAATAGAAATAAATTGAACAAAAGTACAGGCAGTCCCCAGATTAAGAACAAGTTCCATTCCTAGTCTATATATAATTCTAATTTGTATGCAAATTGGAAAAATTAGGTATAGTTCATAATTAACGTTAGTCAAATGTTGGTGTTAGTATATAGTGAAACTTTCTATGCATAAAAAAACATTAAAGAAGGGGGCAAGATGGCGGACTAGGCAGAAGGATTGCACAGACCCTCTTCAACAAAGAAAAGGGAAACCAATTAACACAGACACAGAAGATAA
>NW_006921872.1:1834228-1839334 GCF_000298275.1 Orycteropus afer afer | reverse complement strand
AAAAAAAAAAAAAATTAAAGAAACACTTCCAGATACACTAAAAACATCTTTAACATAATAATAATATTTTGATGTGTGTCACAAAGTAGCAGCTGTTTGTTATTACAAACTATTGTATGTACCTTGAGTTTTTAATATAATAGGCTTTAACATTGTACTGGAGGTATAACATAGTTGTACCTCATAGTATGTACAACATAGTATGTACCAACATAGTTGGTTCATAACTACAGGTTATATGTAAGTTGGACATTCATACACAGAGACAGCCTTATTGCAAAATTTATACTCTACAAGCTACTGAACATTGAAAGAAATTAAAGAATACTTAAATGGAAAGACATCCCATGTTCATGGATCTGAAGACTTAATATTATTAACATGACAATATTCCCCAAATTGAACTATAAATTTAATGTAAACCCTATTACAATCCAGCTGGCTTATTTATAGAAATTGTCAAGTAGCTTCTGATGAGCCTCAAAGGGCCAGAATTTGATGTAGCACCTGTTCAAAAACTGTTAAAACTTTCCTTCTACTACTGCATCACTACACAGATGACTGAAAAAATGATTCTAAATTAACAACGGGTTATTAATGTCCTTAATATATAAGGAACATACAATATCAATCCAAAAGACTTCTAAGATCCCAATATATAAATAAGCAATGATCCTAAACAGAAATTACAGAAAAACTACTAATACAAATGTCCAATAACCATCTAAAAATGGTTTCCTGAAGTAAAATTAAAATGAGTTACTTATTGTGGCAATGGTGAAGCACTCAGTTTGAACCTACCAGCTACTCCATGGTAGAAAGATTTGGCAGTCTGCTTCCATAAAGATTACAGCCTTGGAGACCCTATGGGCAGTTTCACTTTGTCTTATGGCTTCTCTATTATTTGGAATTGACTCAATGGCAATTGTTTTTTGTTTTGTTTTGTTTTTAACCTGTTGTCTTAGTTATCTTGTGCTGCTAAAGAAGAAATATCACAAGTGGATGGCTTTAACAAACAGAAATTTATTCTCTCACAATTTAGGAGTCTATAAATTCTAATTTAGGGCCCCAGCTTTCTGTCTCCTGTATCTAGAGGAAAGTCCTTGTCTCTCTTCAATATCTGTGGGTCTGACGTTCTTTAGTGATCTCTATGGCAGCCCTGTCCCCTCAACTTTTGACAGCAGATCCAGCCCACCCCCCTGACACTCATGAATAGCAGCCCCACACTCTGGAACCAAGTAGGTGAAGATCTGACTCTTTGAAACCTAGGAGAGCATGGCCCCACCCTTTGACACCCCAGAGGCCATGGCTCCACTTTTTGAGACCAGAGCAGCTCTGCTTCCCATGCTCCTAGTCTCTTCAGCTTCCTGGTTCTTTGGGCTCTCTTCCCCTTGGCCCCAGCCTACCTTCTGGCCTGCTCAGACAAGTGTTAAAACCACTCTAGTTCTGCCAATAAGTCCCCTGAGACACCCCACTCCACCAGTAAACCTTGACCCAAAAGCACTCAGCTTTCTCATTCTGTGGATTGGCAAGCCTAGTTCCATCAATAAGTGCCAAGAAGCCTCCTGCCCAAAGGTGTTTAGCTTCTCACTCCATGGGTTAATCCCATGCCTTCTTGCACCAGCCTCCTAGTTCTACTGTCACCATTTCACTAATGTTGTTTCTTGCCTTCTGTGCCATCTCTGATGTCACAGCTCTGCTCACTTCCTTCTGAGCCCTCACAGGAATTGTCTTTGATATTCATAATTCCACAGTCTCTTCATGGCAATCTAGGTTTTCTGTGTTAGGTACCTTAATCTCCTCCAGTCTCTATCCATTCACAGTTTCAAAACCACCTCCACATTCTAGATGTCTGTTAGAGCAGCATCCAACTCTTGGCAACAGGTCTCTTAGGCTTGCTTCTCTAGAAAAGCAAAGTCAGTGACCCCATATTAGATCTCTGGCAAGTGGAGTAAGGGCTATTCTGGCAGGAAAATCCAAGTGGGAGCCATTAGAATTGCTCCTACTTAGGAAAATAGTAAACCATAAGAAATACAACATTCCTAGAGGAATTGTAGAAATTAGTGCCACCACTAATTTCACTGAAGGATGCAGAGTTGGTGATTCCCACCACATCCACATTCAACTCACCTATTTGGCCTATGCAAAAAAAAAAAAAAAAAGATGGATCTTAGAGAATGACAGTGGATTATTGTAAATTTAACCAGGTGATAACTCCAACTGCAGCCACTGTTCCCAATGTGGTTTCATTTCTTGAACAAATTAATACAGTTCCTGGTATCTGGTATGCAGCTATGACCTAGCCAATGACTTTTTCTCAATTCTAGTTTCGAAGGATCACCAAAAGCAGTTTGCCTTCAACAGGCAAGGCCAGAAATACACTTTCACTGTACTACTTCAGAGGTAAGTATATCAACTTTCCAGCCCTATGTCATAATTTATTCAGCAGGAAACTTAATCAACTTTCCCTTCCATAAGACATCACACCTGTCTACTACATTGATGCCATTATGCTGATTGGACCTTATGGATTAATTACTAGATCCAATTAATCTGACAAAAATTGAGGCACCTTCCACCTCAGTGAAATTTCTAGGGGTCCAGTGGTAAGGAGCTCTGGTGGTGTAGTGGATAAGGCAATTGTCTGCTACCCAGAAGGTCAGCGGTTCAAACCCACCAGCTGCTCCATGGAAGAAAAATGGGGTGATCTACTTCTATAAAGATTTACAGCCTCAGAAACCCAGTGGGGGTCGCTATGAGTTGTATTTGACTTGATGGCAATGAGTTGGTTTGATTTTTTTGGTAGTGGTATGGGGCATGTAGAGATATTCTGACTAAAGTGAAGGATAAGTTATTGTATCTGGCCCCTTCTACAACTAAAAGGTAGGCACAATGCCCTGCTCTTTGGATTTTGGACGCACTATATTCCTTATTTGAGTGTGCTACTTCAGGCTTTTTATCAAGTGACTTGAAAATCTGCTAGTTTGAGTGGGGCCCAGAACAAGAGAAAGCTCTGCAACAGGTTCAGACTGCTGTGCAAGCCTCTCTGCCACTTGGGCCATATGATCTGGCTGATCCAATGGTGTTTTAAGTGGCAGTGGCAGATAGAAATGTTTAGAGTCTTTGGCAGGCCCCTACCAATGAATCACAGCACAGACCCTTAGAATTTTGGAGCAAAGGCCTGCCATCCTCTGCAGGTAACTACTTTCTTTTTGAGAAACAGCTTTTGGCTTGTTACTGGGCCTTAGTAGAGACTGAACACCTAACCATGGGCCACCAAGTCACCATATCGCCTGAGCGGCCCATAATGAGCTGGGTATTGCCTGATCCACAGAGTCATAAGTTTGGACATGCACTGCAGCACTCCATCATTAAATGGAAGCGATGTACATGAGATTGGGCTTGAGCAGGACCTGAAGGCACAAGTAAATTGCACGAGAAAGTGGCTAAAATGCCCATGGTCTCCAGTTCTATCACATTACTTTCCCTCTCCCAATCTCATCTATGGCGTTCCTTATGATAAGGAGTTCCTTATGATCAGTTGACTAAGGAAGAGAAAAACTCATGCCTGGTTTACAGATGTTATTGTTGTTGTTATGTGCCATCGAGTCAGCCACGACTCATAGCGACCCATCCTTGGGTTTCCAAGGCAGTACCACTATGGAAGTAGATTGCCCCATGTTCCTTCCGAGGAGTGGCTGGTGGGTTTGAACAGCAGCCTTCTGGTTAGCAGTCAAGTCTTAGACACTATGCTACTAGAGCTCCTAGAGGAAGCATGTTGTTGTTGTTATGTGCAACCCCTCCTTGAGTTTCCGAAGCAGCATCACTACGGAAGTAGATTGTCCCATGTTCCTTCTGAGGAGTGGCTGGTGGGTTTGAACCTCCAGCCTTCTGGTTAGCAGTCAAGTGCCTTAGGCACTATGCTACCAGAGCTCCTGGTTTACAGATAGTTCTGCATAATATGCAGGCACCACTTGAAAGTAGACAGCAGCAGCACTGTATCACCTTTCTGGGACCTCCCTAAAGGACAGTGGTGAAAGGAAATCCTCCCAATCGGCAGAACTCTGAGCAGTGCACATGGTTGTTTACTTTGCTTGGAGGGAGAAATGGCCAGATGTATGATTATATATTGACCATAGGCTGTGGCCAGTGGTCTGACTGGATGGTCAGGGACTGGGAAGGAAAATGATTCGAAAATTGGTGACAAAGAAGTATGGGGAAGAGTAATGTGGACAGATCTCTCTGAATGACCCAAAGGAGTGAAAATATGTGTGTCTCATGTGAGTGCTCATCAAAGGGTGACCTCAACAGAGGAGGATTTTAACAATAAAGTGGATTGGGTCACTATGAGTCAGAACCAACTCGATGGCACCTAACAATACAACAAGTGCTAAGCATTATTCATCAGTCATTCTTAACCTAATTCTTCTCAGTTCTTCATGTGCTCAGGTCACCTATGGATTCTAACTCAGATCTCTCAGATTCATCCCTTTTCTTCACTTTAGCTCAGTCCTCATCATCTCTCACCAGGATGCCTACAACAACCTCCTACAAGTAACATCAGTCCATCTTCCACACAGTTGACAGAATTGTCCTCCTAAAAAAACAAATCAAGTCACATCATTCCCTGTTCTTAAAAGCCTTCACTGTCCACAGCAATGGCAGGGTCTGTAGACTAAACCACATTAGAATTAGCTAGGGAGCTCATTAAGCTGTCGGTTCCTAAGCCCCAAACTTACTGACTGTCTCCTTGGAGATGAGGTCTAGGAATTCCCATTTTTTTAATGAGCTCCCCAGGTGATTCTTGTGCCCACTAAGAGTGGATTCTCCACTGGCCTGCAGGAGAATATCCAAGCTCCTTAAGCAGAAACGTAAAACCCTTCACCCTTGAGGTAGTTAAGTTTGTGTGTCAACTTGGCTGGGCCTGGTTGAGTGGCTGGGCAGCTGGATGTAGTATATTCCCTATGATGAGACTGGTAATCAACCCCATGGTGGAATCTACTGTGAGCAGCTGAGTAGCTGCCTTAGGGATGTGGTCCGCTTCCTGTATATAAGGAGACACTTTGGGGAGTTGTTGTTGTTGTTGTTGTTAAGTGCCGTCGAGTC
>NW_006921872.1:1823777-1825187 GCF_000298275.1 Orycteropus afer afer | reverse complement strand
GAAATTGACTGAACATGCAATCAAGATGTGTTGCTTATCACTGGTGATTGGAATGCAATAGTTGGAAACAAAAAAGAAATCACCGGTAATTGGAAAATTTGGCCTTGGTGACAGAAATAACACTGGAGATCGCATAATAGAATTTTGCAAAACCAACGTCTTATTCATTGCAAATACCTTTTTTCAACAACACAAACAGTGGCTATTCACGTGGACTTTGCGAGACAGAGTACACAGGAATCAAATTGACTACATCTGTGGCAATACCTTCAGCCAAAACCAGGCCAGGAGCTGATTATGGAACAGACCATCAACTGCTCATATGCAAGTTCAACTTGAAGTTTAAGACAATTTAAACAAGTCCACAAGAGCCAAAATATGATCTTGAATATATCCCTCCTGAATTTAGAGACCATCTAAAGACTAGATTTGATGCATTGAACACCAATGACCGAAAACCAGAAGAATTGTGGGATGACATCAAGAGCATCATCCATGAAGAAGCCAAGAGGTCATTAAAAACACAAGAAAGAAAGAAAAGACCAAAATGGATGTCAGAAGAGACTCTGAAACTTGATAAAAGAGCTGAACAGAAGATTTCAAAGAGCAGCTCGAGCAGACAAAGCCAATTACTATAATGAAATGTGCAAAGATCTGGAGTTAGAAAACCAAAAGGGAAGAACACGTTCAGCATTTCTCAAGCTGAAAGAACTGAGGAAAAAGTTTAAGCCTTGAGTTGCAATATTGAAAGTTTCTGTGGGCAAAATATTGAATGATGCAGGAAGCATCAAAAGAAGAATGAAGGAATACACAGAGTCACTGTACCAAAAAGTAATAGTTGATCTTCATCCATTTCAGGAGATGGCATATGTTCAAGAACCAATGATATTGAGGGAAAAGGTTAAAGCTACGCTGAGGGATTAGTGAGGAACAAGGCTCCAGGAATTGACGGAATACCCATTGAGATGTTTCAACATATGGATGCCCTGCTGGAAGCACTCACTTAGTTATGCCAAGGGATTTGGAAGACAGCTACCTGGGCAACTGACTGAAGAGATCCATATTTGTACCCATTCCAAAGAAAGGTGATCCCACAGAATGTGGAAATTATCAAACAATATCATTAATATCACAAGTAAGTAAAATCTTACTGAAGATAATTCAAAAACAGTTGCAGCAGTATATTGACAGAGAACTTCCAGAGATGCAGGCTGGATTCAGAAAAGGATTGGAGTAAGGGATATCATAGCAGCTGTCAGATGGATCTTGGCTCAAAGTAAAGAATATCAGAAAGATGTTTACTTGTGTTTTATTGACTATGCAAAAACATTTGATTGTGTGGATCATAACAAATTGTGGATAACATTGAGAAGAATGGGAATTCCAGAACACTTGATTGTACTCATGAGG
>NW_006921872.1:1815488-1823677 GCF_000298275.1 Orycteropus afer afer | reverse complement strand
GGACTTGTTTTAATTGTCTTTAACTTCAAGTTGAATTTGCATATGAGCAGTTGATGGTCTGTTCCACAATCAGCTCCTGGCCTGGTTTTGGCTGAAGAGATTGAGCTTTTCCACCGCCTCTTGCCACAGATGTAGTCAATCTGATGGGATTGGGGGGTGGTCTCTAGCTTATGGCATGCTTGAACCCTGCAAGTAGCTGAGTCATTGTTCAGCAGCCTCCCACGCTCTGCTGATCCTGGGACTTTCAATGGACTTGAATCAATGGCCTGCCATGTGGTTTGGTAACATCAGGACTGTGCTTTTTCACTTGTCGACCTTAGGTTTGTCAGCCTCAGCAGCTAGCAGCTGCCTGAGTAGAGAGACGGCTCTAGCTTCAGTGGGCCGGGAGTAAGAGGCAGAGGTGAACCCCAAGGTTGAGGGGCTTTCACCCAGCCCCTACAGCCTGGTACTTGAACTCGGACTTAAAGCCTCCAAACTAAGAGAATAAACTCCTGTTTGTTGAAGCCATACCATTTGTGGTATATTCCTGCCAGAGTGGCACTAGGTAACCAAAACAACCCTCTTAGTCTAATTAGTTCCTTCCACCCTCTCCCATGCACCTTACACACAAGTCACACTGAACTTCTCTTGCCTAAACACTTCCAAACCTCTCACGCCTCCAACCCCCTCACACTTCCATGCCTTTCTGTATACACTATTCCTCTACCACCTTCTCCACCTGGCAATACACTGTTCTCGGTCTAAATGTCAGCTCTTCTGGAATCCTTTCCTGATCACCCACTTCTGTGCGTTAGAGTCATCTCTTTCTCATTCATTCTTCCATAACCCTTTCTCATACCTTCATGCTAGGTTGACACTGTATCATAATTTCTGTTTATGTGGCAGTCTTCTAAATAGATTGTGGCCTAATGGCATTATCTGGCAAATTAAAAGAATCTTTATAAATTTCTAATGGTCAAGTAAGGAGCTCTGGTGGCATGTGGATAAGGCATTTGGCTGCTAACCAGGTCAGCAGTTCTAACCCACCAGCCACTCCACAGAAAGACTATGGGGCAATCTACTTCTGTAAAGATTTATAGCCTCGGAAACCCAACAGGGGTTGCCATGAGTTGGAATCAATTCAATGGCAATGAGTTTGGTTTGGTTTTGGGAATCGTTAAGTAATTAATTAATTCATTCACTAGCTCAATTAATTTATTTCTCTGGATGGTAATTAATTTTGGTAGGCTTACTGGATTTAGCAACCGAAACTGAAGTTCTGTAAGAACCAAGCACGTGTCGAGGGGCAGAACTTATTACATTCACTCAACAACATTCTTGTTGATTTTTTGATTTCTTCATTGATTGATGGATTGATCAATCACACAGCCACATTTGGGTCACAAGTGAATGAGCCAGGGTGTAGAGAAAATTGTTATCTCTCTTTCAAGAATTTGACAAAGATGTACAAATTGAGAGAGCAGGAAAAATCTGCATTATAAAGAGGACTCGGTGAGCTGAGCAGAAGGACACTGCAGACACAGCTGGGCCTAATGCAAGACTTAGCAACAGAAAACCTGGAAGGGATGAAGTCTTCTACCAGAAAATGTCTCTGGGAAAACAGATGAGTAGAAAATGAAGTAAGAAAGAGAAAAGGAAAGTAATTTGAAGGTGCTGTGGTTGAAGGGAATTGGGAGGAGTCCTTAAAGAAAGTTAAAGATACTGATCCAGATCTTGCTGGGAAAATAATGAAAGATGCTTGGCAGAGTGAATTAGGGTGAGAGGAGGTGGGATCAATTTTGGGTTTTAAGGGATGGATGCAGTAGAAGTCTTTGTCATGAAAACTGAATGAAGACTAACTGGAGATAGGGACACTGAAGATGTCCCCTTAATTAATCTGTGCCTTAGACAGAGGTTAGAAGACAAGATTTAAAAAAAAAAAAAAAAGGAAAAAGGAAGCCCAGTAGAACTGCCTTCACACTGTCTATTCTTGACACCGAGCAAAAAGCACAACAGAGATCTGCGAGGCCAGCAGTAACCATGAAGGCCAGCAGGCGGGAGTGGATGTTGGCATGATGGAGGCAGCGTTTGTCCCATGGGCATCTTCCAGCAGGCCAGGCATGTCCTCACAAAACTCTTCTGCAGCAATTGTAGATGTAGGGAAGAGCAGTATTTTGAGTTCTGTTGTTTTTCCCCCACCCTTCACATGCCTTATGAATCCACGATTTGCATTCTTCAAGCCAGGATAGGGCCTCAAGATCCTTCTCATTAAACAGAATGGAAAAGCAAAAACTAACGAACACGGGCACAGCAGACACCCCACAGCCACAGCCTCTGTTTCAGTAGCCAGAACCTTCTAATGGACGCTTTGCTCAGACATGAATGTCTACATAGAGGCCTAGAAATAGCAGGGACAAAATGTGAAGCTTCATCTGAAAATTGTGCCAAATAACTGCATGTTAGTCAGAGTGGCTTATATAATATGCTAGACTTTTTTTTTTTTTTTTTTAGTGTTCTCAGAGTATAGTTCTCCATCACTGAGACACTTATATTCACCAGAGCAGAAAAGAGATGTAGGAGCAGTTTCATCATGGAGGGAGAGAGCACATTTGCTCAGAGAAATTTTGTTTCAACAATAATCCAAGCTTAGCCTCACTGACATCTTTAAGACCCCTTGTAAGCATTCACTTACAAGTGTAAGTAAGGCCTTATTTACCAAAAAAACCCAAGCAGGCTACGCTGATGCAAAGCTGAGAGATCACTCCTGAGTCTATTCAGCACAGGCAGGCCAAACTGAATACGTTTACAGTGTATCTTGGAAGAAATGATCCACTAATGGCTTCCACACCCCTCTTCTTTATAGCTGTAGAAACACAGACACATCCGTATTTGATGATCCTCTTCATCATCGAAGTGTATGTTCTTTCAGTACTTACTATGTTCCAGGCACTACATTTACATCTAACACTCCAAAGAGCCCTCCAAGGCAAGTACCTCTATTACCCCCATTTCACCGATGAGGAAACTCTTCACAGTTAAACCTTTGCCCAGTTGGTGAAATTAGCATTTGGACC
The DNA here is from genome assembly GCF_000298275.1 of Orycteropus afer afer. NCBI lineage: Eukaryota > Metazoa > Chordata > Mammalia > Tubulidentata > Orycteropodidae > Orycteropus > Orycteropus afer. Next base: position 1,820,624 of record NW_006921872.1, on the reverse strand, counting down.
CAAGCAATCTGACCCAAGAGCTCCCATTCTTAGCCTCTAAGCTACACTGCCTCCCACAAAATGGCACAGGGCCTGATGGGGGAAGATGCCAAAATGAGGCATATTATCCCATGCAATCACCTCTGAAGAGCAAGAAATGGTCGGAAATGACTGGCAGCAGAGGAGGTGGGCCCTCTTGAAGTATAATAAGTGAGTATAATAACTCTAGGGAGCTCTGGTAGCATAGTGTCTGAGGCACTTGACTACTAACCAGAAGGCTAGCAGTTCAAACCCACCAGCCACTCCTCGGAAGGAAGATTGGGCAATCTACTTCTGTAGAGATACTGCTTCAGAAACCCAAAGAGTGGTCACCATGACTCAGGTCTAACTCAACAGCACATAACAACAACAACAACATAATAACTCTAGAAACAAGTGGTTCTGCTTGCTATATTAAACTATAGCATTGGCTGAAATTACAGTAACACAGCAACCACTTTCACTTTGATCTAGTTTATATTTGAAGTTTTCTTCTAAAAAACAAGTATTTTGGCTTATGAAACCACCTACTAAATGATTTCTGGGGAGATGAAACATTTGGTAAGATTTTACCAATGGATCCCAATGCAGAGATGTTTTTAAAATGATAGTTCTTCTTAAGCTTTGAACTCTTCTTACGCTCTTGTGCAGAGCACCAAGCCCACACACATAGCAGTCGCTCTCGAGTCAGTGCTGATTCATGGCGGCCCCGTGTGCTGCAGAGTAGAACTGTGCTCCACAGGGTTTTAATAGCTGTGACCATTTAGAAGCAGATCACCAGGTCTTTCTTCCAAGGCACCTCTGGGTAGCTTTGAACCACCAGCTTTTCAGTTGGTCACTCAGCATTTAACTGTTTGTGCCATCCAGGGACCCACACACATGCACACACCACACCACATATTCATCACACACATACCACAACTGTGCACATACCACACATCCCAGACATACACAAATGTCACACACAATACACGCACAACATACAGAACACATATACACCACATGCAACACATTACACCACCACAAACACACACACACAACCCACATGCACATAACAAATGCATACCAGCACATACATATTCATCACATATAGACACACCATAAAAACACTCATACACAACACATGCACACAAAACACACATACAGCCAACACAAAACCCACACATACAACACACATACGTATACACCACACACACATGACACATACACTCACTCCACTAAGCCTTGGAACAGTAAGGCTGCCTCGAGTTGTGATCCCCTCCCACATCTTTTTATGGTGTAATTGCTCCTTTAATTTTCAATTTGAAGACTACAGCTCTGCAGGAACAAATATTTTAAACATAAGAATACCTAAATTAAATGATAATTTGAGTTAACTTCTTATAGTTGAAAATGCATTCTACATTTGCCAAAAAGAAAAGGGATAGAGCTTCAAATATCATGCTCTTAACTTACTGAATCACTTACTGAAGCTTAGTAAATAACTGCAATTTTAAAATCTTGAGGCTGCCATTAGGGGAAAAAAGGACATCTATTTTGCAGTCTGGCAGATTCCTGTGACGACTTTCTTACTGTGACTCATGCCATAGATTTTTTGCACAAGTATAAAAAATATATATCAAAACTGATATGTGAGAAAATTTTCAATAACAGGAGAGAAGCCATTTGGCTGAATCCAGCCCTTCCTGGCCTTTGCTAACACTGGGCTCCTTGAGCTACCTACATTGTGCCAAAAAAAAAAAAATCTTCATGGAGTTGAGAAGAACTGTGTGAGGCATAAACATAAAAGGGAGCAGACTTTTAAACTTGCTCTGACCAGTACCCCATGTCCACTGAAAAACACTCTCTAATACCTAATAGCCTATTCTCTGTTGCTCTATTTTCCTAATTTAAAAACATTACAGCTAAATGCAGCAGGGGATCCTGAATTGCGTGGGGGCGGGGGTGGACTTTAATAGACAAACTGGTAAAATCAAAGAAAGTATTGAACTTTAGTTAATAGTGTTGTACCGATGTTAATTTCTTAGATTTAACAAACGTACCTTGGTTACACTGGATTGGCACAGTGACTGCACTAACATGGCAATGATTGTGAGCATGATGCAAGACCAGGAAGTATTTCATTCTATTGTACATGGGCTTACTACGACTCAGTGGCACCTAACAACAACCATGGTTATATATTAATGCAGGGGAAGTTGGGTGAAAAGCATACTGAAACTTTCCATATTATCTTTACAATTCTTCTGTAAATCTAAAATTGTTTCAAAATAAATTTTTTATTATTTATGGTAGAAAATACCATACCTCTCAAGCCATGCTTTCTTTACATAAAGAGAATATATGATACAACAATAATTTTGATGGAATTTGTAGGATATTTGGGCCTACTGTGAACATGGCCTGTTATTTCTTCGATAATTTAAAATACCTGATTAAGCTATTTGAAAAATCTTTTTCAATTCTACTTTTATGCTCTTACTCATTTCCTATGCAAGCTCTCTTACCATGTAAAATGTCAGTTATGTTTTCACACATAGTGGGTGGCAACAAGGTGTTAAGCACATTACCAAAGCCCAAGTGATCATTTAAATGAATTTCATTTGTGGACACCGAGAGAGCCAGTGTGTCCACACAAACCACATTGATATTTGCTTCTCTTTTCCAAATTGGGAACCAGCTTCAGTTAAAACATACATACACTTCTAACTTTATTTCTAGAGGACAAACATATTTCATTCTTTTGTCACTCATCAAAGTCAAGGGTTGAATTTAGGTTGTATTTTTGTTGTTGTTGTTATGTGCCGTTGAGTCAGACTCGACTCATAGCTACCCCTCCTTGGGTTTCTGAGGCAGTATCACTACGGAAATAGATTGCCCCATCTTCCTTCCGAGGAGTTGCTGGTGGGTTTGAACCGCCAGTGCTCTGGTTAGCAGTCCAGTGCCTTAGGCACTACGCTACCAGAGCTCCCTTGTATTGTTGTTAGGTGCTATCAAGTCAACTCCGACTCACAGCAACTCCACACATAGCAGAAGGAAACATAGCCCAGACCTGTGCTATCCTCGTACTTGTTGGTAAGTCTAAGCCCATTACTGCAGCTATTGTGTCAGTCCATCTCATATAGGGTTTCCCTCATTTTTACTGACCCTCTCCATTGTCAAGCATGATGTTACCAGCTCACAATATAGAATCACAATACTTTTAAACATTTAATATTTCTTTTTTTATATACAAATTTATATTGGAGAAAAACTGAAAGACGAGATCAAAAGAAAAAGAAATATAATCTTATTTAAAATAACTATCATCTTATCACCCAAAGGGAACTCTGGTGGCATAGTACCTAAGGCATTTGACTACTAACCAGAAAGGCTGGTGGTTCAAAACCACCAGCCACTCCTCAAAAGGAAGACTGGCATCTACTTCCATAGAGATACCACCTCGGAAACCCAAGGAGGGGTCACTGTGAGTCAGAATCAACATGACAGCAGTGAGCTTGGTTTGGGTTTTTTTCACTACCCAGAAACAACTCTGGGTAACATTTTGTTGAGTAAGCATATAGGCTTTATTTTTGTAGACCTAAAATTGGTTGCATATTTTCAGCAGCAATTTTAAAGACTCCCTGTACCTGGGGAGTGGTGTCAAGAGTTGCCAGAGAGTAGACTCGAAGCCCTAGAAAGGAGCTTAAAGATTGACTACATTTTTTTCCCTCAGTTTCCGATGAAATAGGAAACAAAAGCTCCAAAACTCTATATAGATAGGTAATAAGAAAACTCAAACCAAACCAAACTCACCGCCATCAAGTTAACTGTGGCTCATAGTGACCCCTGTTGGGTTACTGAGGCTGTAAATCTTTACAGCAGCCTCATCTATCTTCTGTGGAGTGATTGGTGGGTTCAAACCACAGATTGACCTTTTGGCTAGCAGCCAAATGCCTTAACCATTACACCACCAGAGCTCTTTATGAGAAAACTACTGAATTGTTTAACACCTGGAATATGTGTTAAACAATTCAGAGGAGAGAATTCTGAAGACCAAACCAAATAGAATGATATTGGGATCTGTTCTAGTGGTAGAGTGCAGGCTCTTCCCCAGCTGTCTGGGTTCAAATCTAGCCTCTGATGTCCACTTACTGGCTACGTGACCTTGGTCTGGTTGCCAACCTCTTAAGCTTCATCCATAAAAATGGGGATAATAATAACAAAACCAAACTCACTGCCGTCAAATCAGATCCAACTCATAGCAACCACTCCTTGGGTTTCCGAGGCAGTATCACTACAAAAGTAGATTGCCCAACCTTCCTTCTGAGGAGTGGCTGGTGGGTTTGAACTGCCAGCTTTCTGGTTAGTAGTCAAACACCTTAGGCACTACATCACCAAAGCTCCCGGGGATAATAATAGTGTCTATTTAAAGACACTATTAACCTCAGGAGTGGCAGGATATCAAAGTAAAAATGGGTGGGAGGCAAGGTTAGGTCCCAAGCCCCCTAGAGCCAGTAAAGGGAGGGACCAGGAGCAGCCGGGAACCACAGAGTGGCAGGTTTCAGGTAGGAATTAGGTAAGAGGAGGGTGCAGAGGTTTCCAACAGCTAAGGGAGACAAACTTGTCTATCAGTTTGTCATCCTGTGAGGCTTGTACATTGCTGTGAGGCTTGAGGCTGTGCCACTGGTGTTTCAGACGCCAGCAGATTGCACATGGTACACTACACAGGTTCAACGCAGGTTACAATGCAGCTTACCTACTAAGACAGACTAGGAAGAAGGAGGAGGCCATCCACTTTTCAAAAATTGGCCAGAGAAAACCTTATAAATAGCAGAGAAACACTGTCTGGTACATTACTGGGCAACCAAATGAATAGCTTAGAAACATTGTCTGACACAGTTCAGGAAGACTAGACCCTTGGGTTGGAAGACACTCAAAATAGGACTTGGAAAGAGCTGCCTCATTAGAGTAGAACCAACCTTAATGATATGGATAAAGTAAGTCTTTCAGGACCTCCATGTGCTGATGTGGCATGACTCAAATTGAGGAAAAACAACTGCAAACATCCATTAATAATCAGAACATGGAATGTACAAATTATAAATCTAGGAAAATTGGAAGTTGTCAAAAATGAAA
>NW_006921872.1:1798902-1813158 GCF_000298275.1 Orycteropus afer afer | reverse complement strand
GCCAAAATGCTCCTTGGAGGCAAGAATGGCCAGATTTCGTCTCACATACTTTGGTCATGTTGTCAGAAGGGACCATTGCCTGGAGAAAGATGGCATGCTTGGTAAGGTGGATGGTCAACAAAAGAGGGGAAGGCCCTCAGCGAGGTGGATCAACACGGTGGCGATGGCGATGGGCTCAAATGTAGCAAGAATCGTGGAGCTGGCTCAGGACCGGGCGATGTTCGTTCTGCTGTGAGTAGGGTCGCTATGAGTCGGAGATGTCTCGATGGCACTTAACAACAACATTTAAAGATTGTCAGGCCTAAAGGAAATTATTCATGTCATGCACAAAGTAAGCACTTATAAATACTAATTATAATTACTGCTATTAAAAAGTCTTCCTCATAACCAAGGATAATAAAGAGTAGAGACCTTTTTCACACTATTTTCCCTACTTGCTAAACTCAGACTGCTCAACAAAGGCTCTCTGAGTTCACAGGAGTGATGAAGCCCAAATTGTCCCCTTGCATTGCAGTGAATTACTTATTATGGTCCTTCTAGCCTTCTTCTTGTTGTTGTTGTAATGTGCCGTCGAGTTGGACCCAACTCATAGCAACCCCTCCTTGGGTTTCTGAGGCAGTATCACTACGGAAGTAGATTGCCCAACCTTCCTTTTGAGGAGTGGCTGGTGGGTTTGAACTTCCAGCCTTCTGTTTAGCAGTCAAGTGCCTTAGGCACTACGCTACCAGAGCTTCTCTTCTAGCCTTCGTTCTCCATTTTGTGATGTATTGCAAATCCTAGCCTCAAGCCTGTGGTGATGGTCCCATTTGAGGTGAGTTGTCCATTATGTTAAGGAGGCAACATAAGGCTGGTGTATATCTTGAGTCCCACCTTCCTAGAGGATGTGACTCAAGTCACCACCATTAGTTTCCTTGAGGGTATATAGATATGAATGTCCTGGCAAAGTTCACTCTTTTGCTCTGGATCCTGCATCCAGTTTGTCAGCATCTCACCCCCAGTTCTTGGTGCTTGACACAGCAGCCACTCATCTGACCTGCCTATTTGGGTTCATCAGCCGCTGCAACCACATAAGTGAGGAGAATCCTCCAGACTGACACCTGCCTTGCTAGCCTCCACAACCAACTAAGCCATTTCCTTGGAAGTTTGTGAGTTCTGTGAGAAGTTATAGTGAAATATAGAACCTGAAGATGGGAAGGAGAATACTGTGGGGAGGAGGAGGAATTGATATTAGAGAAGATGGAGTGGTACAGCAGTTTAGAAAAGCTGAACATGTGGGACATGACCTCACAGGAACAAGCCTTGTGCCAATCTTCTAGAAGAAATTATTCAAGCACACCTTTTCTGCACTTCACTCCTATAAATGGGTTATTCTTTCACTCACAGAAGATTTGGACTTGCACAATACAGGTAAACATGATGATACTTGGAGAGGCTCTGGTGAGGTCATACCTGTGCGGGAGGATGCCAGGCCTAACACCACGGACATACAAGTCATCTGAAGCAGAGACTACATAAGTCACGTTGAAGGACTCCCAACTGACTGTACTTTTAGGGGGGCGTCTGGATCCAGGCCATCTTTAAGCCTAGAAGAAGAGTTGAGCCACAGAGGATGTTTTATTTCACTTTGTACACCAAAACAGGATAATCAGGTGTTGACAGGAGGATTTTTAATGAGCTAATATACAGAAAATTCTCCAATCATCTGTTAACGTGTTGCAGTGTGGTGGCTTGAATGTTACTATTATGCTAGAAGCTAAGCCACCAGTATTTCAAATGCCAGCAGGGTTACCCATGGTGGATAGGATTTGGTGGAGCTTCCAGACTAAAACAGATTAGAAAGGCCTGGTGATCTACTGAAAAGTAGCCAATGAAAACTTTATGGATCACAATAGAATATTGCCCAGTATCGTCACATCATCAAGAAAGACTAATCTTTAGAAAAGAACATCATGTTTAGTAAAACGAAGGGCCAAAATGACCAGGGAAAACCTCGATGAAATGAATTGACACAGTAGCCACAACAATGGACTAAAACATACTGTGTTAGGCTGGGTTCTCTAGAGAAGGAAGACCAGTAAAGCTGAGAGAGAGAGAAAGAGAGAGAAGAATTTACCTTAGGAAAATGGCTCACACACTTATAGAAGCTGGCAAGTCCCAAGTTCCTGTATCAAACATCAAAGCTGGAGGCTTTTCCTGACTCACACAGCTGCAGGGGCTGATGAGCTCCAGGTTGGCAGGCAAAATACTGGCTATTGACTCTGAAGGCTGATGAACCTGAGCTCACCATGCCAAATGGTGTTTGCTCATGGACAGTTGTAGGCAGCGCAACAGGAGACAGAAGAGAGTCTCTTTTTCCCAGGATGTCCATATACTTAGAAAGAGAGAGAGAGGAAGCAAGCTACACTCCTAGGGAAACTCCATTTCAACAGATTGGCTGCTCAAAACATGTACATCTGATCTCCTCATGGGAATAACCACATCACAGCTGCTTAAACCACTCAGAATCGTGGTCCACCCAAATTGACACACAGCCCCAACTATCACACATACCAACAATCATGAAGACAGCACAGAGTCAGGCAACATTTTGTTTTATTGTACATGAGATTGCCATGAGTTAGAGCCAACTCAACAGCAACTAACAACAATATGGGAAATCGCTAAAAATAAAATGTTACTCCACATATCTGTGCCTCCTTGTTTCGTAATGTAGGGGTATCATTAATTTGCTCTCAAAATAATGTGTTTCTAGGTATGCTGAGGAGGCCAGCCAAGGATGCATACCTAATATCTAATACCTAATATCTAATATCTCTCCTATATGTCTCATCCCAGTTTCTATCATTTATTAAAAGATTGGTAATACTGGTCCATGCAATTTCATTGTTCACAATCAATTCCCAGTTTTCAGAAAAGCAAAGTTTCTTTATAACATATGATTTCTCTGGAAAGCAACTGCTCCAACAGTGTTTCTTATAGGAAGACTTTGGAGCTCATCTTTGGAATTACCAAAATAAGAGTCAAAATCATTTCCTCTGGCTGTCTCAAAACAAAATACCATCTAGTCTTTCAAATCACAATGTGAAGCACAGGTCACAGTCAATGTTCATTCAACCAAGACTACACGACTGGCACTATGCTAGCTCTGTGATTTCAAAATTAAGACCCAAATGACTAAAGGTATAACTCAGATAAAATCAGCATGTCCACTTTCACCCTCCAGGTATAAGCATGGACTGATACAAGTCATTTGGGAATATTTGAGTTGTGTTACAAATCATTTTTCAAATGATGTTCAACTCAAAAAACACCTGGCAAACTAACCTGCAAGGTGCCTCAACTACCTTCAAGCTTAGAGATGGAGAGAGCAAATGGAGGAGAAGCAAAAGAAGAAGTCAGGAAAGAGAGGCTGAGTAGTTACCTCTATGAGTTGATTTCTCTATGAGTAAGTGCCTCCATGAGTGGAGAATGGCAGAGGGAAAAGCATCAGGCAAAGGAAGGTGGGAGATGCACATAACCAGTAAGTATGCACCTATTCTGGACACTCTGTATGCCAAATATGTCTACAGTAATCTATTTTGTATACTGCCTTAACAAGTTTGGTCTCCATTGTAATTTGAGGTTATCCATAACTGTATAATGATCTCACCTCATTACTCATTGCATTGTGCTTAGGTTTCAGTGAGTAAAACTACAAGAATTATTTCTTCTTTTTTTTTTAAATCTACTATTGTTGAAGAAATCAAATGTGTTTTTATATAAATGCTGATTACAATCCAACCTTAAGAAAGGCCTTGGAAGTTTACTGTGAATCATTTACATCCACTGAACAATGTTTGAGCCATTCATGGTTCATCTTCATATTAACCACTACTAAAATAATACAATTTATCTAAACAATATTTCATGAATGTTTGAAATAAGTAAGTTAAACAAAGGGTCTATTGTGTGCTACAGGAAAGGAACTAACAGGATTTTTAGTACTGAAAAAATTCTTATCTTCTTGTTGGGTGTCAGGAGCTGAAGAACAGTTAGTTCAATCAAAGCAAGTGCATTTGTCTTGAGACTTTTTTGGAACCTTCAAAATGGAGCTAACAAGCACTTTACTGATAAACTTCCATTCTTAAGTGGGATTTCTGGTCTTATAATTTTCTTTCTTTCTAAAGAAGAATACACATGATTTTCTTCCACACCCCAGTTAACTTAATCTGAAAACAATATATTCCAAGGTACAGATAATTTGCATGCTTCACAATTCATTCCAGAGCATTAAACTTATGGAACAATTTCCTTTATTTAACAAAATCCGCATATCCCTGAATAGAAAAATAAAATGAGAAATCAAGCTTCTTACAAATAGTAGTTTTTAGGATCAAGACATGGATATCTAACATCAAAGTTATACTTAACATCATCCTGCATATGTTAACAAATGGAGTAAGGGGAAAGGCAATAAAAATAAATTATCATAAAGGAGACAGAATTATCACATGATGATCCACCTAAAAACTTCAAGATATCAATAGCCAAACTATCAGAACATAAGTTAAATAGCTAACTATAAAATAAATTAACCTAAATCACTAGCTTTCCTAATTATGATTAATAAGCCAAAAATATGATAAAATAAATGTTACTCCAATAGCAACAGGATCTCTTTACAGACAAAGAATAACAACCTAGAGATATGTGTAGGAAGTAGATTGAGAGAGTACTACAAGCTATCCTGCTAGACATAAAGGAAGATTTAAATCAAGCCATTTCCAAGGATGTCCAACTAAAGTCCACCCAGGCCCTCTCAGACTCCATTCAAAACCAGTGACTCTATGGTGCCCAACACAAAAGAGCTGGGCTACCTGCAGGATTCTAGTCATCAGTCATTAGACAATGGGGAGGTCACTATGCCAAAAGGCATCCACAGGTCCATTTGTACCATGTTTTAATATATTGTGACTTCACATAAAAGAATACAAACAAATGAAGCTGAACTATCTCCACAGATTTCCAAGCTTCTTGTGGAAAATGCTGCTCTGTTTTAGTGAAAGTAATGCTAGTAAAGATAAACTCCATCATCCCAATGGCTAAGCAAAATAAAAATGACTTCATGTCTTATTTAAAAGCCCAATCAACCTAGGGTAGGAAAAAGGGAAGAGACTAGCTCGAGAGGGGCCCTACCATCTTCAACACATGACTTTTTAGGTTGCCATGTTTCAGGACATTGACATTCCACCTGTTGGGGCAGAAAGGTGCTTATGGGTCATATCTGAATGAGGTGCCCTTCACTTCTCTCATTCCTCCAGATACAAAGGTCTCATGGCCAAGCTAACTTCAGGGGAGCCTGGGAAGTGGACCCACACTGCTTCCTCACCCTTGCCTAACAGAATGGGTAATTGGATTTAGCTGCCCATTAATGTTCTTCATATACCTGAAACTTACCCTTTAAACACTTAATTCCTTAATTTTTATACAATTTGAAGAAATTTTCCTTAAAATACATACCAGTTTTCTTGCTTCAACAAAGTTGGCAATAAAAAAACTTTTCCTCTGGCTCAGTACCCTCATTAAGAACATCTGCTCCTTGGCCATCTAAGATGCAACTATTGGTCTGTCCTCATACAGGGTAAAGAAGAGTGAAGAAAATCAAAGACGTATGGAAACAATTAGTCCAAAAGACTAATGGACCATCAGAACCTCAGCCTTCATAACCATGAAACCAGAAGAACTAGATGCTACGAATGCCATTCACTTAGAAAGGGATCAAAATTGGAGATCCTGGATAGAGTGGGAGGAAAAATGTGGAAAAAAATTCAAAAACACAAAAATGACCAGAATTACTGGTGGATAGAGACTAGTGAAACTCCCAAGACCATGGTCCCGGGCTACTTTTGGGCCTCGAATTGAACTCACTCCCTTGGGTTAGCTCTTAACCAAACAATAAAAAGGCCTATGAGCAGAACACCTACCCCAGGGAGATGTACCCCTTACAAGAGTCAATTGTGAGAGATCAGAAGGGCATCATTTGCATAGAGGAAAGATCAACAGGAATGCACAGGGAAGACGACACAGGCAAGGGATAGTCACAAGGAAGAGAGAGGAGGAGAGCTGTTTGCCGGGAGGATTGTAACTGGTACTGTGAAACAAAAGGTGTATGAACTCTTGAGTGTAAAATGAATCTGCATTGTAAATTTGCACCCAAATCACAATAAAAATTTTAATTGAAAAAAAAAAAGAACATCAGCTCCTTTACTGGGACCACCATCTTTAACTTCTGAGGAACTGCTGATCCTTTGCCAATACACTAAAAGATCCTGGATTTCTATGTTTTTGTTTTTGTTTTTTTCCCGGGGGGTGGGGGTGTTTAACTCTTGGGTCTTTTGAAATGATCTTTTCTGCATCCTTACTCAGAGTCAGAACAGCATTTGTCACATCTTACTGCTGTCATCATACAGGCTTCTAGTAGTTCCTTTTCCCCTCTCATGTCTTGCTTCTACAAAGAGTTTATAAGGATTGCATTCAAAGTAAAAACAAAAAGTTGGCTCAGACTCCTAAGAGTGTGAATTTTTATATCCAATATCTTTTAAATCGTTTTCTTTCCAAGTTTTTACTATTTTCAGTAATTTTAAGTAAACAATAATGTTGATTTATAATAACACTAGAAATGTTGTTGTTAGGTGCCATTGAGTCGGCTCCAACTCATAGCAATCCCATGTACAACAGAACAAAACACTGCCCAGTCCTATGCCATCCTCACAATCCTTGCTATACTTGAGCCCATCGTTGCAGCCATTGTGTCAATCCATCTTGTTGAGGGACTTTCCCTTCTTTGCTGACCCTCTACTTTACCAAGCATGATATCCTTCTCCAGGGAATGGTCCATTCTCACAATATGACCAAAATACGTGAAACAAAGTCTGGCCATTCTAGTTTCCAAGCAGCATTCTGGCTGCACTTCTTCCAAAACAGATTTGTTCATTCTGGCAGTCCATGATATTGTCAGTATTCTTCACCAACACCAAATTCAAAGGTATCAACTCTTCTTCAGTCTTCCTTTTTCATTGTCCAGCTTTCTCATGCATATGAGGTGACTGAAAATACCATGGCTTGGGTCATGCATACCTTAGTCTTCAAAGTGACATCTTCTTAACATTTTAAAGACGTCTTTTGCAGCCAATTTGCCCAGTGCGATATGATATCTGATTTCCTGACGGCCGCTTCCATGGGTGTTGATTATGTATCCAAGTAAAATTAAATCCTTGACAATTTCAATCTTTTCTCTGTTTAGTACAATACTGCTTATTGGTCCAGTTATGAGGATTTTCATTTTCTTTGTGTTGAGGTATAATCCATGCTGAATACTGGCGTCTTTGATCTTCATCAGTAAGTGCTTCTCTACTCATCTTCACTTTCAGCAAGCAAGGTTGTGTCATCAACATATCACAGGTTGTTAATGGTTCTTCCTCCAATCCTGATGCCACATTCTTCTTCATATAGTCCAGCTTCTCTTATTATTTCCTCAGCATACAGATTGAATAGTATGGTGAAAGGATACAACCCTGATGCACACCTTTCCTGATTTTAAAACATGCAGTGTCCCCTTGGTCTGTCTGAACAACAGCTTCCTGGTCTATGTCCAGGTTCCTCGTGAGCACAGTTAAGTGTTCTAGAATTCCCATTCTTTGCAATGTTATCCATAATTTGATACGGTCCACACAGTCAAATGCCTTTGCACAGTCAGATATCTTTCTGGTATTCTTTGCTTTCAGCTAAGATCCATTGACATCAACAATGATATCCTTCAGTCCACATCCTCTTCTGAATCTAGCTTGCATTTCTGGAAGTTCCCTGTCAATATATTGCTGCAACCAATTTTTAATTATCTTCAGCAAGATTTTACTTGTGTGTGATACTAATGACATTATTTGATAACTTTCACATTCTGTTTAATCACCTTTCTTTGGAATTGGCAAAAATATTGATCTCTTCCAGTCAGTTGTCAGGTAGCTGCCTTCCAAATTTCTTGGCATAAATGAGAAAGTGCCTCCAGTGCTGCATCCATTTCTTGAAACATCTCAACAGGTATTCCATCAATTCCTGGAGCCTTGTTTTTTACCTATTCCTTCAGTGCAGTTCAACTTCATCCTTCAATACCATTAGTTCTTGATCATATGCCACCTCCTGAAATGGATGAACATTGAACAATTCTTTTTGGTATACTGACTCTGTGTATTCCATCCATCTTTTTTTTTTTAATATATTTCCTGCATCATTCAATATATTGCCCATAGAATCTTACCAAAGATAATTCAGAAACAGTATATTGACAGAGAACTTCCAGAAATGCAAGCTGAATTCAGAAGAGGATGTGGAACAAGGGATATCATAGCTGATGTTAGGTAGATCCTGGCTGAAAGCAAAGAATACCAGAAAGATGTCTAACTGTGTTTTATTGACTACGCAAAGGCATTCAATTTTGTGGATCATAACAAATTATGGATAACATTGAGAAGAATGGGAATTCCAGAACACTTAATTTTACTCATAGGATTTTCAAATCAGGAAGGGATTGCAACAGGGTTGTATCCTTTCACAGTACTTCTTCAATCTGTATGCTGAGCAAAAAATCCAAGAAGCTGAACTATAAGAAGAAGAACATGGCATCAGGATTGGAGGAAGGCCCGTTAACAACCAGAGATATGCAGATGACACAACTTTGCTTGCTGAAAGTGAGGATGACTTGAAGCACTTACTGATGAAGATTGAGGACTAAAGTCTGCAGTACGGATTACACCTCAATATAAAGAAAACAAAAATCCTCACAACTGGACCAATAGAAGCATCATGATAAAAGGAACAAAGAGTGAAGTTGTCAAAGACTTCACATTACTTGGTTCTACAATCAACACCAATGGAAGCAGCAGTCAAGAATTCAGAGGATGTATTGCATTGGGCAAATCTGCTGCAAAAGGCTTCTTTCAAGTGATGAGAGCAAAGATGTCTCCTTGAAGACTAAGGTGCACCTAACCCAAACCATGGTATTTTCAATCACCTCATATGCAAGTGAGAGCTGGACAATGAACAAGGAAGACTGAAGAAGAGTTGATGCTTTTGAGTTGTGGGGTTGGTGAAGAATGCTGAGAGTACCATGGACTGCCAAAAGAACTAACAAATCTGTCCTGGAAGAACTGCAATCGTAATGTTCCTTGGAAGCAAGAATGACCAGACTTTGCCTCACTTACTTTGGTCATGTTGTCAGAAGGGACCATTCTCTGGAGAAGGATATCATGCTTGGTAAAGTGATTGTTGTTGTTGTTGTTGTTGTTGTTGTTAGGTGCCATCAAGTTGTTTCCATCTCATAGTGACCTCATGCACAGCAGAACGAAACACTGCCCAGTCCTGCGCCAGCTCCATGATCCCTGCTATACTCGAGCCCATCATCGCAGCCACCATGTTAATCCATCTTGTTGAAGGCCTCCCCCTCTTTCACCGACCCTCCACCCTTCTCCAGGGAATGGTCCCTTCTTTATGAGTAAACCTGGGTTTATTCAGATGATGCAGCTCTTTCCCAGTCCTATTTTGAGAGCCTTCTAACCTAACTGGACTATTCATAAAGTTGCATGGTAATGTATCAAACAGTGTTTCTTTGCTATTCATAAGGTTTTCCCTGGCCAATTCTTTGAGAAGTGGATGGCATCTTCCTTCTTCCTAGTCTGTCTCAGTCTGTAAGCTGGGCTGACACCTGTGCACCATGTGCATCCTGCTGGGTTTGAAACACCAGTGGCTCAGCCTCAAAACTCACATCAACACGTCACCATGGCAGGACAAACCAACAGACAAGTTTGTCTCCCTGTTGGAAACCTCTCGTACCACCCTTACCTGGGTCCCTGAGGCTGACTGCTCCTCTGTCCAGGTTCTTGAGCCTTTTAATCCCCTTTCTCCAGCTCTCCCATCCTGCTGCTTTGGACGTGCCTGGGTTCTCTCTCCTCACCTGGATCCCTGCGGCTGACTGCTCCTCTTTCTGAGCCCTGGCTTTTAATCCCCTTTCTCCTGCTCTCCTGTCCTGCTGCTTTGGGCATGCCTGGGTTCTCTCTCCTCACCTGGACCCCTGCAGCTGACTGCTTCTCTGTCCTGGTTCCTGGCTTTTAACCCCCTTTCTCCCGCTCTCCCACCCTGCTGCTTTGGGCATGCCTGCGTTCTCTCTCCTCACCTGGATCCCTGCGGCTGACTGCTCCTCTGTCCGGGTTCCTGGCTTTTAATCTCCTCTCTCCTGCTCTCCCATCCTGCTGCTTTGGGCATGCCTGGATTCTTTCTCCTCACCTGGATCCCTGTGGCTGACTGCTCCTCTATCCTGGTTCCTGGCTTTTAATCCCCTTTCTCCCGCTCTCCCGTCCTGCTGCTTTGGACGTGCCTGGGTTCTCTCTCCTCACCTGGATCCCTGCAGCTGATAAAGTGACTGGTAAAGTGGAGGGTCAGCAAAAAAGGGGAAGCCCCTCAATGAGATGGACTGACACAGTGGCTATAATGATGGGCTCCGGTATAGCAGGGATTGTGAGGCTGGCACAGGACCTGGCAGAGTTTTGTTCTGTTGTTCACTATGAGTCAGAGACGACTCCATGGCACCTAACAACAGACATACATCATTAATGGGTAAAATTGTCTGATAGTAGATTTTTTACTATTGTCATAAATGTGAAATGTTGAATAATGAGATAGTTGATAAGAGAGGAGTAGGTGTACTCCATTTCCAGTGGGAGGAACTGCAAAGTCACATGGCAAAGATTGCAGATATCAACAAGGCTAAAGAATTGAGAACAATAGGGAGCTCTGGTAGCATAGTGGCTAAAGTACTTGACTGCTAACCAGAAGGCTGGTGGTTCAAACCCACCAGCTACTCCTCGGAAGGAAGGTTGGGCAATCCTACTTCCGTAGTGATACTGCCTCGGAAACCCAAGGAGGGGTCGCTATGAGTCGGGCCGACTCGACGGCACATAACAACAACAACAACAACAGTGCAATCTTCCAAAGTAGCATTAGCTCATTGTTGCCCAATAATATAGTAGCATTTCTGTTTCATTTTTAACTGGTCTTAAAAGGAAGACACAAAGGAGATAAGAGGAAGGAAAGGGGGCAATTTGGGATCTGGAAATTTTTAGCATATTGGACATTAGCCCAGGAAAGAGGAAGGGCTGAACGAGCTGCCACAGTGCACGTCTCAGGAAGAGAACAGATAAAAGACAGCGGCCTTGTGAATAACTCCACTGATGAAAACTCAGAAATGAAGAAAAACAAAATAAGTCAACAGGAAGACAATGATAAATGAAGGGTAAAAGAAATCTCAGAGAAAGAAAAGTTTTAAGAAAATTTCACAGAGAAATGAAGCTGCTTAGGTATAGTGTATTTGTCCATTTGAAACTGATGTTTTGTATGTTGTTTTTGTATGTTGTCAAGTCAATTCCAACTCATAGCAACCCTATAGGGCAGAGTGTTGCTGTTGTTGTTATGTACCATTGAGTCGGACCTGACTCATAACGACCACTCCTTGGGTTTCCAAGGTGGTATCACTACGGAAGTAGATTGCCCAACCTTCCTTCCGAGGAGTGGCTGGTGAATCTGAACCACCAGCCTTCTGGTTAGCAGTCAAGTGCCTTAGGCACTACGCCACCAAAGCTCCTATAGGATAGAGTAGAAGCATCCAATGGGGTTTCTGAGGCTGTAAACCTTTATGGGAGCAGATTGTCAGGTCTTTTCTCCCACAGAGCCACTAATGAGTTCAAACTGTCAACCTTCCAGTTAGCAGCAAAGAACTTAAGCATTTGAGTGACCAGGGTTCCTTATGTTTTGTATGCCACCCCTATTCTGATTACCTGTGGCTTATGATTGATAATAGGAAAGAAGTCATAAATCCCTATGAGAATCTCTCTGCAAGAAAAAGAAAGTATGTGTGTGTGTGTATTCATATTATTTCAAACCAAACAGGTAAGAAACTCCTTGAAATTTGAAACTTGAACACAGGAACAGAAAACTGAAGATGATAGCTCACTCATCCTTACAGTTTTCTGAAGACGTTCTCTATCTATAAGAACTTCTCCCCAGGTCCTCAGTCTTGCTCCATGTCCCTGACCCTTCTGAAGCCCTCCTCTTCTACTTTTCTTTCAACTCTGTGGACCATCCTCACATCCAATCAGTAAGTATCTGTTTTGCATAAATGACCCAATATTGATTTCTGTTGCTTTCAATCAAAGAATTGTATCATATACAAGTCCTTTTCCCATTTTCTTTTCCTCAAGAAGATAAGAGAGAGAACTAAAGGGATCTTAAAGCAAAGAAGGCAAACCATCACTCAAGAATCTAGTATCTAAAATCACTCCATGATAATTACAGTTACTATGGCAACTTTTCCGTGTACACTCAATGACTTTATAATATAGTAAGACTTCAAGGTAAATCAAACTGTATTGGCTTATTTGGCTTTGATTCCTTTTTAAAAATAGATTATTCTGTCTGATTATAAACATTATCAGAGCTCCTATTTCAAAATGTCTGACTGAACCAGCAAATTTACTTCTTCCTCTGAAATTCCTGTTGAAATGACACTGAGATGAGGTTACATAAGAAGAGTGTGTAAAATAAAGAGAGGAACAGATTAAGAAACACCGTAAGTGGGCAAAGGAAGCCCACTTAGTAGTGAAAAATAAAGGAACAGATAGCTTCAAGAGGCAAGGTGCACTGTCACAGAAGCTGGGGAAGTAAAAGTTTCAAAAGGAAACAATTATAAGTGAAATAAAGGACTGAAAATTGGATTAGGCCATTAGGGAGCCTATGGTGACCTCAGTGGGAGCAGTTTCAGGGCAATGAGAAGAGCAAGAGCAGAAGCTAGAAGGGGCCAAGCTAGGGGGGTTCTTGAATAGAGGAGTGTTTGTCAGCGCTGTTACTGTTTAGGATGTAAAGAACCTGTACAAGTTTATAGGCCAGGAGGAAATAACCAGTAAAGAGGAAGAAAAAAAGTGGTGAAACCTATGGATCAAGTTATACGTAAGAGAGAAAACAGAGTAAAGGGAATAAGGTATGGAGTTGGATTTGAACAAGAGGAGGGCCCTCCATCCTCTAAAAGAAAGCCAGGAATGGTGTGTGTCATGGATTGAATTGTGTCCCCAAAAAATGTGTGTCAACTTGGCTAGACCATGATTTTCAGTGGTTTACTGGTTATTTAATAATGACACCTCATGATGTAATCTGACATGATAAGCTGATCAGATGTAAGAGAACTGAGGGTGGAACACAACACTCTCAGTCCCATCACAGCCTTGATCCTCTGTACAGGGAGCTTCCCTGGGCTGGGGCCTGTAGCATCTTTCATTTTACAAGAGATAAAAGGAGAGAGAAGGGAGCAGGGAGGGAGACTTACTACCATCAAGAAAGAGGAACCAGGAGTGAAGCTCATCCTTTGCATCCAGGGTCCCTGCACTGGGATCCTCCTAGGACCAAAAGACACACAGAGAGAAATCCTTCCCCTACAGTCAGTGCTCTGAACTAGGGCTTCTAGCCTGTCAAACTACGGGAAAATAAATTTCTCTTTGTTAAAATCATGCACTGTATTTCTGTTACTAAGAAATACCTAAGACTGTACATATAGATGAATGGTATCAAGGGGAATAGAAAGTTGAGCAAGATAATGCTTGGTGGCCTTTTCATTTTGTTTTTTGGTGGAGCAGGAAATAATGTAGTCTGCTAAGAGTAAAGGACATGAGCACTTAACGAAAGTAGTGTAGACACAGCATAGTTGTTGAGAGGAATCAAGGAGGAACCTGACAACAGCCAAGCGACAAACTAAAGGACAGTGCAAAGAGCCCAGCAAGAGTCTAAGGGCACGAATGTGGAGTGGCCCCAATCCACACGGTTTGCTATTCATTTATTTTCTGGCATTGATTGGTTAATCTGAAGGCAGGAGTATTTGTTGCTGTACAGTCAATTCTGACTCATAGTGAACCTGTGTGTTAACAGTACAACTGTCCCTTAGGGTTTTCGTGGCTATAATCTTTTTTTTTTTTTTAACTTTGTATTGTGATTTGGGTGAAATTTTACAGAGCAGATTGACTTCACATTCAACTGTTCATATACACTTTTTTTGGTGACACTAGTTACACTCCCCGCAGTGCAACAGCTCTCCTCCCACTTCCTCCCTGTGGTTACCCTTTCCCTGTGTCCTTCTTGCCTATGCATTCCTGCCTTCCTACATCTCTCCCCAGGCAAAATGCTGCC
>NW_006921872.1:1792678-1795044 GCF_000298275.1 Orycteropus afer afer | reverse complement strand
GGTGGCTGCGATGATGGGCTCAAGTATAGCAGGGATTGTGGAGCTGGTGCGGGATCAGGCAGTGTTTCGTTCTGCTGTGCATGGGGTCGCTATGAGTCAGAAATGACTCGACGGCACTTAACAACAACAACAAGTGTAGGTGTTCAGCTCATAGGCCTGTCTATTGTTTGGCTGAGAGTTAATCCCCAGGAGTGAATTCAATTCCAGGCCCAAAGTGTGACTCAGGGCCATAGACTTAGGGGTTTCACCAGCCTCCATCAGACCAGTAAGCACAGTCTTTTTTATGATTCTGAGTCTTGTTCCACTTTTTCTGCCACTCTCTCCAATTTTGACCACTTTCTGAGTTCTTCTGGTCTGAGAGTCACATAGGTTGACATTCTCATGGTCCATTAGTCCTTAGGACTATATCCCTGAGTCTTTGATTTTCTTCACTCTTCTTTGTTCCAGATGAGGCAAAGTTGCCACTTAGATGGCCACTCGCAAGCTTTTAAGACCCCGGTTGCTACTCACCAAAGTAAAATGCTGAGCAATATTTCTGTGAATCACGTTGTGCCAACTGGCTTGATGACCCTGCAGCCATGTTTCCATTGACTGTAATCCTAAGGAAAGCAGATCGCCAGGCCTTTTCTCCCACAGTACCACTGGGTGCCACCTGTTCTACAAGAGTCAGGTAGAACTCAGCTGTGAAATCAGCTGGTAGCAGTGCTGTGTTAATGGTAGAGCTTTAATCAGTTTCCAATCTCCATTACAGTAATGAGTCTGTTCACATTTTCTACTTCTCCTTATGTCACTTTTGCTCGATTACATTTTGCTAAGAAGTTTTCCATTTCCTCAAAGAGGAACCTACAATAGAGTTGAGTTTAATATTCTCTTAAAATCATTTTAATCTCTTCTATTTCTGTAGTTATGTTTCTTTTCTCATTCAACCAAAACCAAACCAAACTCACTGCCATCATGTTGATTATGACTCATAGCAACTCCCCTTGGGATTCCCAGACTATAAATCTTTATGAAAGCAAACTGTCTCATCTTTCTTCCATGGAGCAGCTGGTGGGTTAGAACCACTGACCTTTTGGTTAGCAGCCAAATGCCTTAATCACTGTACCACTAGAACTCCTTCTCATTAAAAATATCATTTAACTGTGTTTTCTTTTTTCTTTAACTTGGTTAACCAAAACCAGGCATGATCCCAACTCATGATGACCCCACAGGACAGAGTAGGACTGTCCCATAGGGTTTCCGATGCTGTAAATCTTTGCAGAAGCTGACTGCCACATCTTTCTCCCACGGGGATTCTGGTGAGTTCAAACTGCCAAGCTCTTAACCATTGCACCACCAAGCTCTTCTTAACCTAGTTTAAAAAAAAAAAAAAAAAAACCTCATTGCCATTGAGGTTTATTTGCTTTTTTCAAAACACCAACTTCTGAATTTAGTCTTTTAATATGTCATCTTTGTTTCCCACTTTATTAATTTCAGATTTAATTTTGTTGTTGTTTTCGGTGCCGTCGAGTCATCTCCAACTCATAGTGACCCTATGTACAGCTGAACAAAACACTGCCTGGTCCTGTGCCAGCTCCACGAGCCCTGCTATACCTGAGCCCATTGTTGCAGCCACTATGTCAGTCCATCTAGCTGAGGGCCTTCCCCTCTTTTGTTGACCTTCCACTTTACCAAGCATGATATTCTTCTCCAGGGAATTGTCTCTTCTTACAAGATGACCAAAGGAGATAAGACAAAGTCTGGCCATTCTCACTTCCCATGAGTATTCTGGCAGCACTTCCTCCAGGACAGATCTGTTAGCTCTTTTAGCAGTCCATGGTACTTTCAGCATTCTCCACCAGCACCACAACTCAAAAGCATTGACTCTTCTTAGGTCTTCCTTATTCATTGTTCAGCTCTCGCATGCATATGAGGCAATCGAAATACCATGGCTTGTGTCAGACACACCTTAGTCCTCAAGGAGACATCTTTACTCTTCATCACTTGAAAGAGGTCTTTTGCAACAGACTTGCCCAGTGCTATATGTTGTCTAATATCTTGACTGCTGCTTCCATTGGTGTTGATTGTAGAATCAAGTAATATGAAATTGTTGACCACTTCAATCTTTCTCCATATATCATGATGCTGCTTATTGGGCCAATTGTGATGATTTTTGTTTTCTTTACATTGAGGTATAATCCATACTGCAGACTGTAGTCTTCAATTTTCATCAGTAAGTGTTTCAAGTCATCCTCACTTTCAGTAAGCAAAGTTATGTCATCAGCATATAACAGATTGTTAATGATTCTTCCTCCAATCCTGATGACACATTCTTCTTTATTTAGTCCCACTTCTCAGATTATTTGCTCAGCATACAGATTGAATAA
>NW_006921872.1:1771565-1791570 GCF_000298275.1 Orycteropus afer afer | reverse complement strand
AGGCAGTATCACTACGGAAGTAGATTGCCCCATCTTCCTTCCGAGGAGTGGCTGGTGGGTTTGAACTGCCAGCCTTCTGGTTAGCTGTCGAGTGCCTTAGGCACTATGCTACCAAAGCTCCTTGTACTATCCAAGGACTAAGAAAGAGGCTGTCTCGCTCCTATATACATGAGTTGCATGTGTGCATTCATGCAGATAGTACACATATTTTATTTATTGCATTGTTCAGTCTCTACATGTCCCTGTTTTTTTTTGCTTCCTGGAGATGTCGAATTTTGATACACACATGTGAAAATCCCTCAGTATGATTATTTTGTTTAATATCCTTAGTCAAGAAAAGTTAAGATTAAAGATCATACAACAATGAATGCACAAAAGCTAAATTCCTTTGTTAAGCACCATATGAATCAGAAAAACATGAAACAAATTCTGTCAATAGACCTGTCTATTGTTAAAAACATTGTGGATTAAATTACAAGGTTGTTTTTTCCTTCAGAAAAATACTTTTTCTGTTGATGTCAAATCAAATCCCTCAAGCACAAGAGCTACATATTAGATCATTTACCTCTTTCTAGACCCTAAGTTATAATTATTTCCTTTCAGTCATTTTTATTGTTGGCTTTTGTATGATTCAAAATGACTGTGCAATTAGTGATTCTGTTAAAAAGACAAAAATTAGGTTTGTCTCTTAAGAAACAGAAGCCATAATGAATACAGTGATGAGAAACTAGAAAGCAATTCAGAAACACTTTTAATTATAATGCAAAGTCCTGTTAGGCAAGCCTGCAAATGTGATTGTAAGCAAAGAACCTGCCTGCATTGTTCATCTTTAAAGGTCCTGCACTTTTCTTTTTGTTAACTCTTCTTTGGGTTTTAATTAAAGAGTAGATAATGGACAAAACACAATTATGTCTATTGAGTAGCAGCATGCAGAAAGAAATGAGCCACAGAAAGAGAGATTTTTTTTTTTACTATTAGTCACATTGGTTTAAAGCCTTACAGGTTCTGTGGGTGGAAAATAATAGAAAATTGTAGGACCAGAGTGTGGACACTGTGATAACAACCAAACTCACTGACATCAAGTTGATTCTGACTCATAGTCACCCCCATTAGGTTTCCAAGGCTGTAAATCTTTACGGAAGCAGACTGCTTCACCTTTCTTCCTTGGAGTTCCTTAGGTTCAAACCATTGATGTTTTGGTTAGCAGTCAAATGCCTTAACCTGTAAACCAAAAGAGCTCCTTATGATAACAACAGGGGTTTATAATTATAAAATATTAAACATTTCTTTGTGGACACAACAAATGAGTTGGGATGGAAATCTATGCCTGGTCAAATGACTAGGCCTTGCCCTTAAAGCTAATTGTGACTCCAAACTCTTATGAAGTGAATTCATCTAACCTTTCACCTGTCAAATTCTTTTTTCCACATTAAAAACATAATGTTCTTGTTCTTGTTAGGGGCCATTGAATCAGTTCTGACTCAAGAGACCCTATGTACAAGAGAAGGAAACACTGCCCGGTCCCATGCCATCCTCACTATGTTTGAGTCCACTGTGTCAAACCATCTCATTGAGGGTCTTCCCCTTTTTCACCGACTCTCTACCAAACAGGATGTCTTTCTCCAGGGATTGGTCCCTCCTGATAACATGACCAAAGCATGAGAGATGAAGTCTCAGCATCCTCACTTCTAAGGAGCATTCTGGCTGTACTTCTTCCAAGACAGATGTGTTTGTTCTTCTGGCAGTCCATGGTGTACTCAATATTCTTCAACACCACAATTCAAATGCATCAACTCTTCCTCGGTCTTCATTTTTCACTGTCCACTTTTCACATGGATAGGAGGCAATTGAAAATACTATGACTTGGGTCAGGCACACCTTTGTCTTCAAAGTGACATCTTTGCTCTTTAAACTGCCGCTGCACGATTTTCTCTTTGGAGGTGGGCCTAAATTATTTTATTTCTCAAAATCCTTTTAAACTAGAAACAACTTATTTTGTCAATGATGCTTTATTTTGGTTCTAAGGTATATTTTACATCTACCAAAATGAATCTTTCTTACACTTGTTCATTGTTGTGTAGTTCCTTGTGTTGGCAAAGAAACCAAAAATTTGCATGAATAAATAGATTAAACCAATCCCACAAAATGTTTCTTTCTAAAACACTCCCTTATTATCATTATAATAGTTATTTAGTAATCATCTATGAGGGTTTTACTCTCATTCTTTCATTGAATTTCCACGGTAATACTGTAAGGTAGACAGTATTACAATGTCCCTGTTTTACAGGTGAGAGAATCAGGTATCCAAGAATTATAACGACTTGCCAAGTGTGGTCCAACTGCTAAGTAGTAGATAAGGAATTCGACCCAGTGACTACAAAGCCTCCGGTGTGGCTGTAATCTAAGGCAAAAATGTCTTTGGTTAATCTGAGCGACTAAGAAAAATCAAGATTGGTCATTGGAGACGGAAAAGACGCAAATATTTCGCCATAAGGCAACAGAAAAACCACTTTCAGATTGGCCACCTTGGATCCATGAGGATATTTTGGTTTCCTCCCTGCCTAGCCCAAGAGCATTCAAGGCTGCAATTGAAGGATGCAGTCAGAGAAGGCAGAGGCCACTAATCCCCGCGAATCGCCCGGCGAGCTGCAGCGCCGCCTGCTGGAGAGATGTAGAACCGATCGCCAGCCATCCACAGGGCTGCACTGCCCGCAGTCCAGCAGGTCGCGGTAGGTAGTCCGGACACATCCGCGGCTGGCAGTCTTAGTCGCCGCTGTCCAAATCGAGCCATGCTCGACGATCAACACCTGCAAAGACAGAGCCTCTCTAAGCCGAGCCGATGGGTCTTCCTTCCCCTTCTCCACAACCCCAAATCCTGGAGAGGTCCCTACACTAGCCGCTGTCTACGCGAGAACTCCGCCCGAGGCGCGAACTCCGGGAGGGCCTTGTCCCGCCCGCCGCGCTCTACGGTCCCTAGAAGTCTCCTGGGGCACCTGGGGGAAGGTCCGGGATTTATCCTCGGCTGGGACCCAGGATTCCCTCTTGGTCGCCGTCTCCCTGTTCACCATTACCACTACCACCCAGGCTAGAGAGCCGGGAAGGTCCACATCTGCTCTCGCGCTGAAGATTCCAGCGGCGACTCTCAGCATCTCCCCAACTCACAGCCGCAAACCTGTCTTAGCTCTGACCGTCTCTCCAGGAGGGGAGAGAGGTGGGCAGGGGAGAGACGGCGGCCAGGAGCTCCACAGCGGGCTGGGGTCGCAGCCCCTGGTCCAGTCGCCCTCCTCCCGGGGATATTGCCACTTTTAGTGCGGACCACACCTGCCTGGCGCTTCTCAGGCAGGCCAGTCCATTTCACCTCGTCCTCATCACTGCTTCCCTCGTCTGGGGGAAAGGCAGAATTCCCCCTGAGCCAGACCCTGTGCTGGGCACCTATTCCACTCACTTCTTACAGCATCTGTCTCATTAAGCTCTCATTCAGCCTCCCTCCTTTCCCACCCTTCCCACCTCACCCTGCTCAGTGGCCACAGAGATTTTACAGGAGTCAATGTTTTTTAGCTATACTTCCACCGTTCTCTCTGAACCTGATTAAAACTTCTTTTTACAGAAGGAGGAAACAGTTCCCAAAGTGTATGAAGTGGACTGAGGAAAGACCTGTATTTTTTTTTAAAAAAAAAACCTTACTAGCCTTCAGAGCCTTTGCCCTTTAGCTCTGGGGCGTTGTCATTCTTAACTTGCCTTCTATATACTTTGACAGAAATTCAGGGCTCAGTAACCAGTTTAAGGGAGATGTTATGTGTGTACACAGGAGGAGGTATTTTGGCAGTGGGAAGAGTTTATCTTCTGATTTCCTATCTTCTATCCTCCTACCTAGGAGCTCTGGTAGCATAGTGGCTAAAGCACTTGACTGCTAACCAGAAGGCTGGCGGTTCAAACCCACCAGCCACTCCTCGGAAGGAAGGTTGGGCAATCCTACTTCCGTAGTGATACTGCTTCGGAAACCCAAGGAGGGGTCGCTATGAGTCGGGGCCGACTCGACGGCACATAACAACAACAACAACATCCTCCTACCTGGCCTGCGCATAACCTCACTGAATTGTAAATCTGGCCTGTGATGTAACCCTAAAGCTACGCACCTGGCACTAGTGCCAGAATTAATGAGTGTTAGGAAGTACGCCTCAGTGGTGTTCAGTTAGTCCTCTGTACCCTGCAGGCAGTCCCTCGGTGGTATGAACGGCTAATGCACTCCTTCCCTGCTAACCAAGAGGCTGATGGTTGCAGTCCACCCAGAGGGACCTCAGAAGAAAGCCCTGGCGATCCACTTCTAAAATCTGCCATTGAAACCCTGTGGAGCTCAGAGAGCCGTGAGTCAGAGCCAACTCAATGGCAGCTACAAAAATCAAACTCACTGCCGTCAAGTCAATTCAACTCATAGTGACCCCTCCTTGGGATTCCAAGGCAGTATCTCTACAGAAGTAGATCGCCCAATCTTCCTTCTGAGAAATGGTTGATGGGTTTGAACTGCCAGCCTTCTGGTTAGCAGTCAAATGCCTTAGGCACTAATATCCTGCAGACCCTATTTCCTAGGCCCCGACTCCAAAAACCAAACTCACTGCCATCAAGTTGATTCTGACTCATAGCAACCCCCATTGGGTTTCCAAGGCTATAAATCTTTACAGAAGTAGCCTCATCTTCCTGCCACAGAGCAGGTGGAGGGTTTGAACCACTAACCTTCTGGTTAGCAGCAAATTCTTTATCCATTATGCCACCAGAATTCCTTACTCCTCGGCCCCCAAAAACAAATCCACTGCCATCAAGTCGATTCCAACTCATAGTGACCCCCACTGGGTTTGCAAGGTGGTAGATTGCCCACTCTTCCTCCACAGAGTGACTGGTGGGTTTGAACTGCCAACCCTCTGATTAATAGTCCACTGCTACACCACCAGAGCTCCTAGGCCCCATCAGTGGGTAAAATCTTGTCTTGAAGAGAACTGTGTCTCTATCTTTTGACAAACCTAGTTTGGGAATAACTTTGTCCTTGAAGACCTGCCTGTCCTCACCGCTTACCCACAGCCAGGGCAGCTCTCTTTGCCCCTTTTAGGAATGAGTTTTCACTTGTTTCTCAAAAAATAGATGTTGCTCTGGTGTTCTTCCCACCACTAATAAGTGACAAACAAATGCTCTGCCTTTACAGAACCCTGTGCTCAGCAGGTCAGCCTGGCCTCTAGAAATGCAAACTGGAGTTTCAAAACAATGAAAAGATTCCTGGAGGATTTTGCAGGTGTTGGGAAAGTGTCTCTGGGCAGATCACACACGGTGACAAGTTCTTTCCAAATTGGGACAATTCAATCACACCTTTTACAAAGAATTGACTTTCCACACATAACGCAGGTGGGAGCTGCCCTTGCTGGTTTTGCCCAAAATCTTGAAGTGGATTAGGGACTATATGAAACAAATACAAGGTTCTCTGAACACTGCTTCCATGCTGTGGCTCACGTGAACTGGCAGACAGGCACAGACAAGAGGAGATGGTCCGCTTCCAAAGGTTATATCAGAGTTTGACCATTCAGCCTCAAAAGCCAGCAGCTGCTGCAACTCCTTTCCACTGCTAGCTGTCCCAGAAAGAAACAAGCAGCTAGACAAAGGAGAAAAGCAGCTCTGGTGGCGTAGTGAGTAAGGCATTTGGCTGCTATCAGGTCAGAGGCTCAAAGCTACCAGCTGCTCCATGGGAGGATGATGAGGCAATCTACTTCCTTAAAGATTTATTTGTTGTTGTTGTTACGTGTCCTCGAGTCAAACTTGACTCATTGCGACTCCTGCTTGGGTTTCCTAGGTGGTATCCTACGGAAGTAGATTGCCCAAACTTCCTTCCAAGGAGTGCCTGGTGGGTTTGAACCACCATCCTTCCGGTTAGCAGTCAAGTGCCTTAGGCACTACACTACCAGATTTATAGCCTTGAAAAACCAGTGGGGGTCACTATGAGTCGGAATCAACTTGATGGCAATGGATTTGGTTTTTTGTTTTATTTTGTTTTCTTTTGGAAAAAGGGAGGAGGTCTCACACCCTAGTCACCTTGATTAACATCACTTTCTACTAGAAATTGTATTCTTTTCCCTTGAAATTCTCTTTATCAGGGAAATGGTACCTTGGTAGGAGAGGAGAAAGACCTGTACTTTACATAAGAAAAATGTTAAGAACTCCCTGAGAGGTAATGCTTGAAAATATTTTGACTGGGGATATTTGTTGTACAAATATTTGACTTGAAATGCAAAGTCCTATCTGCAAGAGTTATGAAGGTTTAAAATCATACTAAAATATAAAAGGGAGCTCTGGTAGCGTAGTGCCTAAGGCACTTGACTGCTAACCAGAAGGCTGGTGGTTCAAAGCCACCAGCCACTCCTCGGAAGGAAGATGGGGCAATCTACTTCAGTAGTGAGTCGGTTCCAACTCGACAGCACATAACAACAACAACAAAGTATAAAATGTAAAAGACTGATGGTAGATTCTTGTCTAAGATTGTTTCACTGTTGTTGGAGGAGAAGGGGGAAGGAGCTGTGGTAGCCTAGTGCCTAAGGCACTTGACTGCTAACCAGAAGGCTGGCACCCACCAGCTACTCCTCGGAAGGGAGGTTGGGTAATCTACTTCCGTAGTGATTGCGCCTCAGAAACCCAAGGAAGGGTTACTATGAGTCAGGTCCAACACAACAGCACATAACAACATTATAAGAAAAATATTTATGAATGTGCAGGGAACGAAGCCTTATTCTGGGGATAACCATCCTACTTCTACTTTGACATCTTGACATGGATCTCCTTTGATGAACACAGGGAAACCTGATGGCTCAAGTCTTGAAACGAAATGAAATATTTCCTTGTTATCAACAGCTAAGGCAGTCTCTGTGAGTCTCAGGTTCAATGTATTTAAGGCATTCAATTAATAGCCTTAAATACATTCATCATTTTAAAAATTCAATTATCAGTAAAAAAGAGTAATTTTAACATTGAAGTGGATGAACTCAGTGTTTGATTCAAATGTCTAGAAAAAAAATAAGAAAGCGAGAGGAAAACATAAAAGAAAAAAAAAGACTACTAAGTTTCTAGCTACAATGATGGAGAACTCCCATCCAGAGCCTGAATCACCTTCATTTGCATCACCCTCTGGCCCAGGAGAACCTGTTCAAGTTTAGGATTTGTCCCTGCAGGGTTCTTAC
This sequence comes from Orycteropus afer afer, assembly GCF_000298275.1. Classification (NCBI taxonomy): domain Eukaryota; kingdom Metazoa; phylum Chordata; class Mammalia; order Tubulidentata; family Orycteropodidae; genus Orycteropus; species Orycteropus afer. The sequence continues at coordinate 1,784,359 of NW_006921872.1, read as the reverse complement.
TTGCCCCAGAGGACCTGGAGAACGCCCAAATGGAGCCAGCAAGACTCTCCCAAACAAAGTAGAAACAGGCAAAACAACTGCACAAAATTTAAATTGCCCAAATTCTCACCATCCAGAGAGAACTACTAACTAACATTTTAGCCTATTGTCTCCCAGCATGAACTTGAAAATGTAAGCACTCTGGATGTGTAGTAAGGACGTAAATTGTGTCCCTGAAGTTGTAACAATCACTTCTGTGTCCTACACCCCTCAGTGGGACACCAGAGACTACCAACTAGACTTAAGAGTTCTAACATATTCTCAAGGTAAGATACTAAACATTTGCCTGACCCCTTGGCAAGAGGGATTAGATGCACTTTCATCAGTAGTAAAGTGACTTTCTGTGTGTGGTTTGGGGAGGGAGACCTACCAGATGGGGCTGAGGGGGTGCACCGCCACACAAACACACATACACATACACATTAGTTGAGAAAGTCTGTTCTAGGAAATCCATGATTGCTTTAGGGGGTACTTCTTTGCTTTTGCATGCAAAATGTACGGGGCAAGGGTCCTCGGCTTTCACTGAATTCTCAGAGACTACAATTCCCTCAAAATGCCATGGAACCTCTGTTGATCCCTTCCAGCTCTAATACTCTAGCACTGGTTGAGGTTAGGACAATTAATCTGCCTGCTCACTAGACAACCAGAAGCTCTGGTGACATAGTGGTTAATGCATTTGGCTGCTAACCAAAACATCAGTGGTTCAAACCTACCAGCCACTCTGTGGGAGAAAGATGAAGTAGTCTGCTTCTGCAAAGATTTACAGCCTTGGAAACCTTATGGGACAACTGTCCTCTGTCCTCTAGGGTCACTATGAGTTGGAACCCCTTCAATGGCATTGGGTTTTGTTTTGATTTTTTTTTTTTTTTTTTTTTTTTTTTTTTGGTTTGCTTACTAGACAGAAGCCTTGGAAGAACTAGAGGACAGACAGGGAGGTTTGAGGATAGAGAGCAGACCCATGAAACACACACAGAAGCCTTAAACTTCTTGGTTCATACGTCTTGCTTTGGCAGTGCTTCCTCTAATATCTAGCCATCAGAGATTTGACAATTATGTAAAAATAAAAATAAATATGCCGTTTCAATAACATGCCCAAGAGAAATGTCTATTCTCAGTTGCACTTGTGACAGGGGTCAAATTAAGAAATGGGATAAAACAAGAGCTGTTGTTGTTGTTGCTATGTACCGTCGAGTCGGCCCCGACTCATAGCGACCCCTCCTTGGGTTTCCGAGGCAGTATCACTACGGAAGTAGGATTGCCCAACCTTCCTTCCTCCGAGGAGTGGTTGGTGGGTTTGAACCGCCAGCCTTCTGGTTAGCAGCCAAGTGCTTTAGGCACTATGCTACCAGAGCTCCTACGAAGGGGATATAAACCTGATTTAAAAACCCCTTTCCATATTATATTTTATTCTGAAACATAAAAGAGTTACGTAAAACTTCTTCAAAGAAAGCTCTGCAAAAACTACGTTGCTTTGGTAGGACTTTGTTGTTCAAAGGCTGCCACCTGGTGGTCAAAGATAGCAAACCCAATAAACAGACCCTTCAAAGAAAAGATGGGAAATTCTAAAAGCCTTAATCACATTTGTTAGCAAAGATTGATAATGGTGAATATCTGGAACATTATGTGAGAAAATATTAACATGCTTGTGCTGCACTAATTATGACCTGAAAGACTACTTTGCCATACACAATGGCAGCAGCATGTTTATCAGAATCCAAACCAACACACCTGACAGTTGATAGCTCTAACATAAAAGAGTTCTATTTTCTATATGCTTTCAAAATGTATGACACAAGTTTTCAAATTCACCCAACAAAATTTTACTAAGATCCTATTATGGTCCAGATACTCTGAATTGTGCTGTGTACACAATAACCAGCAACAAACCCACTGCCATGGAGCCAATTACTACTTATAGCGACCCCCATTGGGTTTCCAAGTCTGTAAAATCTTTAAGGAAGTAGATTGCCGAATCTTCCTCCCATGGAGCAGCTGGTGGGTTTGAACCACCGACCTCTTGTTAGTAGCCAAATGCCTTATTCACTATGCCACAAGAGCTCCTCAGGTACATGATAAAAACCAAAAACCAAACTCACTGCCATCGAGTCAGAACTGACTCATAGCAACCCCCCCTTGGGTTTCCGAGGCAGTATTATTACGGAAGTAGATTACCCAATCTTCCTTTGGAGGAGTGGCTGGTGGGTTTGAACTTTCAGCCTTCCAGTAAGCAGTCAAATACCTTAGGCACTAAGCCACCAGATGATAGAAAACAAAAAAACATCTGCTCTAACAGTCTGGTGACAAACAGGGTCCCCACCCTGACATACGTTTTATATTCTTACCTAAACTCTGGGGCAGGAAGGAGCTTTCTGGAGAGGTGGAAATGAGTGATTATTCTAAATGGAAAAATTTCAAACTGGAGGCACTGGTGTCAGAGGGAAGAATATGCATTCCCAGGAAACAACAGGTCAAGATGTGAAAAAAAAAAAAAAAAAAAAGGGGGGGGGGGAGGGGCGTTAGGCTTGTAAAGGAGCTCTGGTGGCATAGTGCCTAAGGCACTTGACTGCTCACCAGAAGGCTGGCGGTTCAAACCCACCAGCCACTCCTCGGAAGGAAGGTTGGGCAATCCTACTTCCGTAGTGATACTGCCTCGGAAACCCAAGGAGGGGTCGCTATGAGTCAGGGCTGACTCGACCGCAAACAACAACAACAACAACAATGTCAAGATGTAAACAATTCATTCCCAGAAAAAAAAAAAAAAATGTGTTCATGGCTACAATCATGTATAAACCAAAAAACACACACTGCCATCAAGTCAAATCCAACTCATAGCAACCTCTCCATGGGTTGCCTAGGCAGTATCACTATGGAAGTAAATTTCCCAACCTTCCTTCCGAGGAGTGACTGGTGAGTTTGAACAGCCAGCTCTTTGGTTAGCAGTCTAATGCCTTAGACACTAGTCCATCAGAGCTCCTGCAATCATATATAACTGACTACAATTATGTATAACCTGCAGTCATGTATAGCTGACTACAGTTATGCATAATCGAACCAGCTGACGCCTGCTCATCTAGTTGGACACTCACTCCTCCCTAGCCTGTTGTTGTTGTTGTTGTTATGTGCTGTCGACCCGACTCATAGTGACCCCTCCTTGGGTTTCCAAGGCAGTATCACTATGGAAGTAGATTGCCCAACCTTATGGAAGTAGATTGCCCAACCTTCCTTTGGAGGAGTAGCTGCTGGGTTTGAACCACAGCCTTCTGGTTAGCAGTCAAGTGCCTTGGGCACTATGCTACCAGAGCCAACTTTTACATTTCAAAGGACTTCAACCTGAAGTGATCTTACCTACAATCAATCATTAACCCCCTACCTTTCCTTTGTTCTCTATGTGTATACACCCTTTTCTCCTCTTGAACAATGGAGTGCTTTGTATTTTTACTTAGTGCTGCCAGGCTGGAGCTGTATTATTCCTCAATAAAATTTTTCTTTCACTCCTAACAGAGTACAAGATTTTCTTCTTTGACATCTCACATTAATAAAAATGCATACACTTAAAATCTGTGCCCTTCAGGATACAAGATCAACATGCAAAAATTAGTTGGATTCCTCTACACCAGCAAAGAGATTGCTGAAAAAGAAATAAGGAAATCAATACCATTTACAATGTTGTTATTGTTGTTGTTATGTGCCTTTGAGTCCAACTCATAACGAACCCTCCTTGGGTTTCCGAGGCAGTATCACTACGGAAGTAGATTGCCCCATCTTCCTTCTGAGGAGTGGCTGGTGGGTTTGAACCGCCAGCCTTCTGGTTAGCAGTCAAGTGCCTTAGCCACTATGCTACCAGAGCTCCCTACCATTTACAATAGCTACCAAAAAATGAAATACTTGGGAATAAATCTTACCAGGGACACAAAAGACCTATACAAAGAAAACTATAAAAGACTACTTCAAGAAACCATAAGTGATCTACGTAAATGGAAGAACATCCCGTGCTCCTGGATAAGATCGATCATTGTGAAAATATCAGTTCTACCCAAAGCAATCTGTACATTCAATGCAATCTCAATCCAAATTTCATCAACATTGTTCAGGCTATGGAAAAACCAAGCACTAACTTTATATGAAAGGAAAGAAACCTTGGATAAGCTAACTATTATTGAAGAAGAACAAAGTAGGAAGTCTCACACTTCTGGATCTTAAAACCTACTATACAGCCACAGTAGTCAAAACTGCCTGATATGAGTACAATGACAGACACATAGACCAATGGAATAGAAATGAGTACCCAGAAGTAGATACATCCACCTATGGTTAGATGATTTTTGACATAGGGCCAAAATCCATTAAATGAGGAAGAGACTGTCTATTTAACAAATGGTGCTGACAAAATTGGATATCCATTTGCAGAAAAATGAAACAAGATCAGTACCTCACACTGTTATCGGACCAAACGCAGGTCCGTGCCCAGTGCCCAGTGCGCAGTCAGGCCAAAATAGTTTACACACTTACACACCGACAATGAGAGGAGAGAAAATTATTTATTGCAAAGCAGCAGTGCAAGGAGTTAGGGGTAGTTTAGTACCCAGATCTTAACTCCCAGAGATGCCAGGGAAACACAGTTTTTGTAGGCTTCAGGAGAGGGGGTTGTGCATATTCACAAAAGGTTGAGGAATTTGGGGCATGAACGCAAAATGGGTGACTGGGATGGGTCACACTAGTTTCCTGCTATCAGCTGATAGGCGCTTGGGCAAAGGGGAGAGGGTCTGCAATTAACTTTTGTTCCTTTTGTCCTATGGCATGTCCCTGGGCCAGAGTTAATTTACAAGTTGTTTCTAAAATACTTTCAGCAACCTATCATCTGCAGGAAGGAATGTTTTCCATTCAGTTCTTTAAGGAACTGAATATCCATCTGTCTGGGGTAGGAAAATAGGGGTAATTTAGTTTACTCATCTAATTATCTGTCTTAACCAGGGTGGGGGAATAGTTGGAGTAATTTAGTTTACTTAAATTCATTTATCTATTCCCATCCAGGTTCCAGGGTGGGGGAAATAGTAGTTTCAATTCCCCCTTAGAATAGATACTGTTCCACATTCTTGGGGAACAAACACTTTACTCGGTTTCAACACCATACACAAAAACTCCAGATGGATCAAAGACTTAAATGTGAAACCTAAAACTACAGAGTCCCTCAAGGAAAAACTGGGGCAAATTTAGGGGCCCTAATATGTGGCATAAATAGCCTACCAAGAACAACCCAAAATGAACAAACAGCAGAAGAGAAACTAGATGCATGGGACCTTCTAAAAATTAAATTTGTATGGGCTTCGAAAGATTTGTCCAAAAGAGAATCTACAGATTGGGGAAAAAAAATATTCGGCAATGATGTATCTGACAAGGGATTTATCTGTAGAATTTACAGAAAACTCCAACACCTCAACAGCAAAAAGACAAATAATCCAATTAAAAAATGGACAGAAGACATGAATAGACACTTCACCAAAGAGGATATTCAAGCAGCTGACATATGAAGAAATGCTCACCATCATTAACCATTGTTGTTGTTGTTGTTATGTGCCATCGAGTCGGCCCCAACTCATAGCGACCCCTCCTTGGGTTTCCGAGGCAGTATCACTACAGAAGTAGGATTGCCCAACCTTCCTTCCGAGGAGTGGCTGATGGGTTTGAACCTCCAGCCTTCTGGTTAGCAGTCAAGTGCCTTAGGCACTATGCTACCAGAGCTCCTCATTGACCATTAGAGAGATGCAAATCAAAACAACCAGATACCATCTTGCCCCAGCACTAGTAGCAACGTTCAACAAGACAGAAAATAACAAATGCTGGTGAGGATGTGGAGAGATTGGGGCTTTCATACACTGCTGGTGGCATTGTCGAATGATACAACTACTGTGGAAAGCAGTATGGTGAATCCTTAAAAAGTTAGAATTAGAAACACCATTTGACCAGCCATTCCATTACTAGTTATGTATCCTAAAGAAGTGAGGGCCAGGACAAGAACAGATATATGCACACCCATGTTCATCACAGCACTATTTATCATAGCCAAAAGATGGAAACAACCTAGATGCCTATCAATAGAAGAATGGATAACCAAACCGTGGTACATACACACAATGGAATACTATGCAACCCTAAAGAATAACGTTAAATTGGCAAAACACTGCATAGCATGGATGAACTTGGAGGACATTATCCTGAGTGAAATAAGTTAATCACAGAAGGACAAATATTGTATTAGTCTGTTATTGTAAAAAGTCAAGGTAAGGTTTATATATGGAAGGAAATTTTCTTTGTTGGTTACCAGGGGTGGGAGGGGTGGGGATTGGAGGGAACTCTGTTAGATAGATAGAGACAAGTATTGATTTGGGTGAAGAGAAGGTCAATATACCAAATGTGAGTAATCAACACGGTGGCATTGAGGAAGAGGAAGATATAGAGAGGTGCATGGGAGGCTCAGACAGCAAAGGTAAACCCTTTTGCACATACAGTACTGCGTTGTCAATGAAGGCAAACATGGATATACAGGTGGACAGATGGGTGGACAGGCTGAACTAGTAGGTATATCCATGCAGGGGGGATGGTGCCCAAGACCATGCATAGGGTTGGCAGACAATGTTTCTACAAGTGTATTGGTATGTTCTGCAAGAATTCCCAGGTATATAGTAGAGATGACAAAGGACAAGGGTGTAATCACTTCTTGGTCACAGCCAGCTACCCAGAGGGAGTGAATAGTTGGACCTGTGGGCTCGGGACCATAGTCACAGGGGACATGAACTTCTATTGACATAACATACTACACAAAACATTGTTCCACATCCTACTTTGGTAAGTAGCAACTGGGATCTTAAAAGCTTACCAGAAGCCATCTAGATGGAACAATGGGTCTCTCCTCATCCAGAGCAAAGAATAATGAATAAAAGCAGACACATGGAAACAATTAGTCCAAGCAACTGGTACACCATGTGATCCTCAGCCTATATGACTGAGACCAGAACTAGATGATGCCTAGCTACCACTGCCAACCACTCAGAGGGGGCTCTATGTAGGAGATCCTGGATAGAGTGGGAGAACAATGTGGAACAAAACTCAAAATCATTTAAAAAAAAAGGGGGGGAGAGGGACCAGGTTTGTTGGTCTGGTTGAGTCTGATGGAACCACTGAGACTATGTTGCCCTTTAGGTCTGGAATTGAACCCACTCCTGTGGCTTCCAGCCAAACAAAAGACAGTTGTATGAGCCGAACATTTACATTAGATAGATACACTCCTTGGAGAGATCAATCATGGGAGAATAGAAGGGCTGTGTATGCACAAAGAGACAGCTCTAAGAGCAGGAGTGCATGGGAGGGAAGGATCCAGGAAAGAGGTAACTATGGGGAGGAAGTGGGAAGGGAGCCGATGCATTGTGGTAAATTGTAGCCAATGTCATGAGATAAAGTGTATGTGAGTTGCTGTATGGAAAGTGAATTTGCTCTTTAAACTTTCACTCAAATCACAATAAAAATAAAAAAAAATCTGTGCCCTTTACTGTACCTAAATTATACATATACTTAATAAAAGAAGAAGAATAGTTTAAAAGCATGAATAATCCTATAACCATGAATGAAATTGATAGTTAGAAAAAAATACACTGCCCCCAAAAAATGTGCCCAGTTCACTTGGTTTTTTAGGTCTTGATGTTCATCAAGATGTACATGAGTATATATATAAGAGTAACTACAGACAGATGGTGCTATGGATTGAATTGTGTCAGCAGAAAACATGTAACAACTTGGCTAGGCCATGATTCATGCAATTATTCTAGGTATTGTAAATCCTAAACTCTATAGGTTAATGAGACAAGATTAGTGGTAGTTATGTTAATGAGACAGGATGCAATCTACAGGATTAGATGGTATCTTGAGTCAACCTCTTTTGAGATATAAAAGAGATTAAACAAGTATTCAGAGATCAGAAAATTGAGCAGGGAGAGGAATGTGTCCTTTGGACTCAAGGTCCCTGTGCTGGGAACCTCCTAGACCCAGAGAAAGACTTATGCCATGACACATGGAGATCTCCAAGGAATACCAGGCCCACAAATGCTGAAGAGACAAGAACCCTCCACCTACACTGTGAGCCAACAGAGAGAAAGCCTTTCCCTAGTGCCTTGAGCTAGTGCCCTATATTCAGACTTTTATCCTACTAAATTGTGAGAGTAAGTTTCCATTGTTAAAGCCATCTACCTGTGGTATTTCTATTATAGCAGCACTGGATAACATCTTTGTTATCTAGATGGATAATGAGGTGAGGATTACATTCTTGGAGTGCAGAGAGGACAGAAGACAGGGATGAAAGATTTTGGGTAATGACAGGTCGACAAAAGGGATATTAAAGGCCTCAAGGAAATCAATAGAACTCCATGGAAAGACTTTGGTTAGCAGAGGACGAAGGCTCCTGGTGTTTATGGCTCCTGCTGGTTAATACTGCAATTATATTGTTCACTGATGCAGAAAATAATGAGTTTGATGCACCAGAATCAAGGCTGAGTTTGGAGCCAAGGATACTTTAAAGATTATTATATCCTCATCCATAAAAGAGGGAATACAGTAGTACCTACCTCATAAGGTTACATACGGTAAGGATTAGATGAAATAATTTTAACAAAATGCTTAGCATAATGCCTGGCACTCAGGAGTCGGACAAATATTAGGTGCTGTAATCATTAGTTACTATTACTACATACATGTTCACCAAGCAACCACTGTGGCATCTTATTTGTGAAAGACAGTGAGGTCAAAGGTTGTATCTAAATTGAGGTTTCTTTTCTACAGAGAGAAGATTTGTTAAGGGCTTTAGGGATTTTCTTTTTTTTTTTTTTTTACAAACCCAAGAACAAGAGAAGACTCCTTCTCAGATAAATCAACAATTTTATCAAAAACAGCTTTTTATTCTCTTTACCTTCAGTGTGATATTATCCTCAAACTACTTTAGTCATAAAGACAAATGTAATTCTGATACATGCTATGACATGGATTAACTTTGAAAACAGCACGCTGAATGAAACAAGTCAGTTGCAAAAGAACAAATATTTCATGATCCTATTTATACGTCCTATTTATATATGAAATATCTAAAATAGGCAAGTGTATACAGACCAAAGTTTATTAGCTACCAGGGGCAGGTGGGAGGGGGAAACAGGGAGGTATTGCTTAAGGGGCAGTGAATTTCTGTGAAGGATAATGAAAAAATTTGGAAATGGACAGTGGTGATGGTTGCAAACTGATGAATGTAATTATCACTGAATTGTACACATGAAAATGGTCAAAATGGCTAATGTTTTGTTATATATATTTCACAACAAAATTATATTTTTGAAAAATCAACTTGATGCAACCGTTGCATCCAAGGTTATTCTGCAGTGAAATCGAAGCTTTAGTTCTGTGCAAGCTTTTCATTCAATAACCACCTTTTTGTGCCTCCGAATTGATTCTGTGATCATCAACTCAACTTCCAACACTTTTCAACTACTTAACATAGATGCCTCAAATGAGCTATATTTTCAAGTAACAGAAGCCAAGCAGGCCAGCAAGATTTTACAGCTGAGTACAGACAGTCCCCATGTTACAAACGGAATCCATTGCTGTGTCTTTAACTCAAATTTGTCGGGCAGTCAGAGCAGGTGATAAGGTTAGCTTTACTTTAGTTCAAGAAAAGGCTTAAAGTCTTTTCAATGATTTAAAAGCTCCACGTGTAGCAAATGAAGGTGACTATGATAAAGAATTTTTTTTCCAGTAAACACTGGTTCAACTGTTTCAAAATGAGAGCAAATTTACATACGTTAAATGGTACACAGGTATGATCCATAAATCAGATTCTCTTACTCAAGGACTGTTTGATTTCCCCACCAGCCAGAAACCCCAAATTAGAAGAAAACTCCGTTCTTTCTTCTTATTATTCTAGCCCCTTGCTCAGAGTGAAGGAGAATTGATGAAACAGACTTCCTGAGAGGAATGTTTAGGTGGCCTTGGATAGAAGAACAGACCAGACTACACCTCCCCGACAAAAGAGGGAAGGAGAACATTACAGAATAGGTGAAGGCCAGTTAAAACTTATCAGCACTTTCAGAATGAAGATCACTCAGGCTGCTTTGATGTAAGGGCGCCACATGGTCCGAGGGACGGAGGGTAAATGAAAAGTAACAAAAATATACACCCAGTCCTCTGTTTCTGTAAGGAGTGCTGGTGGTGTAGGGATTCAAGCATTTGGCTGCTAACTAAAAGGTCAGTGGTTCAAACCCTCTATCTGTTCCATGGGAGAAAGATGAGGCAGTTGCTTCTGTAAAGACTGACAGCCTTGGAAACGCTATGGGGCAATTCTACTCTACCCTAAAGGTTTGCTATGAGTCGGAGTCCACTCAATGGAAATGGGTTTGGTTTGGTTTCTATATTCTCCATTAGACCCATTTTGTATTAGTTTAGTTTTGTATTCAGTTCTAAAGCACTTGGTTTGTGGAAGGCCGTGGTCTTCATTGGGAGCCCTAACTTCATTCTGAGGCTTGACGTAAGTTTCAGATGCCATTTGGGTTCCTTCTGACTATAAACCAGCATTGTGACTATGCATAGACAAGTCCCAGGACAAACCTAGGGAGGGGCAGATTGCATTCAGGAAGAGAATAATTGAAAGTAGATTACACTCTCACAAAGAACTAGGGAACCTGCCTCAGAGTGCCCCTTTCCTAATTTAAATTCAGGTTGTTGTTGTTGTTATGTGCCATCAAGCCGGACCCGACTCATGGCGACCCCTCCTTGGGTTTCCAAGGCAGTATCGCTACAGAAGTAGATTGCCCCATCTTCCTTCCGAGGAGGGTCTTGGTATTGTTTGATAGCCACCTGTAGCTAAGATTTGGGCTTCAAGGTCCTGAGTCACAGACTGTGCAGACCACCACCTAGCCAGGCAGTCAAGGTCCAACACCAATTCTGTAACCTATTCTGATCTTCAAATCCCAAACATGGTCTTTTCTCTGCTTCTGAAGTCCTGCCTGCAACAGTGACAACTCTATGACCAATAACGATTTTGTGATGATTTTAAATTATATATAATTAGCCACATGGCCATGACTCAGCAAATTCCATCAACTTTTTCATGCAGATGGTTTCCCTCTCATCCACAATGACTGTCTTTATCTGTGTTCTGTCCAAGGCTTAATAAAGTGTCTCTATTGAATCTGCTTGAATTTGGGGTCTTTCCCCCTATTACAGTTTGAAGGAGCCTAGCATTTCACTGTTAACCAGAAGGCTGTTCAAACCCACCAGCCACTTCTCAGAAAGAAGGTTGGGCAATCCACTTCCATAGAGATACCGCCTCGGAAACCCAAGGAGGGAGTCGCTATGAGTAGGAACTGACTTGACTGCAATAAGTTTGGTTTGGTTTTTGATTTAGCTCCCATTAGTCAGATCTGACATGAAAAGACCAAACTAAATACAATAATGTTAACAGTGTGGTTCTCAAACTAGAATTGCTTGACACATTTGAACAATGTTACAGATTGGGTGGAAGGGCTCATAACTAAATAGGCCTGAGCTGGTAGCATGAGGGCCCAAGGCTAAATTCACATGCTCCTTTTCCATGGAGACAGCTATTCTGCAACACACACTCTGTCCACATGCAGAAAACAAACAAACAAACAAAACCCACTGTTATCTAGTCAATTCTGACTCCTAGCGACTCCTACTGGGTTTCTGAGGCAGTAAATCTTTACGGAAGTAGATCACCCCATCTTCCTTCCGCAGAGTGACTGATGGGTTTGAACCACCAACCTTCTGGTTAGCAGTCAAATGCCTTAGGCACTGTGCCAGCAGAGCTCCTTGGCACATGCAGAGAGGAATACAAATGCACCCCTCAACACCAGAAAGCACAATTATCTATGAATTCCAGCCACTCTCACCAGAGAACACATCCATGGCAAACTCAAATTCCTAATTCCTAAACTATTTCAAGTCACCGCACATTGTGGCCACTTTAGAACAAGCAATTTTCAGAGCTAATAGAGGAATTTAGCAAAGTTGCAGGGTACAAGGTGAACAAACAAAAATTAGTTGGTGTTATGTTCCCAAAACACAAGTTTTGTAAATCCTTACCTCTATGCCTGTAGTTATAATTCCATTTGGGAATGGGTTGTCTTACTATGTTAATGAGGCAAGATTAGCATAGGGGTATTTTGAGTCAATCTCTTGAGATATAAGAGATTAAACAGGGAAGCCAGTAAACTGAGATGGGGGAAGTTAGATGCCAGCTACTATTACGGAACATTTTGATCAAAGATTCCATTGATAAATCGGATCAAAAGGGGGGAAATGTAGACCAGAATTGCAAATTCCCAGGAACTCTAGACTTCCTCAAGCCATGAAGGTTGGATGAACCCCTGAAACTATTGTCCTGAAATAATCTTTAAACCTTAAACCAAAAATATCTCCTGTTAAAATCAAAGAATTTAGCTTAACTAATAAAAAAAAAAAAATGTCTGCCTTGAGCATTTTGCTCTTTTAAGATCAATCTGGAATCAAATAGACACATGCAACTTGAAAGATTATATAGGAACCTTAGGGGACAGAGAATGTATGTTAATTGAGGAGGCACAACTCTGAAATGGAGGGTTAGAGTGCTTACACAACTCAAAGAATCTAAGCAATGTCACTAAATGGTACATGTAGAAACTGTTGAGCTGGTGTATATTCTCAAAACAACAAAATAAATAAAATTG
>NW_006921872.1:1761694-1765468 GCF_000298275.1 Orycteropus afer afer | reverse complement strand
CCCCTTCAAGGCTCAGGGGTCCAAGATTATCTTCTGTGTCTGTGTTAATTGGTTTCCCTTTTCTTTGTTGAAGAGGGTCTGTGCAGTCTTTCTGCCAAGTCCGCCATCTTGCTGGAATTCTGACATCCTGTAATCAACCACTTCTCTCATTGCAGAAACCTAGTGTCCAGATCTTGCTTTATAAATACCATTCTCCAGTAAAATGAACCAGGACTCCTTGGAGAAGTGGTCCATTCCACAGCTGGGACAAGAAGAGTATAAGATGAGCCTGGAACATCTTGTGGGGCCAGAAAACAAGGAAGCACTAAAAAATATGTAGGGGGTGATGGTATGATTTGGGAACAGATAAAGGTGATGGTTGAACAACATAATGATGTGACTAAACTATATATGAGAAGAATGTTGCAATGGGAAATGTTTTGTTACATATACATTAACTATAATTTTAAAAAAAAGTTGGGGGGCATGCCAAAGCAACACAGGGGCCAAGCTGAAGGAGACTGTAACAGCTGAAGATGAAACAAACTGAATAACAAAATAAATTATGAGAGTATTGGATTATAACATACAGAATAAAACAAATATCCATGAGTCCATACTGATAAATAAACAATTGAATAAATAATGGAGAAGCAATAACCCTTTCATACAGAAGAATTCCAATTAATAAATTTTAAGGAATGAGAGAAATAGAAAATTATCATTAGCAAACATCATATCAATAATGTTGCAGGTAAGATCCACCAATAGATACCAAAATCACTGGGCAAAAGTTTGGAGAGAAACAATAGTAGCATAGACTTGAAACATCTCCCCCAAGGGAAAAAAACTAACTTTGAGTGGAGAAACCTGCAGACACCACCTTAACCAAGTGATCGAGGTTAGCATCACCTTACCAACACCACGCACTCCTAATATGCTGCACTGAGAAGGACATAACATCACTTCTGTGATATTTTTGGCAAAAAAACACACAATCTAATCATGAAATCTAATCATGAAAAAACATCAGACAAGCCCCAACTAAGGCACATCCTACAAAACTAGCCAGTACTTATCAAAAATGTCAAGGTCATTTCAACCAGGAAAGGAGAAACTGTCGCAGATTGAACCAGAAGGCTGGAGGTTCAAACCCACCAGCCACTCCTCGGAAGGAAGATGGTGCAATCTACTTCCATAGTGATACTGCCTCGGAAACCCAAGGAGGGGTCGCTATGAGTGGGGTCTGACTCGAGGGTACATAACAACAACAACAACAACAAGGAGACATGACAAATAAACACAAAGTGTGATCCTGGATTAGATCCTGGAGCAGAAAAAAGACATTAGAAGGAAAACTGGTAATACTCAAATAAAGTCTAAAGTTTAATGAGTGACGCTGCTATGGAAGATCTTCACTCTGTGACACTCTTTACCTGTTATATTTTCTAAACGGAAAACATACTACTTTTACTATGTTGTTGTTGTTGTTATGTGCTGTCGAGTCGGCCCCGACTCATAGCAACCCCTCCTTGGGTTTCCGAGGCAGTATCACTACAGACGTAGATTGCCCCATCTTCTTTCCAAGGAGTGGCTGGTGGGTTTGAACCACCAGACTCCTGGTTAGCAGTCAAGTGCCTTAGGCACTATAGGACATATTATTTGTTCTCTGTTCTCTATTAAAGGTAGTTAACCTTTTCCTTTCTATCACGTCTATTTATGCAAAATTATCTCAGAAAATGCGATCATAAAAGGGTGGTAAGTGGCAACTTACTTACTGCTTATTTTGCTTCCCATGCCTGCCACAACTCTTGCTTTTAGCATTCTCCCTAGCATCACAGCACTCATCACATGAAAAAGGTACGGACACCGTGATTACTATGTGAAAAAAGCTCATTGGTCAAGGGCTCTGTTAGTCATGGGTCCTACTGTGTTATAGAAATAGAAATATGGGTGGTTTTCCTCCTAAAATTCCAAATAAGGTTTAACAATAAAAACATATATATAAAATGAGGTACAGCACACATTCACCTGATGACTCAACAATTCCACTTCTGCGTACCCAAGAGAAAAAAGAGAAATCTGTCCATGATCTATGCAGCACTAGGAATCTCAAAATCACTGCATTGAACAAAAAAGCCAGACCCACGAGTGTACACTGTATGAGTTCATTTCCATGAAGTTATAGAACAGACAAAACCAATCTATGCTAAAAGCAATCAGAACAGTGGTTGGGGGTTGGGGAGGACTGCCTGGCAAGGGAAACAAGGGAATCTTCTGGGATGAGAATGCTGAGAGAAATTCTCTGTATCTTGATCAGCTTGATAGTTGCATGAGTATATGTATTTGTCAAAACTGATCAAATATATATCTTATTATATATTTTACTGTATGTAAGTTATGCCTCAATTTAAAAGAAAGAGTTTGATGAGGAAAAAATGTAGCATCAGGTTTCATTTTTGAGTCATAATCATCTCGTGAATAAAATGTGAGAGTATTGGGGGTTAAAAAAAAATCAACGTCTGAAATCCAGTTAGTCTGATGATCTTGTTGCTGCTTAGGTGGAAGGAACTGTGGGGATCTGCCTTGCCTGCATTCTTCGAAAAGAATCAATCATTCCTTTCCAAATCCTCCTAGGTATGAGCCAAAAGAAAGCAAACTTCACGCTATTCTCTCATCTTCTTTTCAATCGTAGATCTATGAAACTCCTTATAGAAGTCTGTGATGTGTTTCCTTCAGAACAATGGTCCTTAAGCATTCTGAGGTTACAAATTCTTTTGAGACATCTGATAAAAGTCACTGACCATAACTCTTCATCTCAGTAAAATGCAGTGGCTTCATCTAGTTCTCTGTTAGACCCTCATATGTTTAAACTTTGAGAAAAGCAAAGAACCATATGTGATGGAATTGCAAGCAGAAGTAGAAACTCAAGGCTTGCAAGAAGTCAGGCAGAGGGTAGAAGCTTCAGCCTACCTGCCTTGGAAACATCCCACCTTATCCCCAGGCCTTGCAGCTATCAGCACACTCAGCAGCCCAGGCTGTTTCCACCTGTCCACCTCGACAGAACCAGGAGGCACCAGCACTACCCACAGGTTTACCTCATGCTGGGGATGGCATGGTAGCCCAACCGAAACCGGATTCTGCTGGAGCCGGCACAATCTGCAATCACTTCTTCCCCCACAGCGTGCATGTGTTTGAGGAGCTCAAGGTGTTCCCGGGTCACAGCCTTCAGACTAGAAATGGAGGCCCATGGTAAGACCAGCCAGTGGTGACGGGCCTTGGGATATTTATCCTTAATCACCACCACCTGTTCATCTTTGTAAACCTGGCAGAGAGGCACAGAGAAGGAAACATCTCAGTATCTTCTGTGTGCCAGGTGCTATTATATTCATTAATTCATTAACTTTCCATCACAATCTTGTGTAAACGGTCTAATTTATCCCAATATTCGTAGATGACAGCACTAAGACTCACTAGGATAAATTGAATGTCTTACACAAAATCACATAGTTACCAAGTGGGAAATCTAGGACTCAAAGCCAGATCTAGTTGACTCAGAGTCAGTGCTCTCAACCACCGTACTACATAGAATACACAGAAGATGCAGGATACAAGAGTTTCATGGTTGTTGTTGTCGTTGTTATGTGCCGTCGAGTCAGATCCAACTCATAGCAACCCCTCCTTGGGTTTCCGAGGCTGTATCACTACGGAAGTAGATTGCCCCATCTTCCTTCTGAGGAGTGGCTGGTGGGTTTGAACTGCCAGCCTTCTGGTTAGCAGTCAAGTGCCTTAGGC
>NW_006921872.1:1757666-1761594 GCF_000298275.1 Orycteropus afer afer | reverse complement strand
GGGCCACACTCCCTGCAGAAGCTTGGCCTCCGCAGAGTCACTCTGGCCAGTGCTTCCTGAGATGCTCTTTCAGCTGAGGGATGGAAGGCAGCAGCTGCTGGCACTCATGACAACGTAGGGGCAGCTTCAAGAGCTCTGGCATCCCATCTCGAACAGCCACTCTGCCAGTCTCTTGAACCATCTTGATCACAGCTGCAGGCAAGAGAAAAAAGTTCAGATCCCAGCTACTCTGGAAGACTGGTCTCCCACCCACCCACTGCCATCAAGTCAATTCCAACTCAAAGTGTCCCTATAGGACAGAATAAAACTGCCCCATTGAGTTTCTAAGGCTTTTCTGTAAATCTTTATGGAAGCAGACTGCCTTATCTTTGTCCCACAGAGCCACTAGGGAGTTAGAACTACCAACATTTTGGTTAGCAGTTGAATGCCTTAATCACTGACACCAGAGCTCCTAGAAGACTGGTACAAAAGCAAAATCAAACTCACTGCCATCGAGTTGATTCCAACTCATAGCGACCCACATTGGGTTTCTGAGGTGGTAAATCTTTACAGAAGTAGATTGCCCAGTCTTCCTTCTGCAGAGTGGCTGGTGGGTTTGAACCACCGACCTTCTGGTTAGCAGTCAAATGCCTTAGGCAGTATACCACCAGAGCTCCTTAGAACACTGGTATAAGATATCCAAAAAGAAAATGTGACTCCAAATCAAATACATCAGATATCCTAAAGCTAGTAAGCTTCTTGGGAAAATGGGCTTCAAAATCTGAACAACTTATCTTTAAGATGATTCTTTTTCTCCAGATATACTCTAGCAGTTTAACTATGTCAAGGGCTTATCACAGTGCTTTACCCCTGCTGGCCCTTGGTAAATGGTAGCTGTTATTGCTAACACCCCAGCATACTGAAGATCTATACTATACACCAAGAAATGCTGCCTTCTACAGATACATAGTCAATGAACCACCCCTGACACAAGGCAGCCCTTGAGCAGCCCTCCCAGCTGATGGCACAAGAAACAAAGAACTGTTGAGAATTTTCTCATCCATGAACTCCAATAATCCTTAGGGCAACATGAAATCCCTCCCTGTTACAATAGAACTCCTTTTGACCCTGCCAAAGCAAATGTCCAGTCATCCAAGAAGGCTGCTCACAGTAAAATGGCAATTCTACTACAATTCAAATAATTTGGTTTCTTTTAAAGGAGCTCTCTTTATAGAGAACACGAAGTTCTACATGGGTTTTTGAGGCAATGTTATTATTTAGGAAAACAATTGAATCAAGTATAAGAACAGCTGAGAAATGAAACAAATGAGAAAACCAAGAACATTGCTTACCTTGTGAGTCTAAGAAATAATCTGTATTGAAAGAATTCCAGTGCTTTTTGTTTTTAAGGCAAGGAGAATCAAAATCCTGGCTGATCACATGAAGGTGCACATGGCTAGTTGAAAGGGAAAAAGTGACCATTAAACCCATTTAAAATTATGGCTAAATCAAAATGAAAAACAGTAGAAGTATGGGTCCATACAGTATGAATAGTCATCCATTCAATTCACTCATTCACTCATTTAACAATAGTCAACGTTTCTTAAGTACCTACAAAGTGCCAAGCACTATTCTAGGCATCAGGAATTTAGCAATGAATAAGATAGCAAAAGCATCTGCCCATATAGAAATTGTATTCTAATGGAGGGAAACATAAACAAATGAATAAACACGGAAAATTCAAATCATTATCACTGCTAAGGAAAAATAAAACAAGGAAATGGGATAGTGAGGGCCCAGGAGCAGAGGCTGCCTCTTTACTAGCTAGGGTGTTCAAAGGAGGCGTCTCCCATGCAAGCAAAGTCTGAGAGAGGAGTGTTTCAGGGAGTGAGGAAGACAAGTGCAAAGGCCCTGAGATGAGCAAAAGCTTGCTGCAACCAAAGAGAGAGAAGGTTAATGTGGCCACATGTAGTAAATAAAGAAGACAATGGCTGGAAGCCAGGCAGGGGCCAGATCACAAAGGGTCTTACAGGCAGACAAGAGTTTCACATTTTATTCAACGGGGAGTCACTGAAGGATTTTAAGCAGGGGAGCACTAATATCTGATTTATATTTTTAAAAGATCACTCTGGCTGTGGGGTGGAAGAAGGACTGTAGAGAAGGTAAGGGAGACAAAGGGAGACCAGTTAGGAAGCTGTTGCAACAGGCCAAAAAAGAGTACGGCTTAAACTAAAGCTATAGCAGCTAAGGTAATGAGAAGCAATCCAATTTCTAATATATTTTGGGATAGACCCAACAGGGCTTACTAAAGGATTAGATGTGGGTTTAGGGCCTAAAAAACTGACTGGTTCCACCTACTGAGATGGAAAAGACAGGGGAATAGCAGACTTAGGAAAGAAAATCAAGACTTGTTTCAGGCATGTTAAGTCAAGTATAAGGCTTTTTTGTAGTTTTGACTCTTGGGATGATATTAATGTTTCACATTTCCCCAATTATCAAAATCAACAAGTATGTTGGGGAAAAATCAATAAGCAGTAAGAAATAAACCTAACTGGATTACAAATGAATAATGGAACCACACTGAAAAGAGTGGGAAGAAAACAGCTAAACTAAGTAACTCTGGAAAATAGTTTTAGAATGGGTTATTATAAAGGTAAAGACAAAAAGATCTGTATACAAATAATGCACTAATTAGTAAATGTGTTTCTCATAGGTCAGCAATTCTGTAAGTATTTTATACGTATACTCAAACCAAATCAAACCAAACCTACTGCCATCACATCAATTCCAACTCATAGCAACCCATTAGGACAAAATTGAACTGCCCAGTAGGGTTTCCAAGGCTGTAAAGCTTCATGGAAGCAGACTGCATCATCTTTCCCCCATGGAGCAGCAGCCAGGTTCAAAAAGCCAATCTATTGGTTAACAGTCAAATGCTTTTAACCACTACCCTACATACATATATGTGTGTGTGTGTGTGTGTGTGTATAATTCATTCATTCATTCTAGGATTGAACAAATAGGCAAATTTATTATAGCTAATGAGAGTCAGGTTTTTTGCTTTTTTTTTTTATCACTGTTGAAGAAGTTAAAATAAAATAGGGAAAGGGGAATGAACTCTGCAATGCTGGACTGCCGAGGTACCAGAACTCATGGTTTTCCATATACCTATACTATACTGATAAATAAATACAGAAATCAATGCAGATGTGTGCATCTGTGTGTACTAGTTTTCATACATGTATTTGCTGGTTCTATCTGTTAGAGGGCCTAGGAGCAATGACATCCTGGAATCAAAGAAAGTGGTGTATTAAAGTTCCCACTATGTGGAGTCATCTATTTGGCTTTTCAACTCTTTTAAAGTCTGATTTATGTATTTTGGGGCTCTTTCATTGTGTCCATAGATATTTATTATGCTTATATCTTCATGTTCAATTGATCCTTTAATCATTATATAATGTCCTTCCTTGTCTCGTATGGTGGTTTTGGTCTTAAAGTCAATTTGATCAGAAATTAATATCGCCACTCCTGCTCTCTTACAGTTGCCATTTGCTTGATATATCTTTTTCCAACCTTTGATTTTTAGTCTATTTTTGTCTTTATCTCTAAGGCGTGTCTCTTGTAGGCGGCATATTGATGTGTTTTGTTTTCTTATCCAATGTGCAACTCTCCGTCTCTTGAGTGGTGCTGCATTTAATCCATTAACATTCAGGGTAATTATTGATAAGTTTGAATTTGTTGCGGTCATTTTGTTATGTGTTTTTTCATGGTGTCCCTGGTTTCTTTGTTTCGTATTATTTTCTGTGCTGAGATCTTATGTTTATGAGTCGTGTTATCATTTCCTTTGTTGCTGTTGTTTTATTATTTGCTGAATATTTGTGCTTGTCCTCTTTTTTATTGTGATGTGAAGGTTTATCATTTTTCTTTGAGGTTACCCTATGATTTATAA
>NW_006921872.1:1736122-1751661 GCF_000298275.1 Orycteropus afer afer | reverse complement strand
ACTACGGAAGTAGATTGCCCCATCTTCCTTCTGAGGAGTGGCTGGTGGGTTTGAACTGCCAGCCTTCTGGTTAGCAGTCAAGTGCCTTAGGCACTACGTTACCAGAGTTTCATGGAGCAGATATAAAATCCCCACAGGCACAAATTTGAATATACCCTTCTCCACCCCAAGGGCGGTATGATGCATGTACCTGTGTTCTAAGAAGCCCTATCAGAACTGGCCTCTTGCCAAGCCAGGATGTAATTTGAGGAAAATTCAAAGTTCCTCCCAGGATAATGCAGCCCAGTAACTACAGTCACAATACGAAGCTCCCTTGAAAGGGACCTCACTGAGGTTATCACATCTTAGAAGTACCCAAAGGGGAATAGACATTCATTTGAAGCACTTAGCTTCTTTCCAAAGAATTCCAGTTACTACTTTACTGCCAATGGAAAAAGCCATCTGTTCTCACAAAACAGGCCAAGAAAACAAATCTCATTCAAAGAATTGATCTCCTTTGATTTAATTTATAGTGTACACGTGACCTCTATGCAATGGGTGTTTAAAACAAGAAATAGACTTTAATCCCAAAATTTCTTCTTACCTGCATCTTAGGATCTTGCATAGAAACCTTCAAACCTTGACTCCAGTGGCCTAAAAATTCCTAAGACATGAAAAGGGTGACGTAAATTACAAATGCCAACAGCTAAATTTGGCATTAGTTAATCTAGAGGGTGAACCCGAAGTCCCAACAAACTTAGAAATATAGTTAGTTTTTAAAATTAAACTAGATCCCTTTTAAGCCTAAAAGCCCTCCCCGCTTTCCTTCTATTTCACAGCTGGGTATCTAGACGGAGACCAAAGTGCCACCCGATGTGAACTGTCTTCTGTACCCTCTTTCTCTCTTCCTTCCATCTACAGCCTAACAAAGTTTCCACTTTGATATCTGGATGGGAATTACATGATCTAGGCAATGTTTTCCCATGCTAACCTTCGAAAGACCTACAAATGACCAACCCATTTTTAAGTAGTTCATTGTTAACTCTACTGCCATTATCATTCTACCTTAGGAATTCAAGAGAAAAATAAGTAAAGGGGCATTCACTCAAGTGGTTTTCATTCCACAAACAAGTGACTCTTCATCATATTTAATAAACCCCTTCAGGGTTAATAACTCCTTATATATGACTGGGTTTTATAGTGTACAAAATGCTTAAACAGTCATATCTCATTTAACTTCCACATCAAATATCCAGTACCTTACCCTCACCTTTTTGGTAGATGCACCTTCCTCCTTCTTTGGGGGCACAGAGCATTGGGTAGGATTGCTCCCAGGATCCAGTTCTGTCCCTGGCTCAGCTTTCTGGGCAACATGCCTTTCTGTAGACTCACTGTTGCCTGACCTCTTTCTCTTCCTATGTGTTTCCAAGCCAGGGCTTTTGGCCTCTTCCTCAAACTCTACAACATATGGATAAAGTTCATTCACCATGTGGAGAACCTGGCCAGGCTGCAGCTTCATCTCTTGGTCCTTCCCAATTATGACTGAGTCAATGCTGGTCGGATTGACCCCTACCTAAAGAGGAAATGATCAGAAAATAATTTTAACAATAGCAATAACATCTTTAATAATATAGCCATTTACAAACAGGGTCTGTTTCCAAAAGTTCATTTCTAAGTTGGCTACAGGAAGTTTGGAATACATTTTCCCCACATAACCAGTTTCCTAAATCAGTTACAATACCAACCTGGCTAAAGACCCCCATGTTAATCTGTAATGTGGCTGAATGACAGTACTGATTATACTACCAAGTCCCATGTTGTTGTTGTTATGTGCCATCAAGTTGGACCTGACTCATAGCAACCCCTCCTTGGGTTTCCGAGGCAATATCACTACGGAAGTAGATTGCCCCATCTTTCTTCCGACCAAGTCCCATAATTCCATAGAAAATCCAAGAGACTGGAACATATCTCCCCAGCCAGAGTCCAGGGTTAAAAACAATCTCTCCTTCTCCCCTGTCCTGCATTCCTTTGGCAGAAGCAATTCTTTCCCTACTTCTCAGCACTGCCAGAATTCAGTTGTGTTGGGAGAAGTCTTCAAAGGGCAAGAGACCTTCTCTCCTTGTGCAGAGCAAAGAAGAATGAAGAAAAGCAAAGACACATGGAAACAAATTGTCCAAGGGACTAGCAGACCATGAGATCCTCAGCCTATATGACTATGAGACCAGAACTAGATGGTGCCTGGCTACCAATGTCAACCACTTGGAGGGGATCAGTACAGGAGATCCTGGATAGAGTGTGAGAATAATGTGGAACAAAATTAAAAAAAAAAAAAAAACAGGTTTGCTGGTCTGATAAAGCCTGGTGAGATCCCTGAGACTATGACCCCTAGGTACCCTTCAGGTGTGGAGCTGAACTTGCTCCTGTGGCTTCCAGCCAAACAATAGACAGGAATATGGGGTGAACATTTATATCAGATAGATACACATTATTTGGAGCAATCAATCATGGAAGAACAGAAGGGCAGTGTTTGCACAGGGAGACAGCTTGGGGGTGGAAGTGGATGGGAAGGAAGGACACAGGAAAGAGGGAACCACAGGGAGGAAGTGGGAAGAAAGCTGTTACACTGTGAGAAATTTCAGTCAATGTCATAAAACAAATTGTGTATGAACTGCTGTATGGAAAATGAATTTGCTCTATAAACTTTCACTCAACTCACAATAAAAATTTAAAAAAAAAAAAAAGGCAGAAGACCTTTCCATGAGAGAGTAGCCTTCATTGGCTGGCACAGATACTCTAAATTCAATAGCATAAGAAAATCATCAAGCATAATATGGAAATGCGTGTTATAAATACACATACCTGCTTTACCTTGACATATCCCTTGTTACACTCTGCTTTCAACTCTACTGAAAGAGAATGGAAAAAGTTAAATTCCACTTGGAAGCAAGCACTTGCTCCTATTCTCTCTACAGGACAATGAAGCCTTACTCCAGCAGGTAACTTGACAGATGCTTCCCCAAGGCCTATGAGCTAGGGCTCAAAATGCCATCAATTTCTAAGAGCTTCAAATCCAGCATAAAAGGTCCAAAAGTGTACATACTCCCTTGTTGTTGCTGTTATGTGCCATCGAGTTGGACCCAACTCATAGCAACCCCTCCTTGGGTTTCCGAAGCCCTATCACTACGGAAGTAGATTGCCCAACCTTATTTTCGAGGAGTTACTGGTGGGTTTGAACTGCCAGCCTTCTGGTTAGCAGTCAAGTGCTTTAGGCACTATGCTACCAGAGCTCCTACATACTCACTTAACTACTGTTAATATCCCTATGAGACAGCTTCATCAAACCCCCACACATCTCCCTATTCTAAAGCCCCTGGCCTGCTTGGGATCAGACTTGGCAACTAGGGAAGGGGACCCACAAGCTACTGACTAAGGATTAACTCAGGTTTCCACTATTATACAAAACTACCAGATGCCTTCAACAAAAAAGAGGTAAAAGATACATTCCTGGAAAACAAGTTTAGTAGGAGTAGAGGGAATGTTCTGGAAAGAAGATTGCAGGGATAAAACAGAAGTAACATTGAACACTCACATTCTGATAAGTAAATACAGTGTCTAGGGTGTAATAGAGAGTAAAGAGAAGACCCCACAGCTGCTCACCAGGGAGAACAGCTGAGATCAGGCCCACATGCATGCAGGGCCCATGCACCTGATGTTGTGAAGAGGGGAGAAGAGAGAGAATAGCATCTGTTATCTGTCTTGGGCCTAGCCACTCAAGTGTGGCTTTACTCCATTTTAGATTAATTCAGGTGGGAAAAACCATAATCAGTGCTGCAGATTCCAACTCTCAAAGTGCAGAACCCTTGGAAAACCCCTAGGGTCACACTCAGGTGTAGTAACAGTGAGTACATGCAATTATCAAAGCTTTCTGGGAAAAAATGAGGCACATGGTAAGGCTTTTTCCTGAGGGCAAGGATTTTCATTTCATTAAAACTCAAGAAAGACATTTAAAGAGCTGGACGATTTGGCCTTACTGAGATACCAGCCTGTTGTGGGGGCAATACGGAAAAGATGAAACCACCCCATCACTTCTCAGACATGATTTCAGCCCCAGAATTCATCCTTCTCACTGTCCAGGGAGGAATTTTCCTGGGCAAAGCAGAATGAAGGCCTCAGTTGCACTATCCCATGTTAACAGGATGGTGTCTGCCTGCCTCCAACATTCCCCCAACTCCACCCTGAATATCACCAAATTGGGAAGGCAGAATTGGAGATGAATGGGGCCCAGGTATTGGCCAAAAGAATTTAGTTCCTGAGGAACCAAACATGGTTATCTCCACATTCCTAAGACCAGATAGATACCTTGCTGTCGAGAACATTTCTTATCAGTGATCTTGGTCTCCGGGCTGCGCCCAATCACAACTGCTTCCAAATGTGGGAGTCTGATTCGCTGATGCCGACTATCCTGTCTCACCAGCCAGCACACCCTCATCATTAACCTGAGAGACAAAACAGAAAAGTAAGAGAGTCACTGGAAAAACAACTGCACCAACCATGACAAGTCCCCCAGGACACAGCCCAGCACCATCACACATGCCATTTACCAGCTGTTCATCTTACCTGCCTAGATTTAAGACTATAAAATGAGATAACAACAGGATTCACGAGGCTGTTGTGAGGATTAAATAAGATAATGTGGGTATTTACCTCTGTGTCGGAACCATGCTAAGCAATCAAATATATGTTAGGCTTAGTGATATACTCTGTGTACTTGATATTGGGCTACATGCTGATGATCAAAGGATGAATAAAGGTACAGCCACTGTGGGAAATAGTTTGGCTATTCCTTCAAAAAGTTAAACATAGAATTGCCATATAACCCAGAAATTCCACTCCTAGGTATATACTTAAAGGAAATGAAAGCATGGATTCAGATACTTATATACTAACATTCATTACAGCATTATTCACAATAACAATAAGGTAGAAACAATACAAATGACCATCAACAGATGAATGGATACACAACATGTATGTATATGTGGGAGAGAGAGATAGATATACAATAGGATATTTTTCACCCATAAAGAAAACCTTGAAAACATTATGTCAAGTGAAATAAGCCAGACGCAAAAGGACAAATATTATATGTTTCTACTTACATGAAATACCTAGAACAGGCAAATGCAGAGACAAAAAGTAGATTACTGTTACCGGGTATTAAACAAAGCAGGAAAAAAGGAGTTATTGCTTAATGGTATGGAGTTTATGTTTAGGATGATAAAGTCTTGAAAACAAATAGTCTTTATTGCAAAACATTGTGCATATAATTAATGCCACTGAACTGTACAGTTAAAAAGGGATATATATATATATATATATATTTATAAAATAAAATTTGGCATTTTATATACATATATACATACACATATATACATATACATATATACATACATATATATACATACACATATATATGTATACGTTAAAAAAAAAAATACCTCATTGTCATCGAGTCGGATCCGACTCATAACGACCCCTGCCTGGGTTTCTGAGGCAGTATCACTAAGGAAGTAGATTGCCCAACCTTCCTTCTGAGGAATGGCTAATGGGTTTGAACCGCCAGCCTTCTGGTTAGCAGTCAAATGCCTTAGGCACTACACCACCAGAGCTCCCATATGTATATATACACGTACATTTATACACACACACTCACACACACACACACACACTCTCACACACGTATATATGTATGTATGTGGCGAACCTGCTGCAAAAGACCTCTTTCAAGTGTTTAAGAGCAAAGATGTTACTTTGAATACTAAAGTATGCCTGACCCAAGCCATGCTATTTTCAATTACCTCATATATGTCAGAAAGCTGAACAATGAATAAGGAAGACTGTAGAAGAATTGATGCATTTGAATTGTGTGGTGTTTGGAAAGAACATTGAATGTACCATGGACTAACACAAGAATGAAGAAATCTATGTTGGAAGAAGTACAGCTGGAATGCTCCTTAGAAGCAAGAATGGCCAGACTTTATCTCTCATACTCTGGTCATGCTATCAGAAGGGACCAGTCCCTAAAAAAGGATAGCATGCTGGGTAAAGTAGAGGGTCAGTAAAAAAGGGGAAGACCCTCAATGAGATGGATTGACACAGCAGCTGTGACGATGGGCTCAAAGCATGGCAACAATTGTGAGGATGACGCAAGACCGGGCAGTTTCGTTCTGTTGTACGTAGCATCACTACAAGTTGAAACCAACTTGACGCTCGATGGCACCTAACAACAACATATATATATGACGATTTTTAAAAATAAAGATGAATAAAACATTGCCCCTGTGTTTTACAGTCTCAGAATGCAGGGGGCAGATAGATTCATATGCCAATTATTACACTATAATATGATAAGTACCGTTAAGAAGGGAGTAACCAAATACCATATTAGTGCAATGAAAAGGACTGATTATTTCAGAGAGTATCAAAAAAGGCTTCATGAGGAAGAGATATTTATACTGGGTTTTAAAAGATGAGAAGGAATTTGCCTGCCAGAGAACTAAGGGTCTAAGAACAGAGGATGTTCCTCAGGCCATAATCTGTTTTATGTGATAAAAAGGTTTCTCTTCCTTAATCGCCAGAATATACTGATGTTAGTTAGAGCAATTCAATTTACTGCCATCTGCCAGAGAAGTGTATAATAAATATATAAATCTACAGTTTCTAAAGTGTGATTGTGGCATCAATACACAAACTGCAAATCAACAGTAGAAGTGCTAATGTCCTCGGCATTTGGAATAGATAGCACTATGTACAAAGAAGCCATGTGGCACGACTGTGGGACAAAGGGGCTGAAGGAGAAGGATGGGAGACACAGTTGTAGAAGCAACGGATCAGCTTGTACAAGATCTCATGACCATGTTGAGAAGTCCAGATCCAATTCTGAGGACAATTGGGAAACAGCAGAGGTCTAAGAACAAGGAAATGATAAGACTAAGTTTGGCTTTTATTGAAAAACAACCTTTATGGTCATGTAGGATGTCAGCAGAAGAGAAAGAGGCAAGAAATTCAGGAGGGAGATGAGGACTGAATAGAGACAAAGGGGATGGAATGGAGAATGAGGAGAAATCACAAAGACAAACTTAATTATTGACTGCATTTGAGAATGACAAAGGAGTAAAGGAGACACCGAGATTTCTAATTTGGAAGCTACCCATTAACCAAAATGAGGAATACAGAGGGAGACACACTTTGAGGATAAAGAGATAGTAGACAGAGAAACAATTTCAGGTTGAAAGAGAATTAGTTTAAATTGCCTGTGAAGGAAGATCCAAGAGTCAAGGTGGGATACATGAGTATGAAGCTCAGGAGAGAGGAGTGTACATAGTTGAGAGCCATCAAACAGCCAACAAAGAAAAAACAAAGATGAAAGGAAACAATTAGTCCAAAGGACTAATGGACCACATGAACCCCAGCCTCCAGGACCCAGAGACCAGAAGGACTGCATGGTGTCCACTGCTACTACTGCTGACCACTCTGAACAGAATCATGATAGAAGGTTCTGCATAGAGAGGGAGGAAAATGTGGAACAAAACTCAAACTCATATAAAAAAGACCAGGCTTACTTATCTGATAGAGACTGGTAGAACCCCCGAGACTACAGCCCTTAGACACCCTTCAAGCTAGGATATGAACTCACCCCATGGTTCAACTTTCAGCAAAATGACAGGCTTATAACACAAACAATTATATCAGGGAAGTATTCACTCCTTAGAATAATCAAATCATAAGAGATCAAAAGGGCAGCATTTACCCAGGGATTGAAGTTCAGAAGGCAGGAAGGAATCAGAAAGGACAAAGGGAAATAATAAACATGGGGAGGAAGTGGGAAAAGTGACGTTACATTGTGGGGATTGCAACCAATGTCATGAAACAAAATGTGCATGAACTGTTGAATGAAAACCAATTTGTTCTGTAAACTTTCACCCAAATCACAACAGGAAAAAAAAAAAAAAATGTCACTGGAGCTGAAGCAGAGAGAAAGAATAAGATCACCCAGGGACTGGATCTTTGGAATATGCCTCCCTAGATTCCAGAAGCTTATTGAAGCTTAAGCCTCTAACATCAAATCTCTGGAAAATACAGCCTGCAGTCAATGTAGCACTTATCATGCCCTCTGCACAAGATGTGTGTCCTTAAGTAGAAAGAAAAGAAACCAGACTTTTAAAAATCAGAATTTCATTACCTTCTGCAAAGACAAGATAATGTAAAGCAGAGTGAGCATATCACCGTGGAGTAGGTACAAGTTCAATTGAATCAGTCGGGAAAGGTTTCTGAAAACCGCCCAATTAGAGAAGCCCAGGAGCCAAGGGGACTGATAACGAGGAAATGGAGTAGGAGGGGGCGTTCTGCTTTAAAAGATACAAGTGATGGTGTAAATTCAGCAATGGCAAGCCATGGGTTGTGGGCGAAAGACCTTAGATGACTGAACCAGATGAGCTAGAGTCATAAAAAAGGCAGAGGTATTGAAAGAACACTAGGTTGAACAGTTTAGACTTAATATAATCAAAACCAAAAAATAAAGTCACTGCCATGGAGTCAAATCCGACTCATAGCAACTCCCATTGGGTTTCCAAGGCTGTAAATCTTTATAGAAGTAGATCGCCCTATCTTCCTTCTGCAGAGCAGCTGGGGAGTTTGAACCACTGACCTACCGGTTAGCAGCCAAATGCTTATCCACTATGCCACCAGAGCTCCTTTAATACAATAAACATGAGACAAATGCCAAGTTTTGATCT
Source organism: Orycteropus afer afer (assembly GCF_000298275.1). Taxonomy (NCBI): domain Eukaryota; kingdom Metazoa; phylum Chordata; class Mammalia; order Tubulidentata; family Orycteropodidae; genus Orycteropus; species Orycteropus afer. The sequence goes on along the minus strand of NW_006921872.1, from coordinate 1,742,887 downwards.
CTATAGTAAGCTGAAACAAGAGAATTCAAAGAATACTTTGCCAGACAGCTGCATGTAGACAGGCTAGAGTGGAGAAATTTGAAGTCAGAGAGATTAATCAGGGAGGCTGTTAATGTAATGTAGGCCCAGAAAGAAGTCCAAAAGGCAGTTTCAGCAGGTGCTTTGTGAAGGAATTGAAGCAAAGAACATGAAGAGTCAGCCATAAATCTAAGATCATAACCTTGAAGCCACAAATGATAATGGTGCTACAGGCAGATCCCACTTTTAAATGTTATGTGTCTAGAGGGCATGTGTTTGCACTTGTTGGAAACTGAAGACTGAGCTGCAATGGATTGAGAAGTGAAGTATGTGTTTATTAAGAATTAGCAAATAAGTTATGTGGTGACTACTCATGTTGACAATAAAAACCAGAAGAGAATACAGTTTGGCAGCAGGGGCAGGACTGCTGAGAGCATTGTTGCTATCACATGATAATAGGAATTACCCCTCCTGCCCTCTATAAATACACATTCACATACTTTACTCTGCAAAGTTCTCAAGTCATGATATTCCTATTTGCTATTGCCTGAGAAACTGAAGCAGTGACTGCACAGTGCTTATATGATTAATCTTAAACAACATCTTCACCCATCTCAGCCTCCAGCTCCAACTTCCAAGTATGAAGCTTTTTAATATGCAGAATGCAGAAAAATGGGGGGTCTTCCTGAATCTTCAATATAGCCCCTACAGTAAAACCCCATAAACTGCAAGCTCTATAAGAGCAGAAGTCATGCTCATTTTTGCTTATCATTATATCTCCAGCATTTAACACAATATTCGGCACACAATAAGCATTTGATCAAAGGACAAAGCTCATCCTCTAAAATGAACTTTAACCTTTTCATGACCTATGGGACATATATCATCTCCACCATTTTCAGCCTCTCAGGTTTCTTGGGAAACTACTATGCCAGCTGTAGTACATCCGGCCACCTGACATGGAACTGTAACTGCATGAATCTGAAGAAATGGGCCTCACCCCACCAATCTTACCACCAGAGTCCACTTGGGACACATGTGTCCCACATAAATATATCAAAATCCCCATTACCTAAAATTTTTTTGTCTTTGCTTTCAGCATGCCTTCCATTACTGAAAACACGTGGTATCAACGAAATATTTAAAGCAGCAAATAATTTAGTCATGAAAGGGTTAAAAGTTAAAGATGGGTGTAAATTCCGCTAACTTGGTAAGAACTGAAAGGAAGTTTAATGACCTCAATTTTCTCCATAAAATAGTACACTAGGGAAGAAAAGAGTGAAGTCATTGGAAGCTTAATGTGCAAAAACAAAAAAATCAAACCCACTGCCATCGATTCCAACTCACAGTGACAGTATAAGGACAGTGTAGAATTGCCCCAACGGATTTCCAAGGCTGTAAATCTTTAAGGAAGCAGACTACTTAATCTTTCTCCAGCAGAGTAGCTAGCTGGTGGGTTAGAAACACTGACATTTTGGTTAGAAGCTGAATGCTTTAACCACTGTGCCACCACAACTCCTCTAATCCACACAAAAGTCAATACAGAATAATGGCTAACATCAAGGTGTCTTAAGTCAGTGTTTGAGCTCAAATGTTGGCTCTTTCACCACATATTTACTGTGTGACTTGAAGCTAGTTATTTAACCTGTTTCTAAGCCTTTCTTTGGGAGCTCCGGTGGCCTACGGCATTTGACTGCTAACCAGAAGGCTGGCGGTTCAAACCCACCAGCTACTCCTCGGAAGGAAGATTGGGCAATCTACTTCCGTAGTAATGTTGTTGTTGTTGTTATGTGCCGTCCAGTTGGGCCCGACTCATAGCGACCCCTCCTTGGGTTTCCGAGGCAGTATCACTACGGAAGTAGGATTGCCCAACCTTCCTTCGCTATGAGTTGGATCCGAGTTGATAGCAGTGAGTTTGGTTTTTGGTTTAAGCCTTTCTTTCCTCAGCTGCATCAATAACTGTTCTACCCCACAGGGTTGTCCCACGGGCTAAATGAGAAAGTATGTAAATAAGCCTCAGTATCTGGCAAAAAAAAAAAAAAAAAAAGCATTCAACACTATGCAGGAGCTAAGGTCACATAAAAAGATCATTGGACAACACTGTGCAACTAAAGTGTTGTTGTTATGTGCCATCGGGTCAGACCAACTCATAGCGATCCCTCCTTGGGACCCCTCCTTAGGCACTATGCTACCAGAGCTCCCAAATCTGCATTGTCTGCCCATATGAGAAATCCTGTTTCTAAACATTATACACGATTAGCAAAATAAGGCAAATTCCCAGAAAGTTTCAAACCTGGATCACATTAATTCCAGTGGAAATTATATCCCTGCTTTGCTGAAGCTCTCACCAATACGTATGCGGAAAGGTTTGCTTCTTCTGTCCTTCCTCTTACGTGCACCATCTACTGTAAAGGCCCTCAAATTAAGTTCCGTTCAGCGAGCGTTTGTGGAGAAAACACTGTCCTCGAAAAGCTGAGCTGCCTCCTCCGGTAGGCCAGTGTCCACTCTCTAATTAAACCTTTATTCTGCTTCTGTTGCCACCAGACTACGTGCAGGTGTCGGGGCCACACGTGGACAAACCAGAAGTGGAGCAGAGACCAAAATGAGAGCCCACAGAAACACTGCCCACCGGAGCAGGAAAGAAGTGGGGAGCAGAGACCTGGAGCCGAGGATGGGACAACACATGCCGGGAAAGAAGCCTTGAGAAAGTTAATCAAGGCATTACTCAAAATCAGCAGCATCACCGGCCTAAGGCCCCAAACTGGCGGCTGTCAACCCGGCGAGAGGAGGAGTTAAGCCTACGACTCCTTACCTACAAACAACAGATACTGACAAGCTCTCGTTACCCCATCCATGCCGCACCGCTTCCGGCGCCGAGCTATGACGTCATGAGACCAGTTGGCAAGGCACTGATGATGTCACCGACACCTCTCCGAGGATTAGCTAGAAAGATCTGAGCACTCCTGGGCTTGAGTAGTGCCAGCCACTAGCCGCCCTTCTTTGGACATTGACCCAAGTGTGGCTCCTGCCGGTTATCTTGGTGGCGAAGAGCTCTCTAAGCAATCTGTTAGGGCCGCTCTGTAATCACCGCCTTAGTCTCTGAATTGGGGGAGATTTCATGCAACTGTCGCCTCTGTGTTTCTAGGCGGCCGTTGTAGCTTCTTTGCACTCCCTCCGTAAGGCCATCTTTTCGGCTGCTTGTACCTGCTGTAACAGTTCTTCCCCTTTTTCTAAGTTACAGTTGGCTTTCTCTGATAGAAAGGACGCGAGGGACGAAGGCGGGGAAAACCTTCTAAGATTTTTTAGTTCTGCCTCTTGTTGTTGTTATGTGCCGTGGACTCATAGCGACCCCTCCTTGGGTTTCCGAGGCAGTATCACTACGGAAGTAGGATTGCCCAACCTTCCTTCCGAGGAGTGGCTGGTGGGTTTGAACCGCCAGCCGTCTGGTTAGGAGGCAAGTGTCTTAGCCGCTATGCTACCAGAGCTCCTGCCTACACTAATTTAAAACACACACATGCACCACTGCCATCAAGTGATTCCAACTCATTGTGACCCTATAGGACAGAGTAGAACTACCCTCACCGGGTTTTCATGGCTGTAAAGCCTTACGGAAGGAAAAGCAGACAGCCTAAGCGTTCTCCTGCTGGGTGGCTGGTGGGTTCAAAAGCCTTTTGGTTAGCAGCTGAATGCTTCACCCACTGCACCACCAGGGTTCCTTTCACTAATAAACTGAGGAACAATCAGAGTAAAGAAAAGTAGGATGCTGGGATGTGGTATGTTTACTGATTTTTTTTACAGTAATTGCAGGGCATTCCCTAAAAGTCATGTTGCAGTTACCCAGAGGCATTTTCGCAGATGGAAGAATTCTTAACATCATGGGTGAAAGAATGTTGTTGTTGTTATGTGCCATCCAGTCGGACCGACTCATAGCGACCCCTCGTTGGGTTTCTGAGGCAGTATCACTACGGAAGTAGATTGCCCCATCTTCCTTCCAAGGAGTGCTGGTGGGTTTGAACTGCCAGCCTTCTGGTTAGCAGTCAAATGCCTTAGGCACTATACCACCAGAGCTCCCAGGGTGAAATAATAGTTTATCATTTTTCTCATATACAATAGAAACTGGGCCTTAAAGAGGCACATTTCTTAATCAAGAAGGATTGATTTCTTCCATGTAAAACCAGAGACTTAATAGTATAATGCAGACATCAGAGCCATCAAGACAGACAGTGGGAGGATCTTCCAGGAAATAAAGAAGAGAGACTAGCTCTTGTTAGCAAAGAAAATGCAGCCTTAAATTAGGGTCACACCAGAAAGTGGGGAAGTACGGGAAGCATCTCAGCAGCCACAGAGCCAGACCTCATGGCAGTAGAATGCGGTTCACTGCTTAAGATAAAAAGCCTTGGTTAACCTGGTGAATTTTGTTGTTTGCTCAGAGTTAAGCTTCTTGGTTTGTGGATATTGCATTCAACTTTTGAATTGGATCTTTCTAATTGAATTATTCACCCTATAATATGCAAAATTGGGTAGTTTCCACACCCAATTAGGTCAGCCTTTTTTTTATAGTGCAGTAGTAGCCAAGAAGCAGGACACACATCACAATGCATGCCTAAGGGCATGGGAGGCACTTAAGAGTTTCACAGACTCTACTCCAGAACCTGGAAAACTTACCACATATGGATAAATAAAAGTTAATAAAATGGTCTGTGGTAATATCTAAGGCAGTAGTTCTGGAGTGCAGTTCCAAGATAGATACATTTATGACTGGTTTTGGCCAATGGACATTAGAAAGCATAATGCAGGCAGAAGCTTGATACGTTCCTGCACATTGTGGCCTGACTTTTGAGGTGTTCCCTCTCAGACCCCAGCTTCCATACTGTAAGAAGCTCAGCTTAGCCACATGAAGAAGCTACATGAAAACTGAGGTCCCCATGAACAGCCCAGCTGAGCTCCCAACCAACAGCCAGCACTAATTTGCCAGCCATGTGAATGAGCCATCTTGGAAGTGGACCCTCTAATCCCAGTCAAGCCATCCCGGTAGTCCCCACATGGAACAGAGATAAACTATCCCTGGTAAACGCTGCCCAAGGATTTTGAGCAAATAAATTATTGTTACTTTAAGCTACCAATTTTGGGGGCAGTAGTTACACAGCCTTTGATAACCTAAAAACTCTTTTCAAAAAAAGTTATTGTTCCTTCAGTGTGTTGGAATTCTTCAGACTGAAATGTTTCCACAGCCAACTACCCAGAGGGACAGAGTAGTTGAACCTGTAGCCTCAGGACCATGGTCACAAGGGACATTAAGCTCAACTGGCATAACATACTACACAAAACATTGTTCCACCTCCTCCTCTGGTAAGTACCAACTGGGATCTTAAAAGCTTGCAACCAGCCATCTATATGCAACGATGGGTCTCTCCTCGTCCAGAGCAAAGAAAAATGAAGAAAACCAAAGATTCATAGAAAGAATAAGTCCTAGTGACTGGTACATCATGTGATCCTCAGCCTATACAACTATGACACCAGAAGAACTAGATGGTGCCCGGCTACCACTGTCAACCACTTGGAGGGGCATCATCTATGCAGGAGATCCTGGATAGAAAGGGAGAACAATGTGGAACAAAACTCAAAACCATTTGGGGAAAAAAAAAAAGGGGAGGACTAGGTTTGCTGGTCTGATAGAGCCTGTTGGAACCACTGCGACTATGGCCCCTAGCTGCCCTTCACGTCTGAAATTGAACCCACACCTGTGGCTTCCAGCCAGACAAAAGACAGGCATATGAGCTGAACATTTACCTGAGGTAGATACACTCCTTGGACAGAACAATCAAGGGAGAAAGAAGGCCTGTTTATGCACAGGGAGGCAGCTCGGGGCAGGAGTGCATGGAGAGATGGACACAGAGAGGAAATGGGTGGGGAGCTGTTGCACTGTGGTAAATTGTAGTCAACGTCATGAGACAAAGTATGTGAACTGCTGTGTGGAAAGTCAATTTGCTCTGTAATTTTTCACCCAAATCACAATTAAATAAATAAATAAAGACTGAAATGTTTGAACTTTGGGTCAAGACTCAACTTGCTGTAATACAAGAACCACTTTATGTATTTGCAAAAATATTAGTTTATTGTCTGTGCCCTCACTTATCCATAAACTCAATTTGGGAAAAGATCATGTTTGTCATGGTCAACATTGCTTCATTGACCTAGAAAAGCAATACTTTATAAATGAATTCCCACCCTCTGGCTATGCAAAAAAGGAGCTCTGGTGGTGTAGTGCCTAAGGCATTTGATTGCTAACCAAAAGATTAGCAGGTCAAACCCACCAGCCACTCTGTGGAAGGAAGATGCTGCAATCTACTTCCATAAAGATTTACCACCTCAGAAACCCAATGGAGTTTGCTATGAGTCAGAATTGACTTGATGGCAGTGGGTTTGTGTGTGTGTGTGTGTGTGTTTGTGCCTAAGGCACATGACTGCTAGCCAGAAGGTTGGTGGTTCAAACTCACCAGCCACACCTTGGAAGGAAGGTTGGACAATCTACTTCCGTAGTGATACCACCTCAGAAACCCAAGGAGGGGTCGCTATGAGTTGGGTCCGACTCATAACAACAACAATGCAAAAGTTCATTAAAAAGACAGGAAGGGGGAGAGGCAGGGCAACATGGCAGAATAGGCAGAAGGATTGCACAGACCCTCTTCAACAAAGAAAAGGGAAACCAATTAACACAGACACAGAAGATAATCTTGGACCCCTGAG
>NW_006921872.1:1712221-1714342 GCF_000298275.1 Orycteropus afer afer | reverse complement strand
CCCTTTTCTTTGTTGATGAGGGTCTGTGCAATCCTTCTGCCTAGTCCGCCATCTTGCCCCACCTCCTAAAAATTAAATTCTTATGTTCATCTAAAGACTTCTCCAAAAGGGTAAAAAGAGAACCTACAGATTGGGAAAAAACATTTGGCTATGACATATCTAAAAAGGAACTTATCTCCAAAATTTATAGAAAACTTCAACACCAAAAAGACAAACAACCCAATTCAAAAATTGGCAAGGGACATGAACAGATGCTTCACTAAAGATATACTGTTGGCCAACAAACATATGAGGAAATGTTCACAATTACTATTATTATTATTATTATTATTATTATTATTATTATTATTAGAGAGGCAAATCACAATGAGATATCATCTTACTTATTATTATTAGAGATGCAAATCACAACAACGAGATATCATCTCACTCCAGCAATAATAGCAAAGTTCAACAAGACAGAAAATAACAAATGCTGGCAAGGTTGAAGAGAGATTAGAACTCTCATACACTACTGGTGGGACTGCAAAATGGTACAACCATTATGGAAAATGGTATGGCATTTCCTTAAAAAAACTGAATATAGAAATACCATTTGATCAAGCAATTCCATTACTACGAATATATCCTAAACAGGTGAGAGACAGGACACGAACAGACACATGTACAGCCATGTTCATCGCTGCACAATTCACTATAGCAAAGAGATGGAAACCACCTAAATGCCCATCAACAGATAAATGGATAACCAAACTATGGTACATTCACACAATGGAATACTGTACAACATTAAAGAATAATGAAGAATACATGAATCATCTCACAACATGGATGAATTTGGAGGACACTGCTGAGTGAAATAAATCAATCACAGAAGGACAAATATTGTAATAGCCCGTTATCGTAAAAAGTCAAGGAAAGTTTTATATTCAGGGAAGGAAATTCACTTTGTTGGTTACGGAGGATAGGAGGGAAGAGGAGGAAAATTTTGGACTAGTTGGGGGTTGTATGTGGATTTGGGTGAGAGGAGGGATGGTACGGAAAGAGTCTGTGACCAGCATGATGACAATGGGGAAAGGAAGGACACTGAAACATGTCTATAAGATATAGACAACAAAGGCAAATACTAGTACATGCACAATAACACATTACCACTAACACCAAACACCAGGCTATGGATAAATGCACAGACAAATGAGAAGATCAGGTGGGGGTAGGGGAACAGGAATATACCGCAGGCCAAGGATTAATTTGGCTGAAGATAATCTTACATATGCACTTGTGCTATAAAACTAGCCACATACATTACATAAGCAACAGAAGACAAGAGTTGGAGTAATTTCTTAGAGACAACCAAACACCTTGAGAGAGAGAATCACCAGGTCTGTGGACTTGAGACCATAGTCTCAGGGCATATCATGCTCAGCATAGTACACCACAACATAGTACATAAAAATATTGCTCTACAATGGGTCTCATGGCATCAGGATTGGGGAAGAATCATTAACAACCTGAGATACGCTGATGATACAACTTTGCTTGCTGAAAGTGAGGATGACTTAAGGCACTTACTGATGAAGATTGAAGAATATAGTCTGCAGTGTGGATTACGTTTCAATATAAAGAAAACAAAAATCCTCACAACTGGTCCAATAAGCAGCATCACGATAAATGGAGAAAAGATTGAGGTTGTCAATTCGCATTGCTTGGTTCTACAGTCAGTGCCAATGGAAGCAGCAGTCAGGACATTAGACAACATGTAGCACTGGGCAGGTTGGCCGTGAAGGAACTCTTTCAAGTGCTGGGAAGAGTATGTCTCCTGAGGACTAAAGTGCGCCTGACACAAACCATGATATTTCCAATCCCCTTGCATGCATGTGAGAGCTGGACAATGAATAAGGAAGACCGAAGAAGAGTTGATGCTTTTGAGTTGTGGTGCTGGCGAAGAATCCTGAAAGTACCACGGACTGCTAAAAGAACTAACAGATCTGTCCTGGAGGAAGTGCAGCCGAAATGCTCCTTAGAAACAAGAATGGCCAGACTTCGTCTCACCTACTTTGGTCATGTTGTCAGAAGGGACCATTCCCTGGAGAAGGATGTCATGCTTGGTAAGGTGGAGGG
>NW_006921872.1:1709155-1712121 GCF_000298275.1 Orycteropus afer afer | reverse complement strand
GTCTCACCTACTTTGGTCATGTTGTCAGAAGGGACCATTCCCTGGAGAAGGATGTCATGCTTGGTAAGGTGGAGGGTTGGCAAAAGAGGCGAAGGCCTTCAACAAGATGGATTGACACAGTGGCTGCGAAAATGGGCTCAAGTATAGCAGGGATCATGGAGCTGGCGTGGGATCGGGTGGTGTTTCATTCTGGTATGCATGGGATCACTCTGAGTCGGAAATGACTCGACGGCACCTAACAATAACAACAATGGGTCTCTCCTTGTCCAGAGCAAAGAAGAATGAAGAAAACCAAAGACACATGGAAACAATTTGTCCAAGGGACTGGTAGACCATGCAATCATCAGCCTATATGACCATGAGACTAGAAGAACTAGATGGTGTCTGGCTACCACTGTCAACCACTTGAAGGAGATCTATGTACTCCTGGATAAAGTGGGAGAACAATGTGTGTAGTAGTTAAGTTTGTGTGTCAACTTGGCTGGGCCTGGTTGAGTGGCTGGGCAGCTTGATGTAATATTCCCCATGATGAGACTAGTGATCAACTCCATGGTGTAATCTACCGTGAGCAACTAAGTAGCTGCCTTAGGGATGTGGTCTGCTTCCTGAATATAAGAAGAAGCTTCAGGGAATGGTCTCTAGCTTATGGCACACTTGAACCCTGCATATAGCCGAGTCATTGTTCAGCAGCCTGCCATGCTCGGCTGATCCTGGGACTTTCAATGGACTTGAATCAATGACCTGCCATGTGGTTTGGTAACATTGGGACTGTGCCTTTTTACTTGTCAACCTTGGGCTTGTCAGTCTCAGCAGCTGAGTGAAGAAAAGCCTCTAGCTCCAGTGGGCCTGGAGGAAGCAGAGCTGAAGTCCAAGGTTGAGGGGCTTTCATCCAGCCCCTAGAACCTAGCACTTTGAATTCAGACTTAAAGCTTCCTGTTTGTTAAAGCCATCCCATTTGTGGTATATTTCTGTCAGAGCAGCACTAGGCAACCAGAACAATGTGGAACAAAACTCAAAATCATAAAAAAAAAAAAAAAGGACCAGTTTTGCTGGTCTGATAGAGCCTGGTGAAACCCTTGAGACTAAGGTTCCTAGATGCTCTTCACGTCTGGAATTGAACCTACTCCTGTGGCTTCCAGCCAAACAAAAGACAGGCATATGAGCTGAACATTTACATTAGGTAGATACACTCCTTGGAAAGACCAATCATGGGAGAATAGAAGGGTTGTGTATGCACAGGGAGACAGCTCAGGGGGCAAGAGTGCGTGGGTGGGAAGGATACAGGGAAGAGGTAGCTATCTGGGGGGAAGTGGGAAGAGAGTTGTTGCATTGGGGTAAACTGCAGTCAATGTCATGAGACAAAGTGTATATGAACTGTATGGAAAGTGAATTTGCTCTGTAAACTTTCACCCAAATCATAATAAATATTTTTTAAAAATCTTATTCTACAACCTACTTTGGTGAGTAGTGACTGGGGTCTTAGATGGCTTTCACATGGCCATCTAAGATGCAACTATTGGTCTCTTCTCATCTGAATCAAAGAAGAGTGAAGAAAATCAAAGGCACCTGGAAACAATTAGTCCAAGGATAAGATGGATCAGGAGGACTTCAGCCTTCATGACCCCGAGACCAGAAGAACTACATGGTGCCTAGCTACCAATGCCAACCAGAAAGGGATCAAAACTGAAGATCCTGGATAGAGTGGGAGGAAAAATGTGGAACAAAACACAAAAATGAGCAGAATTACTGGTCAGATAGAGACTGGTGGAATCCCTGAGACTATGGCCCCAAGTTACCCTTCAGGCCTAGAAGTGGACTCACTCCAATGGATTGGCTCTCAGCCCAACAGTAGAAAGACCTATGTGTGGAACACCTACCCCAGGGCAATGCACCCCTTACAGCAATCATCCATGAGACACTAGACGGGCAGCATTCACATAGAAGGAAAGCTGGATAGTCAGGAATACATAGTTAAGAAGGGCACACGGAGGGGGAAGGGAAGGGAAAGGAGGAGAGCTTTTTATGGCTAGGGATGGTAATTGGGGTGTGAAATCAAATGTGCATGAACTGCTGAATGTAAAACAAATTTGCTTTGTAAATTTGCACCCAAAGTACAATAAAATAAAGATTTTTTTAAAAGACCTGGAGTTAGAAAACCAAAAGGGAAGAACATGCTTGGCATTTCTCAAGCTGAAAGAGGTGAAGAAAAAATTCAAGCCTTGAGTTACAATATTGAAGGAGTCTATGGGCAAAATACTGAATGATGTAGGAAGCATCAAAAGATGGAAGGAATACACAGAGCCACTGTACAAAACAAGAATTGGTCGATGTTCATCTATTTCAGGAGGTGGCATATGATCAAGAACCAATATTATTAAAGGAAGAAGTCAAAGTTGCCCTGAAAGAATTTGCCAAAAAAAAAAAAAAAAGGCTCCAGAGCAGGTCCAAATGCCTAGGGAGAAAGGTCTCCAAAAAGATAAAATTAATAAAATATCCACTGATTCTGAACATATTGAAAGGAGATGAATTAGTTTCCATAGTGGGAATTAAATGGGTAATACCTAAAACTACAAAATTAACAAGTAATACTACAGGCATATAGTAATGGTAGCAGGCCGGAAGAGCAGGAGAAAGGGGATAAAAGCCAGGAACCCGGAAGGAGGAGCAGTCAGCCCCAGTGACAACTCAGGGACGCCCAAAGCAGCAGGCCAGAAGAGCAGGAGACAAGGGATTAAAAGCCAGGAAGCCAGACAGAGGTACAGTCAGCCACAGGGACCCAGGTGGGGGTGATACGAGAAGTCTCCAACAGCAAGACAAACTTTGTCAGTTTGTCCTACTGTGGTGACATGTAGACTTGAGTTTTGAGGCTAAGCCTCTGGTGTTTAAAACCCAGCGAGATGCACCTGGTGCACAGGTAACAGCCCAGCTTATAGACTGAGACAGACTAGGAAGAAGGAAGAGGCCGT
>NW_006921872.1:1698724-1706330 GCF_000298275.1 Orycteropus afer afer | reverse complement strand
CGGTGGCTGCGATGATGGGCTCAAGTATAGCAGGGATTGTGGGGCTGGCACGGGATCGGGTAGTGTTTCATTCTGCTGTGCATGGGGTCGCTGTGAGTTGGAAATGACTCGATGGCACTTAACAACAACAACATAGTAATGTAAGTAAATCCCATAAACAGCCAAAAGATGTGAGAGTGGTTTCCTTTGGAAAAAGAAAGATAAAGAAAGGGAAGCAGGTGAAAAGAAAAAAAAAAAAAACAGCTCCAGGAATTGACAGAATATCCATTGAGATGTTTCAACAAATGGATGCCACCCTGGAGGCACTTCTCATCTATGACAAGAAATTTGGACCTGGCCAACTGACTGGAATGGCTACATTTGTAGCCATTCCAAAGAAAGGTGATCTGAAAGAATGTGGAAATTATCAAAGAATATCATTGATATCACACGCAAGTAAAATTTTGCTGAAGATAATTCAAAAACAGTTGCAGCAGTACATTGACAGGGAAGTTCCAGAAATGCAAACTGGATTCAGAAGAGGACGTGGAATGAGGGATATCATTGCTGATGTCAGATGGATCTTAGCTCAAAGCAAAGAATACCAGAAAGATGTTTACATGTGCTTTATTGACTATGTAAAGGCATTCAACTGTGTGGATCATAATGAATTATGGATAACCTTGAGAAGAATGGGAATTCCAGAACACTTAATTATGCTCATGAGGAATCTGTACATAGACCCAGAGGCTGTCATCTGAACAGAACAAGGGGGATACTGCGTGGTTTAAAATCAGGAAGGGTTGCATCAGGGTTGTATCCTTTCACCATACTTATTCAATCTGTATGCTGAGCAAATAATAAGAGAAGCTAAACTATATGAACAGAAACACAGCATCAGTGTTAGAGGAAGACTCATTAACAACCTGAGATATGCAGATGATACAACCTTGCTTGCTGAAAGTGATGATGACCTGAAGTGCTTACTGATGAAAATCAAAGACTACAGTCTTCATTATGGATTACACCACAACATAAGTAAAATAAAAATCCTTACAACTGGACTAATAAGCAACATCATGATAAATTGAGAAAAGATTGAAGTTGTCAGGGATTTCATTTTACTTGGATCCACAATCAACACCCTTGGAAGCAGCAGTCCAGAAATCAGACAACGTATTCCACTGGGCAAATCTGCTGCAAAAGGCCTTTTCAAAGTGTTAAAGAGCAAAGATGTCACTTTCGAGACTAAGGTGCCCTGACCCAAGCCACAGTCTTTTCAATAGCTTCATATGCATGTGAAAGCTGGACAACGAATAAGGGGGACCAAAGAAGAATTTATGTATGCAAATTACAGTGTTGGTGAAGAATATTGAAAATACTAATGACTGCCAGAATTACAAATAAATCTGTCCTGGAAGCTCAGCCAGAATGCTCCTTAGAAGTGATAATGGCCAGACTTTGTCTCAAGTACTTTGGTCATGTTGTCAGAAGGGATCAATCCCTGTAGAAGGATATCACGCTGGGCAAAGTACAGGGTCAGTGAAAAAGGAGAAGACACTCCACAAGATGGACTGACACACACAGTGGCTGCAACGCTGGGCTCAAACACACCAACAATTGTGAGGATGGCACAGCACTAGACAGTTTTTCGTTCTGTTGTACATAAGGTTGCTGTAAGTTGGAATCAGCTCAATGGCATCTAAGTAACTAACTACTTATGCTATATTAATTCTTCTGTTTGAACAGAGTAGTAATTCTTAAGACCATTATTATCATTAACAAACACTTATATAGTGTTTACTACATTACCAGACACTCTTCTTAGTATTTTACATGTATTTACTCATTTAGTCCTCACAATAACTCTATGAGATAGGTACTATTGTTATCCCCTTTTACAGAGGAGGAAACTGAGGCACAAAAAGATTAAGTAGGTTGCTTGTTGCAGAGCCAGGATCGCAACTCAAGAAGTCAGGCTCTGGAATTCATATTCTTAACTACTACACTGACTCTTCCTATTTCCTATCCTAGATCTAGCAGTGCCATTGTTGTTGCAGCAACAAGGTAAGTTACACAGCAGAAGATAACTAGCAGGGAGGGTGCTTCTGTAACAACCATGACTGTGCAAGTAGCACGTTGCACAAACGGACCAAGCTCCTACTCCAAAATGCCAAAAGAAGGATGAGAGTCAGTGATGACATCCACCAGGAAGAAATACCTTACACCAGGTCCCACCCCCCAAGTCTGTAACTCTAGCCACCATAATGACTGAATCCCAACTGTGGGTTCAGCCAACCCAGTATTCTGACAGGACAGTAAAAAGCCCTGAGTCTTCCCTTTACTCAACTCAGTACTGAGTATCTTTTATTGCTGGTGCCACTGTAACCTGTGACTGGGCTTTCCTGATGCTCATCACAGAGACTGAAGGCAAAGACCCACCCTGGCACCATCCCCAGCCCTGCCTCTACTCTGAAGGGCAGCCTGGATGTGGGAGTTTGAACCTAAGTCAACAGTACTCTAAAGGTCACCTGTCGACTGACCTCCCCGTTTGATGAGTACACTTCTTTCTTGGCCCAATACCATCACTCACACTACCAGCAAATGTGTACACACACACACACACACACACATAGATACACACACAAATATCCTTGCCCTCACTTCCACATTTGGAGAAGACATGAGAAATTGAGCATAAAAATAGTAAAATGGCAGTTTAACCCAACAGTAGAAGAAATATACCATAACTATATTGCTTTGTAAGGAGCCTTGGTGGTGTTGATGTTGTTGTTATGTGCCGTCGAGTTGGATCCGACTCATAGCAACCCCTCCTTGGGTTTCCGAGGCAGTATCACTACAGAAGTAGATTGCCCAACCTTCCTTCCGAGGAGTGGCTCGTGGGTTTGAACCGACAGCCTTCTGGTTAGCAGTCACCTTGGTGGTAGTGGCTAAGAAAATTGGCTGCTAATCAGGTCAGCAGTTCAAACTCACCAGCTGCTCTTCGGAAGGAAGGTGAGGCAATGTACTTCCATAAAGATTTACAGCTTTGGAAACCCACTGGGGGTCACTATGAGTCAGAATTGACTATGAATTAGGATTGACTCAATGGCAGTGGGTTTATATTGCTTCATAGCTACAAAAGGGGTATAAATTTGGAGAGTAGAACTTCTTCAAGTCTGGTAATCAGGGGAGCTTTTCCAGAGGGGGTCTTTTATTGTAGAACAAAATCACTGTCTTCTTAAAATCAAAGCAAAAGAGGTTTATTGAGAGACAGAGCACTTTGAGAATTGGGTAACACAGAGCAACTAGGCAGTTACAGAGTGCTCCACCAGTCAGAGGCTGCACAAGGCTTACATAGTAAAATATCAAGAATACAGTAAAAGAAAAAAGAGCTCTGATGGCACAGTGGTTAAAGCATTCAGCTGCTAACCAAAGGGTCAGTGGTTTGAACCAGCTGCTCCACAGGAGAAAGATGAGGTAGTCTGCATTCGTAAAGATTTTCAGCCTTGGAAACCCTATGGGGCAGTTCTACTCTAACCTATAAGGTTTGAGTCAGAATCAACTCAATGGCAGTGGGTTTTCTAATAGTAAAAAATATTGTGACTGGCTAACTAAAATAAGTTCTTCTGATTGGCTATCTTTGGTAAATCATTAAAGATGTGCCCAGGCAACTTCTTTGTGCCTAGGCAAGTTCCTTGTGTAAGCGTCCTTCTGCATACTAGTTAATCTACTTTTAACCACATTCTTCCTTGAGGGCAAGATGTCCCTTCTTTGTTTAGCCATCCACAGTCACAAGTCACCTTCTTAGAAAAGAAGGAGAGCCTAGGACAAAATGAAGTCGGAGTCAGACCTTGTGTAAGTCATTTTAGTGATGTCAAGCACACCAGGTTTTGGGATGCCCTTACACACTTTAAACTGGGTTGTCTCCATATGACATTTCACTCAACAAACACTTCTTGAGCACCTGCTGTACATCAGTGACTCTGCTAGGTGCTGGAGTTAAAATGTTGCTAGTAAGCTACGATCACAGAGACAGCCCTCCCCCCCGAAGCATTGCTTTAACTGGCAGAATTTCTTTTGGTGTGCTGCCATCAGTCTCTAAGAGGCATCCCTGTGAACTGGCCACCCTGTCAGGGATGCTATCAAGGACACTGCTCCTCACATCACACAATGTTCTTTATAGGCATCCCTGGGAGACATTCCAATCTGATCTCAGTTCCAGGAATAGTTTTACTTCTCCAGAGTAACGGGTTTGTTTTTTTATCTGTGGGCACCGTGACTTGTGGGACCAATGAGACTGTCAGCTTAGAGACAAATTCATGACCCAGCAGCAGCATTTTTAGCCATACTCTAAGCTCCATTATGTTCCTACCCATGTTTTCATTTCTTCATTCTCCCCACTTCTAATTTATGCCATCTTGTGTTTTTTAATATCCTTGGAAATGGCTGGAAGAAGACAAGTCTTCAATGTTTATAATGCAGGTATACACATTATGTAAATGCTGTAATAGAGGTGTGTCCACGGGGTGATGTGGGAATATAAAAAGGGCTTATAAATCAGTCAAGGGGAATGGCGAGGACCTTGCATGGGTGTCATTGCTTGAACAGAATTTTTGTTTTGTTGAAGATATTTTAATTTATTCACAATGTGACAGTTCTCAAACAAAATTATATTGTTGCAAAGTGCAAGAAGAGACTGAAAAAATATCTTTCAGAATAGATTTTGATGCCCTATCATGAAGGAAGGTTGGGCAATCTACTTCCGTAGTGATGCTGCCTCGGAAACCCAAGGAGGGGTTGCTATGAGTCGGGGCCGACTCGACAGCAAACAACAACAACAACAACAACAACATGGGTTTAGGGACACCATAGAAACTGTAACAAATTGAAGCTACTTCCACAAAAGGTTTCTTTCAGCAATTTTTTTTCTGACAGATTATGGGGAGAAAACAATTCATATCTGCATCAGAATTTATGTTCAGAGAAGGACACTCAGAAGGAATGTCAATCTTAAATTAGAAGACATTTGATAAAGTGAGATAAAAAATTAAAATAATTCTCTGGAAGACATACATGCACAAGATGTTGTCAACTGAATTATCCAAATAAATGATACCGAACAGGATTAAACATTTTAAATTATGTAGGTCAAGCGTTTGTGATTGGAATGGGATATTAAAAGTCATTTAGTTCAATTTCACTCCTTCACAACAGTATACATCCTTAACTCTTCATTTCACCCTGTGGAAATATCTCCAGTCTTGGAGTGTCCCTTGACTGTGTGGTTGAATGGAGAAGAACAGAGAAAGAAGAGCTTCTGACACATTGTTTTAAGTGTGCTGATTCAGACGATTATTTTTAAATAAACTCAATTTAAACCCTACTCTCCTCTCCTTTTTTTTTTTCTCTCTTTTCTAAGAAAGAGTCCTAGCAAAAATTCATGTTGACAAACTGCACATAGTGGATCTTGAGATATAGGTCAAGATCTCACAGGTGAAACTTTCCACAATTTACAGAAAGTCAGCAATAAACCTGTTTACTGCCAATCCTTTTTCACTCTTCAACAGCATGAAAAATTACAACCATCTTCTTCAGGTTTATGAAAAAGAGAGAAAGAAAAAGAAAACCAGATATGTCCCATGACCTCTTTTAGCTTTTTGCCAGGCCTGACACTTTAAAGGGAATACTCTTCTGTCTTTGCATTGGGTCAAATTGTTGACTTAACTTTGAATAGAATACACTACTCTTTTTTTCTTCTCTCCACATGTATTAAAATTTTAAAAACAAAAACACTTAAAAGCAAATTATCTAACAAGTACTCATTGCTAAGAGGAAAGGGTACTCTGGACTGAGTAATGGGTCAATGTTTTAAATGTACCTGAGATTTATCAGTTGTAAGACACACAAACTCAGAAGCAACTATCATGAAAGAAGCAATTTATTATACTCACAGTTCCCTGGGAAGAACACAGCTTGCTCTAAGGCAAGGCCATACAGAGGGTCGAACCTGGGGACAAGATAACAACAAGCTGGAATTTAGGAGAGGTCTTATGTATGGCAAGCAGAGTGGGCCTAACTAGGTTTCACGGATTTCCTGAGGTTTGGGCATTTTAAATAATTCCGCAGGCTCTGAGGGCATAAGGGCTGTCCCTAGTTGTTGAGTATCTGGCCCCAGGGCTATTATGGCAGGTGCACAGTGGCCCAGGAGTGTAAGAACTCAAAAAGGGGACTGGTTAGAAAGTGGACTTAATCAGCTGCTCAAGAAGGGAAGCGACTAGCCTCCAGCCAGGGCCCCAAAACTGTCAAGACAAAATTTTCAGAAAAAACTATACATATTAGTTACTCTAAGTCTCCTGCCACCTGAGCATCAACATACTGAATTGTGTAGAGCTGAATTCTGTTTATCCAGATGGACTTTTGGAAGCTTCTTAAAACGGACTTCTTCAAACCTATACACACAAATAGAAGAAATGGTGTAACTAACTCCATACAGCCATCACACAATTTCAATAATTGCAAACATTTTCCAGTTGTTTCATCTATATCCCACCAACAAAAACACTTTCTATGGCTTTTTAAAAAATACACCATGCATTCTCACTCCTAACATAATTAAATAGTATCTTTATGCCGTCATACAAAATCCAATCAATGTTAAAACTTCCCCAATGGTCTAAATTTTTTTTTTCTTTTTTTTTTTTTTGCAGGCTGGAGGTTCAAGTTGACCAGACACCTCAGGGGAAAGGCCTGATGACCTACTTCCAAAACACTGGCCATTGATGCACAGTTCTACTCTGACACACATACAGTCGCCTTGAGTTGGAATGACTCCACGGCAACTGGAAGGTAAGTAAGGGGTGCATTGGCCTAACCTTAGTAGATATGGAGGCATTTCTCAGCCCTTTTTCCTACAGTATGAGGGCCCTGTGGGCTTACATTATTTGAGTTGCATTATGAATGATTGTCCACGTTTGCAACTTAGCCAGGGGTTCCTCAGAGTCTATTCAGTGGGCAGTTGACTGTGAAGTCTGGAAAGGGAGAGGAAATGTGTCCTGAAAGAGGATTGAAATGACTATGCCAGAAACTTAAGAGCCTTTTTGCAGTTCTGCCTGGCTCCTGACTGATATGATTTTGGGCCAGGCCGAGATAGAATTAAAAGAAAACCATCCAGAATTTTATTTTTGACCACTCAGATTAGCTGGAATATGGTCACAGCCCAGGAAGAAAGTGCTTTATTTGTGCCTCAAGCAATTATATCAATAAAAATGATAAAATGGAGAAACATCACAGTCTTTTGTTGTAAGCCTTTTCTTTGAAGGTCAAAGAATATTCATAATTGTTGTTGTTAAGGTGCTCTGGTGGCACAGCGGTTAAAGCATTTGGCTGCTAAACTAAAAGCTGATGGTTTGAACCCACCAGCTTCTCCATGGGAGAAAGAAGAGGCCGTCTGCTTCCATAAGATTTACAGCTTTTCTACTTCAAGAAACCATAAGAGACCCAAATAAATGGAAAAACATCCCATGCTCGTGGATAGGAAGACTGAACATTGTGAAAATGTCAGTTCTACCCAAAGCAATCTATACATTCAATGCAATCCCAATCCAGATCCCATCAACATTCTTTA
>NW_006921872.1:1694404-1696314 GCF_000298275.1 Orycteropus afer afer | reverse complement strand
AAAAGATTTACAGCTTAGGAAACTATATGGGACAGTTTTACTCTGTCTTATAGTGTTGCTACGAGTCAAAATTGACTCGATGGCAGTGAGTTTGGTTCTTTTTTTTTTTTTTTCCAGTTTGTAGTTTTTAGGGAACTATTTATGTTTTTATGTGGTTGGTCCCTCCCCCTTTTATTAATTGTTATTTGGGTGAAAGTTTACAGAGAAAATTGGTTTCCCATCCAAAAATTCACACACATTTTGTTTTCTGACATTCATTGCAAGGCCCACAATGTAACAGCACTCTTTCCATTTTCTGTGTTTACCATTTTCCTTCATCTTTTACTGCCTTCTGAGCTTTATCCCTGGGCAAACACTGCCCTTTTGGTGCATCTTCCTGGTATTAATGTTCACGTTATAGATCTATTGTGTGGCTGGAATTTAAGCCACAGAAGTTGAGTTTAGTTCTTGATTTGAAGGGTGTCTAAGGTCCACATTCTCAGGGGGGCTTCCACCAGTCTTCATCAGGCCAGTAAGCCTGATCTTTTTTACGATTTTGAGTTTTGGTCTACATTTTCCTTCCACTCTATCCAGGATCTCCTATTGTGATCCCTTTCAAAGTGATCTGCTGTGGTAGTTGAACACTATCTAGCTCTTCTAGTCTCAAGGTCATGGAGGCTGTGGTTCACATGGTCATAAAAACGTTTAGTTTGCTCAATCAGGATCCAAACAAACACTGCATTGGTCTGTTATGTCTCTTAGAACCCGTCTTTCTGTAGCAATCGATCTTCTGCCCTTCCCATCTACCCCGCCCCCTTTTTTCTTTTCCATTTATTTACAAAATAATTTGACCTCATTTGACCTGCAGAATGTCTTGTATCCTGCATTTGGCCAACCACTTCTTCACTGTGCCATTTAACTTGTTCTTATCGCCCTCATGTTTCCTATAAACTGGTATTTAAATCTAGAGGCCTGATTATCTTCTATTTTTTAAGGCAAGAATATATCATAGAATGAAGTTAAGATTGATCCATGGGTTCAGGTGTTAGCTGTCCTTCTGTTTGTAACCTATGCCCAATAGCTTTAGCACCTTGCCTTGAGCTATTGACAGTTATGAAAATGGTGGTTTTCAAATTTTGTCATTCCTATACTTAGGACCTAAATAGCTCTAGTGGTGCTGTGTTTAAGGCATTGGCTGTTAACCTAAAGGACTTGAATCGGTGGCCTGCTGTACTGCCTGCTGATCTTGAGGTTATTGCTTTCATAGCCTGTGAGCCAATAATCTTCCATTTTACCTGCTGATCTTGGATTCATCATCCTCTAAAGCCAGCAGACTGCTACACTGCCTGCTCATGTTGCACTCATCAGTCCCCACAGCTGTGTGTCAGGAGAAGCCTGCAGCTTGACCTCTGACCCAAGGACTTGGGACTTGCCAACCACTACAACTGCATGAGCCATTTCCTGAAGATAAATGTGTATTTACTTGCCTCATTGGTGTTTGGTTTTCCTTCTCTAGAAAACCCAGCCTAAGACAGGAACTTTATACTGTTTTAATATTTAATAACTACTATATTTACATAGGAGCTCTGGTAGTGTAGTGCCTAAGGCACATGACTGCTAATCAGAAGGCTGGCAGTTCAAACTCACCAGGCACTCCTCAGAAGGAAGGTTGGGCAATCTACTTCCATAGTGATACTGACTCAGAAACCCAAGGAGGGGTCACTATGAGTTAGGGCCGACTTGATGGCACATAACAACAACAACATTTACAAGGATTAAGAATTTAAAAGTTAATTTAAAAAAAAAAAAGAAGAAGGCTGCAAAAACGACAAGGAGGCCACATGTTCTGACCTTCTCTAATCCCACAAGGGGAAGACAGGATTACCAGCAGTAACCCAAGGCCTATTCCTGCCAGGCCAGACATGCTGCCT
>NW_006921872.1:1663403-1693794 GCF_000298275.1 Orycteropus afer afer | reverse complement strand
GAGTTTACAAAGACTTATGGGTAGAAAAGCCACACTAAGTAATTTACTACACCGCAAAGGCATACTGGGAAATGTTTCCCTCTTACTTTTCCTCCCCAGCACCTAGGTCTCCCCACAGGCAACCATATAACAGGTTCGCGTATATCCAACAGAATTATCCTATGCACAATCAAGTTAAGTATACTTTTTTTTTTTAATTTTTATGCCCATTATATTATTCACTTAGTGTACGAGCTTGCACATTTTAAAAGTATTTTCTATAGCAGATTTCATTGTCTTATTTTGGTGGTCGCAAGAGATTATTTTCATGTTTGCATCACACTTGCATCTTTCTCAAAATTGTGAAATTTCTATTAGGTTCCTGAGGCAGAAACACTAAATATGGTAATATTGAAAAACATGGTAACACTTATTGTGGAAACTCTTGTATGAAGTGACTTCATATACAGCAAGTTGATGCTCATTTCATATGCTTAATCAATACTATGTTCACAAATGTGTAAGTTTATGTACAATAGTAACTTTAGGACTATAATTGATATATAACCCATGAACACTATTATTTAGTCATTATTTATTGTTTACATTTAATTTTTATCCCCATTTCATGCCTTCACACTTGCTGGTCTCTCTGCCTGGTATACCCATCTGTAAGTTTCATGGCTCCACTACTCAGCACCCCAGTATGCTTCCTTTATTACCACTTAAGCACACTGAACTCTTTCTTTCATGTCTCTAGTTCCCGTAAAGGAGCTCTGGTAGCATAGTGGCTAAAGCACTTGACTGCTAACCAGAAGGCTGGCGGTTCAAACCCACCAGCCACTCCTCGGAAGGAAGGTTGGGCAATCCTACTTCAGTAGTGATACTGCCTCGGAAACCCAAGGAGGGGTCACTATGAGTCTGGGCTGACTCGACGGCACATAACAACAACAACAAGAAGTTCCCGTACTATGTGATGAGCTCCTTGAGTGCAGGAACCACCAGTCTGTAATGATTTTTACATTACTAGGCCCTAGCACAGGAGCTCTAGTAGCATAGTGCCGAAGGCACTTGACTGCTCACCAGAAGGCTGGCAGTTCAAACCCACCAGCCACTCCTCGGAAGGAAGGTTGGGCAATCCTACTTCTGTAGTGATACTGCCTCGGAAACCCAAGGAGGGGTCGCTATGAGTCGGGCCGACTCAATGGCAAACAACAACAACAACAGGCCCTAGCACAAAGTTGAGTTAAGCTTTCTGCTGCTAACTGAAAGGCTGACCATTCACGCCCACTCGTTGGCTCCACAGGAGAAAGACCTATTTCCAAAGAGATTACAACCAACAAAACTCCATGGGGTAGTTCTACTCTGTGACATAGGGTCGCTCAGTCAGAATTAACTGCACAGCACCCAACAACAGCATATTGCCAGGCAATATTAGATTAGATGTGTTGGTTTAAAGAAAAAACTATACACCACAGTTGAAACTTGAGAAGGTAACATCTAAGATCAGAAAATTAGGGATTGTTCTGGGAGAGCAAAAGGTATACAGATGAAAATATATTTGGGAAACTGCAGATAGCTCGATGTGATTGAGGTGCACAGTTTAAATAACAAGGTGAGAAATGAGGCTGAACAGGTAGACAGGGACATGCTTTCAGGGTAAAGTTTAAAAAGATACACCGAGCCTGGAATGTTTCTCAGCTTGTGGAGGAGCTTTACCTCCAGCTAGCCAATCCCCTTACCAAACCCAACCCAGTGCTATGGAGTTGATTCTGATTTATAGCGACCCTACCGGACAAAGTAGAACTACCCAGTAAGATTTCAAAGACTATCAATCTCTACTGAAGCAAACTGCCTCATCTTTCTCACATGGAGCAGCTTGTGTGTTCAAACCAACATTTTTTGGTTAGTGCCACCTGAGTCCCGTATCCAATTACTTGCACTTTCCAAAAGGCATCATATTCTTCCATAGCTCTGACCTTCCTTTGTGCTTTGTCCTTTGCCGGGAAAGCTCTTCTTCAAAACCCAGGTTCAACTGTCACTTTTCCAGGGAAGTTTTCCCTGCTCCATGCCTCTAATACAGAAGACTGGAAGGTTGGGCAATCTACTTCCCTAGTGATACTGCCTTGGAAACCCAAAGAGGGGTCGCTATGAGTCAGGTCTGACTCCACGGCACACACCACCACCACCACTCCTGCTGACCTCTCTTGAGAATATATTTTACTAGCCCTTCTGACCCCTCCTTGGGTTTCCCAGGCGGTATCACAAGGAAGTAGATTGCCCAACCTTCCTTCCGAGGAGTGGATGGTGCATTTGAACCGCCAGCCTTTTGGTTAGCAGTCAAGTGCCTTAGGCATTATGCCACCAGAGCTCCTCTGAACGATGTGGACTGGGCTTTTTCAACTTTGCACCTTCAGCTTCTTTAGTGCTAGAAATTCACCACACGTTTGTTATGCTACTAAGGAAGACCTCATTTTCCATTATGCCCCAACACTTGAAAGCACAAGAGCTCACTTTGTAGACTGTGGATCCAAGTACACATAGTAATAGAAGCTGAAATATAAGTACAATAAATAAGAACAGTATTTTACAGTTAAGCACACTCGGTGACACTGCGTCCCCAGCTAGCCAAACCAGGTCAAAGACTGACCAGAGAACGTTGCAAGATTCCTATCTTGCACCAAGCATTCTAAACATCCTCTCGTTTAGCACAGTACCCTCAGCTGAATGTGTAGGAGACAGCATGGCCCAAGGCAAAGACCTGGACTTGAACAAAGAGCTCTTCCGATCTCCCAGTTTGGTGAATTGAATCCTGTAGTGTGCGTGAAACAGCGTAAGGTCTAAGGTCTCTAAGATTGGTCTGGGGCCCAGGCCCGCCTTGGTCAGCATTTCCTGCTTGGCGGATTCCCGCAACCTCAGGGCTCAGGAACTAATCCCGCTGAAGACGCCGAAAGGCCAGCGAGGAGCCGGCAGGGAGGAGGAGCTGCAGCGCTTTGTTCTGTTGAGGTTCCCGTTTCGCAGAATGTATCCGCCAGGGGCCCTGCTTCCAAGCTCTTCCCGCTCCTTCAGGCAGCAGCGCTGCTCCACGGATTTGGAAATTCCGAGTTGCCTCGGCACTGCAGCGCAGGCCCGAGGATCCTTGCATCGACTCTAGACTTTCGCACTCCGCACCTGCCAGGTAAAGGAGCTCCAGAAGGTTCCATGAATTTCGGGAACCATCGCTTGCGCCCACCCCCCACAAGGCCCTTCGGCACAACTCCTCCCACCTGGAGAGCCCTGCGCCGTTGCCTAGGTAACCGCGGGGCGGTGGTAGCGGCCGGGAAGGGTGGGACTTCCGGCGGGTGACGCGCTGCGGCTCGGCTACAAAAGACGACGGCTGCGGCGCGCCGGGGGGAACTTTCCAGAACGCTCGGTGAGAGGCAGAGGATCGGCAGCTGCCCCAACTGCGCACAGCTACGCACTCTTTCCCGCTCCCCCACACGAACCTCCGCCCGCTCAACTGTGAGTTTCATCCCTCGCGCTTCCCCTTGCCGCCGCCTGGCGCCATTGGTGGCGCGGGGAAGACGGATGGAGTCGCGGACGGGAGACGGTTGGCTCCGCGTGGGCGGGAGGGTTGTCGGTTTCCGTATCCCCGATTGCTTTCTTAGAGGGCTGATGGTTACCCGGCAGTCTGTCGCCGGCTCGCAGTAAGAGGGCCTGAGACCTTCCTTGAACTGTTTCCTAGCCAGTCTGAGGTCCCAAAGGAGCCGCCGCCTTAGTGCCCCTCAGTGCGCGCCCCCGCGCCCCTCCTCGCGCTCACTCGGGGCTGGCGGCCCTATATGCGCGTGCGCGGTGGGGGGCTGCGGGAGGAGCCGGGCGGAGGCTGCAGCTTTGCTTTCTTTCTCCTCTCCCTTTGTTGAGTGCTGGGTTTCGTCTTCCACCGGTACGATCCTTGGTGAGCGGGAGAAAGGAAGGAGACCTTAACGGTCGGCAGCAAATATAGGAGGCAACCTGGCGACATGTGAAGTACCTAGGCTTGTGGGGTGAGAGGGATTCGGTGGTTAAAGCGGAGGAGCTGTAAGCCCTGTGGTTGAGAAACATTGCTACGTAGTGGGGGGAGGGGAGCCGACTGCCCGGAGCTGGTGTTCGTGATCATTAAGAAAACCAGTTCCCTCTTGCTCCTCAACTGTGTTCAAATGTCTCTTTTCTGGGGAGTAAGTGGCATTACTAAAAACACTGGTAATGTGATAACCAAAGGACTGATCCTGCTAGTGCTCCTTTTTTGTTGTAGTTGGCTGTCACCATCTCTAGAAAAGAAACGGGCTATCCAAATAATGTGTTAGTATAGAAGTTTCGGTGTGGGAGAGTGGGAACCAACTGCTAGAAGAAGTATTATTTCTTGGTAAATGTAAGTTTCTATTTAGTCTATTAGAGTTTGTGGCTGAGTTTCACAGGAATTCTTAGGTTTACGTTAAGTTTAGGGAGATGGTATTCTAATCAGATTTGATGGACAGATTTCTGTCTTAACTCTGATTTTACTAATTAAAACTCTAAAGTCTGTTAAAATAGAATTTTCTTATTTCAGGCTGTAGAAAATGGTGAAAGAAACCACTTACTATGACGTTTTGGGGGTCAAACCCAATGCCACCCAGGAAGAGTTGAAAAAAGCTTATAGGAAACTGGCCTTGAAGTACCATCCTGATAAGAATCCAAATGAAGGCGAGAAGGCAAGTAGTGTACTCTTAAACATAAGTGAATAGTTCTTTCTCAAGTATCTGGTGTCGATGTTAATACCTAAAATTGAGCATATCTAACATAATGGTAAAAGGTGCCCTGCTGGCAAAATGGTTAAGCCCTGGTCTGCTAATCTAAAGGTCAGCAGGGTGATCCCAGTAGCAGGGTGCTCGAAGGGGAGAAGATCTGGCAGTGTGCTCCTGTAGCGGGAACAGTTTAGGGGAAACTATGGGGCAGAATCAACTTGAGGGCACACAACAATTATTATGGCTATGCTTTGAAGCAGTTTTGTTTTAAAACATGGAATTTATTCCCTTTTTCTTAAACAGTTTAAACAGATTTCTCAAGCGTATGAAGTGCTCTCTGATGCAAAGAAAAGAGAATTATATGACAAAGGAGGAGAACAGGCCATCAAAGAGGGTGGAGCAGGTGGTGGTTTTGGTTCCCCCATGGACATCTTTGATATGTTTTTTGGAGGTGGTGGAAGGATGCAGAGAGAAAGGAGAGGTAAGATAATCCAGTCCTCATGCAGAAAATTAAAGTAGTTGTTGGTCAAAGCAAATCTTAAAGCCTCAATTTTAGATGCTTGTTTATATGTTGGTATAATGTTGGCTGCTTGTGGTTTATAGTGTGGTTTAAAAATGAGGTTTGACATAACAAAATGCTAATGAAACAAAAGCCAAGCCATTTGAGTGTCAACAAATGAGTTTACAAGACTCTTGGATATTTCAGGATTAATCAAACATTAAGGGAACAAAGTAATTGCATGATTTTCGGTCATTTTTACTGGTAATTATTGGATTCATAGCAACCCGGTGGGAAGTACTGTAGCCTCTTCAATCAAGGGTGATCTGGAATAAACTTCCCTCAAGACCATATAGCCAGTCAGCTGTACATCAAGCCAGGATTAAAACACAGGTTCATTGCTCTTAAATAGGTTATTTGTATAATCTTGAATCAGCTTTATTTTACCAAACGTACCTGTTTAATGTGTAGCAGAAGTGTTTTGGTCAAGAGAAGTCGATTTCATTTCTTTCCAGTATGTTTTATGCAAACAAGGACTAACAGGTAGTGGCCAGTTGTAAAACAAATGGGCAAGTTAGTTATTAAGTTTCACTTCGAGCTTTTTAAGTTTTTGCTTTTTTTTTTTTTAAAGGTCTTCAAGAAAGTAGTATGCTTTGTTTGTTTATTTTTAAAGCCTTTACCTTAAAAAGAAAACTGTAATCCAGTTGAATTGCTTAGTAAATTGTTGGGATGACCTGTCCCACAGAAAAATACTGGTTATCTTTTTTTTTTTTTTTTTAAATAAGGGATTGACCTAATAGTTAACCACCAACAAATTCTTTCCTGTGATTTAAATCAATGAGAGATTGCTTTCTGGTGTGAGACTAATTGGACCAGAAAATAACATGCTTCATAGTCTTTCTTATATTCCTGACACCATGTAAAATGAGAAGGGCAACATTCATCATGCCCGAACTAAGTGGATGAGGCTATGTTTATGATACAGAACCCAAAAGTAGAGCTCTGAGCAGAAGGATATAGTTAATAGTATGTGACATTATTGGAAACCAAAAGTGTTTATTACAAATGTTGTGCAGAAAGGAATTTATAAACTTTCAGTTATGCATAAGGCAGTAGTGTTTGGTGGTGGATAAAGTCCTGGTGGAAAGATCACTAGCTAGGAACTTATTAACTAACCATTGGCAGGTGACTTTCTGCAGCCTCAGTATCCTTATATGAACTCCACCTTGCCATTCTTTTATTGGTTCTGACCACAAGGCTCTTTAAATATAGATTAATTTCAAATAAAAATTTACTTCCTCAGTCATAGTAACCACATTTTATGTGCTTAGTAGCCCCATGTGACCAGTAGCTACTATATAGATCAGTACAGATGCAAAACATTTCCATTATTGCAGTAAGTTTTATTGAATAGGGACAGTGATACTATCAAGAATATGAACACCTGACCTTTAAACACCTAGTGCTGACCCAGCAGTATTTTTTATTATTACTGATTCATGAAGAGGTAGGAATTTATATTCTTCAGTGGCAACTCAGTAAATACTGCAGCCACATCCCTAGCTAATAGTGATGAGCAGGGTTTTATTCTGAAAAATTTTGGCCATGTTGCTCAATAATGATATTAAATGAAGGGTCAGAGAATATATTGAAACAAATGCAAGTTTGGAGTAATTTTTTGTGAAATGTATCCATTAAATGATGTGTTGGTTTTCATGAGTGATTTTTGCAGGTAGTATTTTGATTGCCATAACTTCTAAGACACCTACCTCTCAGTCCCTGGGCAGATTATGTAATTTCTGACCCAGATTTCCTCATCTGTAATCACGTTGTATAACAGTTTGAAGATTGTATGTGATAATGTGGTGTTCTGTGTATGTAATAGGTGTTCAGTGAATGTGCACTGTGGGGTTCATCTTTCGTTCTTTAACCATTTTTGTAATGCCTTGGACTCGGAAGAGATGCAGTATCTTAGATTACTAATGAGCATTATTTTGTTTTAGGAAAAAACGTTGTGCATCAACTCTCAGTAACATTAGAAGATTTATATAATGGTGCAACAAGAAAACTAGCTCTGCAAAAGAATGTGATTTGTGACAAATGTGAAGGTATGGTCTATCATTTTTATTTAATATGTTAACTGAAAATTCTAGGTACATAAAATTGGGCAAATACTTCCCAAATTTTAGGGTGTAAAAGTATGAAGAAAACCCTACCCCTAGAGAAAATTGGCATTTTCTCTTGGTGTGTTTTGCAAATACATTGGGATACATCTACTTTGGTATTTTTCTCAGGTTACAGAGAAAACACTTTGCTGTATCTCTAACACTTAAAAAAACATTTTAATGGCTTCTTAGTAATCTGTAATATGATTTAAAACAATCTGTCTTTGGGCACTCATTTC
The DNA here is from genome assembly GCF_000298275.1 of Orycteropus afer afer. NCBI lineage: Eukaryota > Metazoa > Chordata > Mammalia > Tubulidentata > Orycteropodidae > Orycteropus > Orycteropus afer. Next base: position 1,686,173 of record NW_006921872.1, on the reverse strand, counting down.
ATTTAGAGACAAATTATTGACTGCAAACCTGTAAACTTTTTTGTAAATAAATGCTTCTTGGTACCTTGTAGAGATACAAACTCTTTGAAATGTTCTGATCTCATAGATGAAGTAGTCCTAAGAATTGCTTTTAGATTTAAGATTCTAAAATGGCTTTTTGGGAAGACCAGCAGTCAAGATGTTTTATAGCTGTTTCATAGTAATTTGGCTATATTTTAAGGAGCTGTAGTGGTGCAGTGTTAAGGCATTTTGGCTGCTAACCAAAAGGTCAGCAGTTTGAATCCAGAACCCACCAGCCACTCTGGGAGAGAGGTGAGGCAGTCTGTTTCTGTAAAGATTTACAGCTTTGGAAACCCTATGGAGCAGTCCTACTCTGTCCTGTAGGGTTGTTATGAGTTAGACTCAACTCTGGGGGTAGGTTTGGGTTTTGGTAGCTGTACTTTATCAAATAAAGACTGGATTGTAGATAGACAGCATTCCATCCCATCTTGAAAATCTTACAGAGTAGTGTTTAGAGTTTGTTTTTGTTTTTGGTATTGTGATTTGGTAGGGTAGTGCCTAAAGCATTTGACTACTAACCAGAAGGCTGGCGGTTCAAACCCACCAGCCACTCCTTGGAAGGAAGGTTAGGCAATCTACATCCGTAGTGATACTGCCCGGGAAACCCAAGGGAGGAGGGGTTGCTATGAGTCGGATCCGACTGTTGGCAGTTAAGTTTGGTTTTTGGTTTATTGTGATTTGGGTTAAGTTTTACAAAGTGGATTCTTTTTAAATTCAACAGTTCATACTTAACTTTGTTTCGTGACACCACTACATTCCCCCACAGTGTGACACCTTACCTCCCATCACCTCCATATGGCTACTCTTTCCTTTTGTCTTCCTCACCAGTGCGTTCCCACCTCCCTACCTTTCTCCCTGTATAAATGCTGCCTTTCTGATCTCCTGTGGTTGATTTGAATGGTCTTATTAAATACTCATTACTGTATTCAATACTAAATTCATAATTTCATTTTCTTTGTAACTATTTAGGTAGAGGTGGTAAGAAAGGAGCAGTAGAGTGCTGTCCTAATTGTCGGGGTACTGGAATGCAGATACGAATTCATCAGATAGGACCTGGAATGGTTCAGCAAATTCAGTCTGTGTGCATGGAGTGTCAGGGCCATGGGGAACGAATCAGCCCTAAAGACAGATGTAAAAGTTGCAATGGAAGGAAGATAGTTCGAGAGAAGAAGATTCTAGAAGTGCATATTGACAAAGGTGAGTTTGAACTGTTTCTCATTCTGAAGTCTTGAGTGCTATGGAGTGTTAGTGTGTCACATTTTATAACACTGAAAAATTGTTCTTAATCTTATTTTCACATATGATCCTATAAGCCAGAGATATAGCTCTTAGGTACTTGGCAAATAGTATTCTTCCATCCAGACTTTCTTGCACATTTGCATTGCATTGCTAAAAGGAACACATTTGGTATCTCCTCAGTTAATATAAGGATTATATTTCTGACATCCACTGGTAGCACTGTAAATGATTGACTAGTATTTTATTACATGGCTGTATGAAACTTAACAATTTTCTCCTGTTAAAAGTCTGAAGTATTTGGATAAACTTTTGCCTCGATATATGAGGAAATGTAGGTGAAGGATGAAGTAAGAATCGTGAGTTGAATAAAAAGTGAGACAAAGGCAACTTTAATAATCATTGGTTCAAGAAATAATAGGCATGTACTGATCTGCAGGCACTGGGTTTTGTAATTGAGTTATGTTTAAAGTGATGCCCACGCCATTACTGGACTATTGAAGGACAGGTTGCTGGAGTGGAAGGAATCTCATTAAAATATGTTGGCCTTTTAAAAAAAAAAAAAAAATTCACTATTGGAAAATAGTTCACTCTCTACTTTCTGTGTTGATCACATGGACTAAGGGAGTGTCAGGCAGTGATTTATCCTTTTGTTTCTAAAGAGAACTAAACTGGTTCTTCAACAAAAAGATTATAAAAACAAGATGTATAAATTTTAAAGTTTTTCAGTGGTTGAAGAATTACCATTAATAAATATTAGTTGATGAAAATTTTCTAATTGCTGCTAGTGCAGTAATAGAAGGAAGTCTTGATATATGCTGCTTTAATAGAAATAATTTGGTGATGGATTTTATTATGTAAGTGGTGAAGTAGTTCTAGGTAGCATTTATGAGTTGTAGCATAGTGGCTAAAGCACTTGACTGCTAACCAGAAGGCTGGCGGTTCAAACCCACCAGCCACTCCTCAGAAGGAAGGTTGGGCAATCCTACTTCCGTAGTGATACTGCCTCGGAAACCCAAGGAGGGGTCGCTATGAGTCGGGGCCGACTCAACGGCACATAACAACAACAACAACAATATTACCAGAGAGTGACAGATTTGGCACCACATAGACCATTTTATTTAATCTTCACAAGAGCCATAATGGGGTTGGATTCTGGGAAAAGCTGAGGCTTAGGAAGGTTGTACAGGTTGCCTCCTGGAGTAATCCAGCTGGTAAAAACACTTCAAATCTTGAGATTTGAAGCCAGATCTTTTGGCCTCTCTAGAGTTTGTGCTGTCTAGTACGATAAGCTTTCTTCAGTAGGAAAGTGGATTGATCTAACCAGCTGTACATTTTCAACCATTTCTGTGAATATTGGCATTAACAAAGACTTAGCATTTTAATTTTATTTTCCATGCACACCCAGATCAGCATCTGTTTATTGTAATACACTCTGTGATTCTGAATTTGATTGGAAGTTAAACATTATTTTTAGGCATGAAAGATGGCCAGAAGATAACATTCCATGGTGAAGGAGACCAAGAGCCAGGACTGGAGCCAGGAGATATTATCATTGTTTTAGATCAGAAGGACCATGCTGTTTTTACTAGGTAAAAACTCGATGTATCTTGCATATTTGGGTTGATTGTATTTTTTTTAATGAGTGTTTTTTATTTCTCATTTTCTGGAAGTACCCTGGAAAAAACCAAGAGAGTTAGGCTATGGATAATATATTTTATAAAAGGTTGTTCACCATTAAGTTTCAATCATACTTGTTTTAAAGGGGGCTATAGAAAATAGGGTCACATTTTAGTTTTTGGACTCGAAATTATTGCCTAATCTGGAACTTGAAGGGGTGCACTTTAAATCAGGAGATGTTTTGGAGCTTTTATTACAAATAAATATAAATAGCAGGCAGCACGTGGGCTGGGGAAAAATGTCCCTAAACAAAATTTTGCCCTCAATTTTTTTGTAATTTGAAGTACCTTAAAGCTTTCACCAATTTTAAATTGAGTTCATGATAAGTTGGATTGCTTTTAGTTGTAAATACACACCATTCAAAACCAATCTCTCTAAGAAACTCAGATTGGCACCAGCTTTTAAACATGTGGATATGTATGTGTGATATATATATAAAAATTCAAGTCTGTTGGTATGTAATGTTTAAATACAGATTTTACAGTGAACTCTTAACACTGAAGCACAAGAAAGATTGATGAATAACAGTAAATGTGTTCTTACCCATGGCTAATTTAAAAATATTGGAGGTAGAGTTACAGTAGTGTGTTGGCGATGTCATTTAGAAGGAACTATATTTTCAATTTGTTACTGTAGAACATTTCAGAAGTGCCATTAAGCTCAGGATTGTGGTGCTATCATTTGAGGTGAATCTTTTGAGTTTTTCTGGACATTCTCTCTGAAGACGTTTTATTTTAGTAATATGGATAATTGGAAGAAGAAAAGGAAGTGGGACTGTTAATCAAATGTAAATGATTGTGTTGAGTCATAAAATGATAGTCTTTGTATTATGAGATCATCCTGAATCTGCCTGAAGGCACCTATAGCAATAACATACTAGTTCCCTCGTGAACATCATCAATAAATTCTTATTGCTATCTCTTGAAATTGGTCATAAATCATTAACTAATATAATAGACCCTAAATAATCCCAGGCTCAGTCCAGGTCTGTCCAACTGTTACACAACAGGGTTCTCTACTTCCGCCTCAGAAACCCAGAGGAGGTTGCTATGAGTCAGAATCAACTCGATGGCAGTGAGTTTGGTTTGGTGTTTGGAATGGTAATGTTTGTCTGCTGCCCTTTTATTTAGCCTCATGGGAATTTTTTTTTTTTTCTTTCCATGAGAAATTATATTTACAATTTAGTTAATTTAGGGATGGCAAATGGTGGAGGCTGCCTAAAGTGTGTGTGTAGAAAGATTCTGAAGCTTTGTTCTAAAATCAGGCTGGCAGGTTCCATATATCTGCTACTCCCTATTCTGAGCTGTTTCATTCTTAGAAATAGGAAAGAAGGGTGTCTTTCACAAAGCCACCATTGATGTTACAGAAGAAAACAATTGGCATGCAATGGGACTTCTGATCATGGGTGATTTGAAAGATACACTAAGTGCCATATTTACATTGATATAGACGAGGAGAAGACCTTTGCATGTGTATGGACATACAGCTGGTTGAAGCATTGTGCGGCTTCCAAAAGCCAATATCCACTCTTGACAATCGAACCATAGTCATCACCTCTCATCCAGGTATGATAGATTTGCTCCTCTTTGTAATCTAGTGTTTTCATTGTCTGCTGATAGCTCAGTAGTATGGGCACTGAGAGAAAACTCATATTCTGTCTTTACATATTCTTTTGTCTTTCCTGATGTTCTTTACCCTTTCATTGGGGCTGAAGTCATGTGGTCTTAGTCCTTTTTTGGTCCACCCTGGAACCGATAAATGAAAGGCTACAAGATTATTTCCACTAACAGATGTGTTGCTATCAGTGAGCTAGGATGTTCTTTATTTGTTCTGCCTACTAAAAATGTTAGCATACTTAAGGAAGAACTTGCTTCAATATTTTTTAGGTCAGATTGTCAAGCATGAAGATATTAAGTGTGTGCTGAACGAAGGCATGCCAATTTATCGTAGACCATATGAAAAGGGGCGCTTAATCATCGAATTTAAGGTAAGCTGTAAAGTAGTCTATGAATACTTAAGATTGATGAACTTATAAAATCTGATGCAGGATTATATCTTCTGGATGCCAAGGAACACTAAAGATTTTGTCTGATCTGGTACCATCTTTTTCAGTGTTCTTCACTAACAGTGGGGTTGGATTTGTTTGCATCATTAACTGGCTATTTAAAGATAATGTTGGGTCAGTGGTGGGGATCTTACATTGATCTTATTTCAGGGTTCTAAAATGCTTATCCATTGTAGATTTGGGGGCAAAATACTATAGTGTTCGTTTAATACATTAAAAATGGTTTTAGTAAGATAGGACTGTCTTCTTAATAAGTAATAGCTTCATTTAAATTAATTGTTAAAAAGGGATTAGAATGTATTTTAGGATGGGTTCTTGTATTTTAAAAGTGTTTGCTGAATAGGATAATGGTGGTTTAGGTGTAAGTTTGCAAAGATCATCCCTGCCCTTCCCGCTTCCCCTCTCTCCCTCCCAAAAAAACCAAACAAACAAAATCCCCTGTGTCATAAGCCTTAACAACTAGTTCAGAATGCCAGGTACTATGCCTTTCAGAATATGTTCTAACCTGATTTGGGATTATTAAGGGTCTCATGGGTTACATGTGTTTTTCTGGGAGGGAAATGAGTTCATAGGAATTTGTCTGTGGTTATCATTCAAAATGAATCTTAACAGTAGAAATTTACTTCTGTAGGTTAATTTTCCTGAGAATGGCTTTCTCTCTCCTGATAAACTCTCTTTGCTGGAGAAACTCCTGCCTGAGAGAAAGGAAGTAGAAGAGACTGACGAAATGGATCAGGTAGAACTGGTGGACTTTGATCCAAACCAGGAGCGGCGACGCCATTACAATGGAGAAGCCTATGAGGATGATGACCATCACCCCAGAGGTGGGGTTCAGTGTCAGACATCTTAATGGGGGCGAGTGAATAACACTCACTACTGGCAGTTTATATGCAGTAGTGAATAAGTGAAGGACTGTAATCAATCGTATACTCGCTACTTGCTATTGTTTTTGTTTTAATATTCAACAATTAGTAGTGTTTTAAAGTCAAATGAAGAATAAACTGAAATATAAAAGCTCTGACTTTGCCCTGTATGTATGATGACTTCAGTGTGCAAGATGAAGTTTAATACTTGTAAAAACGACTTTTGGTTTAAAAGGAGGAAAAAAAAAAAAAGTCCCCCTTCACCCTCGGTGTTTTGTTAGGCCATACCTTGTAATTGTTTTCAGCTGTGCACTTGGACTAGCTTAGACTGAAATGCTAGGTATATGTATTGACTCCAGTGTATGACCCTTAATTGTTAAGCTATGAAATTAAAACTCTGTATTTAACTGGTAATCAGCAGAAACTCTTAATTTGTAGAGAAGTGTTGGTTTGTATAGTTATTTGTATTATGTGGGATTCATTGTGATGCCTTTGAGTTTATTGCCTCAACTATTACTTGAAGAAGGCATAATATAAAATTTAGCCTGTGGTATCAGTGATGGAAGTGATAACTTTCTAAAGAAGGGGTTTATCATCATACTGCTTCTCAAGGTCTTGCACTTCTAGAATTGCAATTGCATTCCCTTCAGCTATGCCATCTTATATATGTTGATTGATCCTGGTTATATTTTGTTTTTAAAAACTCTTCTGTTTGGACCATGATAAGCCCCAGAGTAGGGACCTCAGGAGTTTGGGTAACTTAGAAGTGAAGAGACCTTTTACATGGAGAAGTAATTTGCATGTATGAGATAAAAAAGTGTTCCTTAGATACAGTAAAGGCTTAATTTTAAACCATTTAACTTATGTTCCAAAGTAACTGTAATGATGGTAGTATATAGAAAATTATGACAAATAGCTTAATTGTATGTTTAAAAATCATAATGTTCACATGCTTAAATCTGGTTATCAGAAGTTAGGTAATTCTTGAAATGTGTAAATTTCTCCTTAATATACTGATTACAAAGCATTTCCAATGTGTGTCACTATAGGCTTTTTTTTTTTTTCCCTCTCCTTTTCCCCTAGCTCAAAGCCTTGGCTTTTCCCTAATTACCATAGGTAACTTTTCATTTAACTAGCTAAAATTACTAATACAAAAAGTACAGTTAAATGTTTAGTGTTAAATTTGGGTAGGGAGTGAAAGTGGAGGGGGGGAGAGTAAGGGGCCAAGGTTTTTTTTAAAACTTGGTAAACAGTGGAGTAAGAGAACTTTTTGCCTATCTCAGCTTCTGCTGTCTATTCTGTAATTGGGAAACTTAAATATTTTCAACCTGTAAGTAGTCATAAATTATAAGTTCTTCTGGTGGCATAGTGTCCAAGGCATTCAACTGCTAACCAGAAGGCTGGCGGTTCAAACTCACCAGCCATTCCTCTGAAGGAAGACTGGGCAATCTACTTCTGTAGAGATACCTCCGGAAACCCAAGGAGAGGTCACTGTGAGGCAGGACCAACTCAGTAGCAGTTTTTTTGTTTGTTTGTTTACAAAGAACATCAACTTAAAAGGAAGAAACTAAATCTTGGTGTATAAATTGGCTCCCATATGTTCTTTGTTGTCCATTCCTAATTGACAGCTCTTCTCCCATTAGTTTAGTGCCTAAGGCATTTGACTGCTAACCAGAAAGTTGTCCGTTCAAATCCACCAGCCACTCTTTGGGAAGAAGGTTGGGCAATCTACTTCCGTATTGCCTTGGAAACTCAAGGGAGGGGTAGCTACTCTAATGTGGTTGGTGGCTATGGAGCAGATATTCAGGAAAGCAGAAACAAGATACTCTTATTTACAAATTTAAAGGCAATGAAGAAAGGACAAAGTTACCTTAGTGACAATTTGTGTAGACAGTGCTGATGCATTTTTTCCACTGGTTTATACCTACAGGCTCTACGAACTGCAATCTAGGGATTCTGATGTAATTGGGCTTGTGCACCCTAAATTTTCAGGACAATGTCTGTGTGTAACCAAGGCTGGAAAACCACCAATATGCAGACAAGCTTAATACCCAGGCCAGGGTATTGCCACTTTAGGGGACTTGTGCAAAGTCAGATACTGACAACCAGCCCTAGCTATTGCATGTAAACAAACTCAGACCAGGGGGAGGTTAGATGAACATGACAGTTGTTTTTTTTTTGAAATAATGTGGGAACATTCATCATAAACTCTTAATAGCGCAGTGGAGAAGATTCTAGCAAGCTGCAGTGATACAAAGGTGACATTTCCAGGGTTTCAGAAGTCTTGCACCTTCAGTGATTTGATTATCACGGCAACCTTGTGAGAGACAAAACACTTCAGATGAAACTGTCCTCTAGTTGGTTCTAGTGATCAGGTGGCTATTAAATTTGAGCATGCTAGCTGGACCACACTGCCAGTTTCTGATTCTATCCGAGGTGAGGTTTTAATTTGCATTTCATACGTGTTCCACATGACACTTTTGAGAATCACTGTTGTACCCTGGGTGGCACAGTTAAGAGCTCTGCCACTAAGCAAATGTTGGCAGTTTCACATTGACCCAGACATACCTGGGAAGAAATGCCCAGCACGTTGAAAATTGAGTGGAGCTCAGTTCTGAGACATTTGGTGGCCATGAATCAGAATTGCTTCACAGCTGGCAGCAACTCATTCTAGCCCAATAGAAAACAGCGAAGGCTGGAATCCAGTCCATTCTTATAATTCAATATTCTATCTCACTGCCTGTGGCCAGTTTAGATGTTTTAACAATGTGGAGAAATAATTGGTTTCTTTGTCTTGGTCCTAACCTAAAGGTGGAGAAACTTGACAGCAAGCAAGATTCAAAGAGGAGGTAGAAGTCGTCAAACATTGGAATGACTAACAGAATGTTTAATTTCAAAGGGAGTATGGCCAGGCACTCAACATCCAGCTCCCATTAATTTTGCCTCTACTCAGGAGCTCTGGTGGTATAGTGCCTAAGGCATTGGACTGCTAACCAGAAGACTGTTGGTTCAAACCCAGCAACCACTCCTTGAAAGGAAGACTGGGTAATGTATTTCCACAGTGATACTGCTCAGAAACCCAAGAAGGGGCTATGAGTTAGATCTGACTCGACAGCAGTGAGTGTTGGGTGCTGTGGGTAAGATCTCTTGACTACCACATCTGTAAAAACCCCCGGTGTCACCAGATGTCTCCAGCCCGTGGCAGCTGGCCCTAGCGAGTGAATGCTCAGTGCAACCATCCCAAACCAGTAAAAGGCTTTCTGGCACACCTCTGCCTTCCCCAGGCCTGGAGTAGGGATGGACCAGGACCCAGCCCCTGGCGTGCATGCATGGCTTGCCTCCCGCTCGCCATCTCCTGGCAGGGAGAGCTAGGTGCTGGATGGTCCCAGCATTCTCAGGCCTAGTGATAGCAGTGCACTCTTCCTGAGCAAAGAGTTCTTGTTTTAGTAAGCCCACGTGGATTTTAGGAGAAGCAAAGTGCAGAATAACGTGAAGAGCTTGTTCCTGTTTTTTAACAAAATAAGCAGCAAACACTTTTTTTTTTAAATTAGGTACAAAATGAAGAATGTTAAGATTTACCTGAGAGACAAAAAAAAGATTTTTTTTAACTTTCCGTTTACTTGTTATACCCATACCCAATATATTACTTTATTAAAAAGAAGAAAAAATACATACGTAACACCTCCCATAGCAAGAGGATAAAAAACAGGCCCCCTTCCCTGGCATACTGTATTGTCCACCACATACATACATTACTAATATGCCATACTGAGTTCCTGGAAAGGTTTCCTTCAACTTAACTTGGATGTCAAACTCCTTTACATCTGGAACTGGTCCTTTCATGGTCACATCTGAAAAACCTTTCCTAAGCCTACTGGGCTGGATTAGGTGTCCCTTCTCCCATTATTAAAGAAGCACCTCAAGCTTTTTTCTTAGCACACTTTTTTAATTAGTAGACTTTATTTTTTGAGTAGTTTTAGGTTTACAGAAATACTACACAAAGTAGATACCCCACCATCCCTATTAACAACTTGTATGTGTGATACATTTGTTAACTATTGATGAACTAACACTGATACATTAACTGAATTCCACAGTTAAACAAACATGCAATTACATATATTGATTATTGCTGTTGATTGGAATGTGAAAGTAGAAAGCAAATAATCATCAGTAGTTGGGAATGATGACCTTAGTGACAGAAAGGACTCTGGAGATTGCATGGCAGAATTCTGCAAGACCAATGACTTACTCATTGCAAATAACCTTTTTTCAACAAGGTAAATGGTGGCTGTACACAGTGACCTTACCAAATGGAAATACAAAGGAATCAAATTGACTATATCTGTGGAAAGGTGATGGAGAAGCTCAATTATCATCAGTCAAAACAAGACCAATTGTAGAACAGACCATCAATGGCTCATATGCAAGTTCAAGTTGAAGCTGAAGATAAAACAAGTCCACAAGAGCCAAAATACAACCTTGATCATATCCCACCTGAATTTAGAGACCATCTGAACAACAGATTGGATGCACTGAAAACCAGTGACCAAAGACCAGATTGTGGGATGACATCAAAAACATCATACACAAAGAAAGCAAAAGATCATTAAAGTGACAGGAAAGGAAGAAAAGAACAAAACGGATGTCAGAAGAGACTGAAACTTGCTCTTGAATGAAGAGTAGCTAAAGTGAATGGAAGAAATGGTGAAATAAAAGAGCTAAACAAGATTTTCAAAGGGTGGCTTGAGAAGACAAAATATTACAATGAAATGTGCAAAGACTAGAGTTAAAAAACCAAAAGGAAGAACACACTCAGCATTTCTCAATCTGAAAGAATTGAAAAAAATTCAAGCCTTCAGTTATAATACTGAAGGATTCTATGGGCAAAATACTGAACAATGCAGAAGCATCAAAAGAAAATGGAAGGAACTCAAGAGTTACTGTACCAAAAAGAATCGACATTCATCTATTTCAGGAGGTAGCATATGATCAAGAATCAATGGTATTGAAGGAAGAAATCCAAACTGCACTGAGGGAACTGGTGAGAAACAAGGCTTCAGGAATTGACAGACTGGCCATTGAGATGTTTCAACAAATGGATGCAGCTCTGGAGGCACTTACTTGTTTCTGCCAAGAAAACTAGAAGACGGCTACCTGGCTAACCAATTGGAAGAGGTCTATATTTAAGTCCATTCCAAAGAAAGGTGATCCAACCAAACATGGGAATTATCAAACAATACCATTAATATACACAAGTAAAATTTTACTCAAGATAATTCAAAAATGGTGGTGCAGCAGTACACTAACAGGGAACTTACAGAAATTCAAGCTGGATTCAAAAGAGGATGTGGAACAAGGGATATCACTAGTGATGTCAGATGGATCCTGGCAGAAAGCAAAGAATACTAGGAAGACCCAGAAATAGATTCCTTCCATCTTTTATCTACCCACCTGTGGTCAGCTGATCTTTGACAAAGGGCCAAAATCCATTAAACAGGGAAGAGATACAGTCTTTTTAACAAATGGTTCTGGCAAAACTGGATGTCCATTTGCAGGAAAATGATGCATACTTCACATCATACACAAAAACTAATTCCATATGGATCAAAGACTTAAATGTGAAACCTAAAACTACAAAGTTCATTAGAGAAAAATAGGGGTAAACTGAGGTGCCCCAATTTATGGCACGAATAGACCATCAAGCATAACCCAAAATGCACAAATAGCGGAAGATAAACTAGATGATTGGGACCTTCCAAAAATTAAATTCTCATGTGCATAAAAAGACTTCTCCAAAAGCATAAAAAGAACCAAAAGATTGAGAAAAAATATTCAGCAATGACATATCAGACCAAAGACTTATCTCTAAAATTTATAGAAAACTCCCAACACCTCAACATTAAAAAGACAATCAATGCAGTTAAAAAATGGGCAGAAGACATGAACAGACACTTCACCAAAGATATTCTGGTAGCCAACAAACACATGAAACGTTCGTGATCATTAGCCGCCGTTATGTGCCATCAAGTTGGACCCGACTCATAATGACCCCTCCTCGGGTTTCTGAGGCAGTATCACTATGAAAGTAGATTGCCCAGACTTCCAAGGAGTGGCTAGTGGGTTTGAACCAGCAGCCTTCTGGTTAGCAGTCAAGTGCCTTAGGCACTACGCTACCAGAGCTTCTCATTAGCCATTAGATGCAAATCAAAACAAAATTGGATGCCATTTCACCCCAGCATTAATAGCAAAGTTCAACAAGACAGAAAATAAATACTGGCTAGGATCTGGAGAGACTGGGACTCTCATACACTGCTGGTGGGAATGTAAAATGATCCACCACTGTGGAAATCGGTATGGTGATTCCTTAAGTTAGAAACAAATACCATATGATCCGGCAATCCCATTACTAGGTATATACCCTAAAGAAGTGAGAGCCAGGACACGAATAGATACATGCACACCCATGTTCACTTGCATCACTCTTCACAATAGCAAAGAGACGGAAACAACCTAAGTCCCCATCATGGAAGAATGAATAAACTGTGGCACATACACACAATGAAGAACTATGCAACCCTAGAGGGTAGAATCTGCAAAACACCATATAACACAGATGAACTTGGAGGACATTATGCTGAGTCAAGTAAGTCAATCACAGAAGAAGAAATACTTAGTCCAGTATTATAAAAATCAAGGAATGGTTTATAAATGGAAGGAAACTTTCTTTGTTGGTTATCAGGGATGGGAGGGAAGTGGAGGGAAAATTCCTAGATAGGTTGGAAATAAATAAATGTATAAACCAAAGATGATTAGTAATTAGCAGGGGTAGGAGGGGGAAAGGGAAAGTTTTTGTTTGCAGATTACTGAGTTTATGCTAATGGCGGTGGAATATTTTGGAACAGGATAGCAACATGAAAAATGTCATCAATGTCCCTGAGCTTAAATGTGGAAGCTGTTATGTTGGTGGATGTCTTGTATGTTTTCACTACAGTAAAAGTAAAAATCAGAACAAAAAAATAGCCAAAAGATGTCTTCCTGTGTTTGACTATGCAAAAGCATTCGATTGTTTGGATCATAATAAATTAGATAACATTGCAAAGAATGGGAATTCCAAAACACTTAATTGTGCTCATGAGGAACCTATACACTGATGTACATCTTGGCTATCATTTGAACAGAACAAGTGGCTTCTACATGGTTTAAAATTGGGAAGGGTGTATGTCAGGGTTGATCCTTTTACCATACTACCCAATCTGTATGCTGAGTGAATAATCTGGGAAACTGGACTACATGAAGAATGCAGCATCAGGACTGGAGGAAGGAAAGCTCATTAACCCACAATATGCAGATGACACACCCTTGCTTGCTGAAAGGGAACAAGACTTGAAACACTGGATAAAGATCAAAGACTCCAGCCTTCAGTATGAATTACATCTCAGCATTGGAGCTCTGGTGGCCTAGTGCCTGAGGCATTTGACTGCTAACCAGAAGGCTGGCACTTCAAACCCACCAGCCACTCCTTGGAAGGAAGATTGGGCAATCTACTTCCATAGGGATGCTACCTCGGAAATCCAAGGAGAGGTCACTATAGATCAGATCCGACTCAATGGCAGTGAGGTTTTGGTTTTTTTTTTTTTTTGGTTTTTGGTATAAGGAGGAAAAAAATGCTCACAATTGGACCAATAAGCAACATCACAATAAATGAAGAAGTTGTCAGGGATTTCATTTCACTTGCATCCACAATCAACACCCATGGAAGCAGCAGTCAAGAAATCAGACAATGTATTGCACTGGGCAAATCTGCAAAAGACCTATTTAAAGTATTAAGGAGCAAAGATGTCACCTTGAAAACTAAGGTGCACCATGTATGAATAATAGTTGACAATGCATGTGAACAGGTCAACAATGAATAAGGAAGACTGAAGATGACTTGATTCCTTTGAATTGTGGTGTTGGTAAAGAATACTGAAAATATCATAGATAGCTAGAACAAACAAATCTGTCAGGGTAGAACTGCAGCCAGAATGCTCCTTGGAAGCAAGAATGGCCAGACTTCGTCTCACCTACTTTGGTCACGTCGTCATACGGCACACGTCCCTGGAGAAGGATACCATGCTTGGTAGAAGGTCAATGAAAATGGGGAAGACCCTCAGTGGGATGGATTGACACAGTGGCTGCAACACAGCAAGGCAGTGTTCCACAGCATAGTTGACATTAGCACTCAGTCTTGTACAGTTCTGTGTTTTGATGAACACATGCCATATATCCACTACTAAAGTACTGTACATGAGTTTCATGGCCCCAAATATCCTGCGCTCCACCTATCCATCCTTCTCTCCATCCTTCCCCGAACCCCTGGCAACATTTTAATTTCTCACTATTTGTAGTTTTGCCTTTTCCAGAATGTTGGAATCATACAGTACATAGCCCTTGGGGGCTGGCTTCTTTCACTCGACAGTATTCACTTAAGAGTCTTCCATGTCTTACCCTGGGGCTTGACAGCTCATTTGTTTTTATTGGTGAATATTAATAGGCCAATTTGTTTATGCATTCACCCAATGAACATCTTAGTGCCTTCTAAATTTTGGCAATTGTGAATAAAGCTGCTATAAACATTCCTGTGCAAGGTTTTGGGCAAACATAATTTTCAATTCACTTGAGTAATACCTTGGTCCTTGATTACTAGATTGTATGGTGAGACTATGCTTAGATTTGTAAGAAACTGCCACACTCTTCGAAAGTGGCTGTACCATTCTTCATTTCCCACCAGCAATGGATGAGAGTTCCTGTTGCTCTAAGTCCTCACCAGCATTTTGTCCTTGCTTTGCACTTTAGCCATTCTTAAAGGCTTGAGTATTGCTCCAAAGACACATTTCAGAGGAACTTCCAGACTAAGAAGAAAGGCCTAGAGATCTACTTCCAGAAATCAGCCAATGAAAACCCTACAGATCCCATCGCTCTGATCTGCACACGATTATAGGGATGGTGCAGGACCACACAGTGTTTTGTTCCTGTGCATAGGGTGGCCATGAGTTGGGGAATGACTCAATAGCAACCAACAATAGATGTGTACTGGTATCTCACTGTTGCATTTTAATTCACAATTCTCTAATGACAAATGATGTTGAGCATCTTTTCATGTTTACATGCCATCTGTATCTCTTCTTTGGTGAGGTATCTGGTCAAATCTTTTACCTCTTTTTGAGTGGATTGTTCTTCTTACTGTTTAATTTTAAGAGTTCTTTGTGTATTCTTTTATTTGATCTGTGTGTTTTGCAAATATTATCTCCCAAACTGTAGCTTTTTTTCATTCTCTTAACTTTCCCAGAGCAGAAGTTTTTTTAATTTTAATGAACTCCCAACTTGACAATTCTTGCTTTCATGGATTATGCTTTAAATGTTGTATTTGAAAACTCATCACCAAACCCAAGGTCACATAGATATGAAAAAGGCACCCATGTGCAAAATATATTCAAAGTTTTTCTTTAGGCTCTTAAATGTTTTTCTATAGCTGACGATGGCACACACTGCAAATAAGACTTGCTAAGTCTTGGGTCTTTTTGTAATTTTCCTTCAGAACAACAGCATCCGATGTCAAAACTTTATATAAAAAGGGCAATGTCAATAACATTGATAAACTTGGAGGACATTATGCTGAGTGAAATAAGTCAATCACAGAAGAACAAATATAGTATTAGTTCATTATAAAAAGTCAAGGAAAGATTTATATATGGAAGGAAACTTTGTTGGTTACCAGGGGTAGGAGGGGAGGAGGGAACACTGCCCCCCCCCAAAAAGCACTGACCCATGGCACTTTAGTTATGTGTATTTCTCTGTACATAAATTATATTTCAATAAATTTTTTTTTTTTAAAAGGGCAGTGTCAAAACTTTGAGTTCTCATAATGGATCCTGAAACTAGTTCTCTTCCTAGAGTTGGCTAGAATATTTGAGAAGGCACAGCTAAGAATAATGAGTGGGAGGATGAGAGGGCAGTGAAATGAGATCTTATGCATCCTTGGCCTTTCTAACATGTTCCGTCCACCTTATTAACCTAGGAACTGCCTTCCTGCTGTACTTGAGATTCAGGGATAATAATGCTGGCAGCACCACTTTATGTAAATAAGTTAACTAGATGAGCACACATTAATAACAAATAAAGCCTCCAGACAGGCATAAAGTTTATTAACATCGTGGGGGAAAAAAAAGGATTGAACAGAAAATAGCTATCGAATATGGGATAGTTCCTTATTTACAAGTTCTACTTGGAGAGGTACAATTTAATCAGTATTTTCAATAATCAAAGGAGTAGAATTTTTTTTCAAGAAATACCAATATTTCACTCTCCAACTAAATGATTACTGAAAACATTATGTGACTGTCCCATTCAGAAGTAGACAAACTAATACCTTAGAAATATACAAAAAAAGGTAACTGCTACACAAATGTGCATTTTCACAAAATTATTCTGCATGGCTTACTCAGACAATTTGTTTCCTTAAAAAAGTTGGCAAAAGAAAGGAAACAAAAAAAAAAAGCAACCTACATGTACATGCTCCCAAGTTTGTTTAAAAAGCAAAGTCAACTCAGGGTTTCCAGAGCTTTAGAAGTCCATCTTCACTGTAGGTAGCAATCAGGTTCTGATGAGGGTGATGGGCAATACCAATGACATCCTTCTCATGAACCTGGAACAAGGAAAGCACAGGGTTAAAGCATATCGTTCCACAGCAAGTCTCCCTGAAGAGGCTCCGCAAACTGGATGGGAGGAAAGAAAAGAGAACTTCGTACTTCTCACTGAAACAGCCATGCCCAAGATGGCCTCACCTGGAGTTCAAGGAAAACTAGAAAAGGGGAAGCATTAAGAGGTTAAATGAACATACACAAAGCAAGAATCAAGTAAGACCATGACCTTTCCATTATAATTTTCCTACTGTTTTTCATTATGTGTGACTAACAATGCTTTGTCCCACATCGTTTTTACATTATAGCTAATCTTACTCATTCAAAACCATTCTGCAAATTCTAGGTCAAAACAGTGGTTGACAACAAATGATTCCAACAGTTCAGTGAACCTGCATCTTCTAGGCCCCTGAGCTGGAGGACATTCTAGCCTCATCCTGTTTTGCTCACATCTTAAGATTTGTACCTGAGGCTTCACAGAACAGTTGTACCAAAGCCCACTCCATAATAATTTCAAAAGAGAGATCATTCTCTGACATGGGCATGTATTGTTTCATGTTCACCATGCCATTCTTCTTCCCAAACCACAGTAACTACTATATTTGGGGTTGTGGCCATGTGACTAAACTGTGACCAAAAGAATGAAGAACAAAGAAATATAAGCCTCTTCCAGATGTGGGTCTTAAAAACAGTAAAACAGTATAGCCTTCCAACTACCTTTTCTCCTCCTGAGATTTTAGATGCCACCTATTCCAAATGGCACAGCTAAAGACAGAGGAGGGCTACCCAACTCACATCATGTTGTGACATAATAAGAAAGAAGCTTTTACTGTGTTAAGCCAATCTGGGAATTGTTGGTGTTAAATCTGTAACAGACTCTCCTTGAACTGACACTCAAAACACAGAACCGAAGTTTTTAAAACATCACAATCAATATGATAGGATAATGTACAAGTAATCTGCATTCAAAAGGACATGGAGAGAACTAGCTTCATTTACCACTCTCCAGTCCCCATCGGGCAGCTCTGGCTAGTCCCACCAGCTAATCTAGATTGGAGTGCCTCCTTCCTAGTCTCTGTTCTATTACAGCCATCCTATCTCCCTGAAGATGAAGGCTCACTGAAGGATGGCTATTTCTGGCAAAGCAGCTAATTCCATACAATAATTTATGGGTTCTTTATTTAGTGATAAAATGCCTCCTTTTTATACCTAGATTCACCATGATAGCAATCAGGAAAAGGTATGTACTTCAGAGTTCAGAAAGACAAAAGCATTCCGAGGCAGTATCACTATAGAAGTAGATTGCCCAACCTTCCTTCTAAGGAGTGGCTGGTGGGTTTGAACTGCCAGACTTCTGGTTAGCAGTTAAATGTCTTAGGCACTACACCACCAGAGCTCCCATAATTTCTACAGATGACCTTAAATCGGTAATACTCACAGTCAGAGTTCTCTCCAGCTTGCCAGTGACAGTGCTGAAGCAGTAGAGCACAAAGTCCTCGCCCACACAGTAGATCCACTCACCACGGGGGGAGAGGGCACAGCAAACAAAGTCACCACCTTCTCTCTTACCAGAGCTGAAGCTTCTAACAATCTAGATAACACCACACACCAGGGCAAAAAAAACACCAAAATATCTGGATTAGCGGCGCTTTACTATATGCATCATTTTAAAAGGACATTTTCACATTGTTATTTTGTACTCTTCATTTACTTCATTTATAATTAGATCTCGAATTCCATTCATCACATGCTAAATCCTCTCACCTGGGAAATACTCAACAGAGAGTTATCTAAAATCAGCAGCAGACAGAAGTTTAGAATCCTATGTCCCAAGTCACCAATCCTGCTCCTTAGTCTACTGAGTCATACTGCACTGAAGCACGCTCATTACCATACAATTTTCCAAATTAACCACCACCAGCTCTCAATGCTTTGTGGATGTGTGCTCCCGTTTCCTCTAACAGAGTAAGATACACATCCATGTAGGATTGAACTATCTCCAAAACCTTCCATGCTCTCTATTCTATACCAAAAAAAAAAAAAAAAAAACTAACTACTGTCGAGTTGGATCAGACTCACAGCGACCCCTCCTTGGGTTTCCAAAGCAGTTATCACTATGAAAGTAGATTGCTCCATCTTCCTTCCGAGGGGTGACTTGTGGGTTTGAACCACCAGATTTCTGGTTAGCAGTCAAACACCTTAGGCACTACACCACCAGAGCCCCTGCTCTATTCTACAGAACATGAAGTTGTGTTGTTGTTGTTGTTATGTGCCTTCGAGTCAGACCCGACTCAGAGCAACCCCTTCCTGGGTTTCTGAGGCCGTATCACTATGGAAGTAGATTGCCCAACCTTCCTTCCAAGGAGTAGCTGGTGGGTTTGAACCACCAGCCTTCTGGTTAGCAGTCAAGTGCCTTAGGCACTACACTACCAGAGCTCCCAACATGAAAGTCATCATAAATTAAACTGAGAGAAATCAATCTCAAAGGTTACATACTGTATCATTCCATTTACATGACATTTTCAAAAGGATAAAATTATAGTGATGGAAAACAGATCAGTGGTTGTCAGGGTGGGAGGAGAGTGTGACTGTAAAGATACAGCATAAGGGAGTTTCTTTGAGGGTAATGAAGCAGTTCTGCATCCTAACCATGGTGGTGGTTATACAACCTATGCGTGTGATGAAATGTCATACAACTATTACCTCCTGCCTCAAAAAAAAAGGTGCATGTAAAAAGTAGTGAAACCCAAATAAGGCCCATTTTTCAGTTAATAGAATTGTACCAAGATCAACTTCCTGGTTTTGATCATTGTACTAGGATAACTAAGATGGTACTGTTAGGAGAAGCTGGGGGGAAGGGTACACAGGAACTCATCACATCATTTCTGCAACTCCATGAGAATCTAAAATTATTATTACAAAATAAAAAGTTAAAAAAAAAAACTCAAGCAGAGAACTATGATATGTGCTCAGCAGATGCACTGGGTCCAGCAAATACTTCAGGCCAGTCAACTCAGCCATGGAGTCTCAACTATTTCATCAGTTGTAAGAACTCAACTGTTGGGATGGGGAGACTATTCCTAGCTCCCTGGGTCTTCTTCATGCTCGGAAGGACCCTCAAATGTCTAGGCCAACATGTCAATAGCACCATGATACATGCTCAGGGCTTGAAACTCAACCTTGATGCTGCTAATGCCTCCACGCTACCTCGCAGTCCACAAAAGTGAGGTTCTTGCGAACCATGCAGATGTCCTAATTTCTTATTACAAATACACATCATTAGGACCTGCTGCCCTTCCCCTATTAAGAGTTCTACCTTAGATCATGTGGTAGCTAGATGTCCCGAACTAGTAATCCCCACCATGTGAGACTTCCCTTCAGAAAGGGACTGCTACCTGATAACTTGCACTGAGGTTTTGAAGAAGACTTAAAGACAGATCAGAGGCTCATTTATCCAAAGGATATAAAAGAAAAAACATAACATATTAACACTCGGGCGGAAGGAGATAATTTTTGAGACACCAAAGAAATACTTTGTAGAACTACAATTCAAATAAATGTCTGAAAAACAAATACAGTGCATATGGTTTATGGAGTAGTAAAACTATATTTGGTCACTGCTGTATACTGGGAGGGCCAGAAACAGGACATAGTGATTTGGGAACAACCCACAGATCCTGTGCAAAAGTACTTTCTGAGCACTCACCTGCCCCTGCATGTTCATGATGACCACTGTGTTTGATCTGTTGCACACCACGAAGTGCTCTGGATTTTTAGGAAGCAGGATCACACTGTTGACTGTAATGTCTGTTCCTGCAGTGCTGCCCAGGGATTTAAAGGTATTTGAACATTCTGTGGTCTTCATGTTCCAAATCTACCACACAAAAATTTAAGACACAGATATATTTTTTAAATGTAAGAATTTCTAAAGTTTAAAAGATTGAAAATTAAGACACTAAAAAGAGTAAAACTGACTCAGGGAAAAAGCTTACTTGATTTTTAAGTCCAAATACCCAGTAACCACTTACCTATTTGATGACTGACATAAACAAAAGTCACAAAGCTAAGTAGTAACAGCCTTTAAAATCTATAAGCTTTTCTTGCAATTTGTTGCTTGGCTAACAGAGATACCTATCTGTAAAATGAGCTTCGTGTCAACACCGCCACTGTCATACACAACCAGAAAGTTATCCTTGTCTGAGGATCAAAATCAAAATCAAACAGGTACTTCACACTCATGGAAACAGCCAATACCAGAAAAACAGACAACAGGTGTTGGTTAGGATGTAGAGAAATTGGAACCCTCATGTATTGCTGGTGGAAATGTAAAATGGTACATCCACTGTAGAAAACAGTTTAATAGTTCCTCAAAAATTTAAACACAGACATACCACGTGACCCAGCAATTCCACTCCTAGGTATATATACAAAAAGTTTAAAAGCAGGGACACAAAAAGATACTTATACAACAATCCTCACTGAAACATTATTCACAATAGCCAAAAGGCAGAAACAACCAATGTGTTCATCAACAGATAAACAAAATGGGCTATGTGCACACAATGGAATTATTCAGCCATAAAAAGAAAAGAGGTCCTAATACATGCTACAACATGGATAAACCTTGAAAACATTATACTAAGTGTAAGAAGCCAAACACAAAATGATAAATATTGTGTGATCTCACGTGTATGAAATATCTAGAATAGGCAAATTCAAAAAGACCAAAGTTTATTAGTGGTTGCCAGGGGCTAGGGAGGAGGAGATGGAGAGTTATGGTTTAAAGAGTACTTAGTTTTGTTTGGGGTGACAGAAAAACATTAGAAACAGTAGTGATGGTGGCATGACATAGTGAATGTAATTAATATCACTGAATTGTATACTTAAAAGCAGTTAAAATGGAAAAAAATTTGTTTTATGTATTTTATCACACACATACACACACACACACAATGTAAAATACATGCATTTTTCTAAAAAAGAGAGCTTTTTAAATTCCCATGCTTGGAACCCTATCTTGAGATACTGATTTGGCAGGCCTGGGGCAGGCTCCCACAATACGGAGTTTCCTAGACAGATCCAAACAATTTGTGGGATTAGATTACTGGATTAGAAGACTTGGGATCATACTCTCGGGGGACAACTTAGTCAATAGGCATATCGTAATTCACAAAGATAATGCTCTACATCCTAGATTGGTGAGTAGTGCCTGGGGTCTTAAAGATTGCAAATGGCGAAGATACAACTATTGTTTCTACTCACATGGAGCAAAAGAGAATGAATATAACCAAAGGCTCAAAAAGAAACTAATCCACAGGACTAACCACAGTTCACACAAACCACAGCCTTCTCTAACCTGCAGTGAGAAGAATTAGGTGGTAACCAGCTACCACCACTGACTATTCTGACCAGGGACACAATAGAAAATCCCAGACAGAATGAGAGAAAAATGCAAATAACTGAATTCATAAAAAAGGCCAGACTTACTGGAGCTCTGGTGGCACGGAGCCTAAAGGAATCTGACTAGTTAACCAGAAGGCTGGTGGTTCAAACCCACATGCCACTCCTTGGAAGGAAGACTGGGCAATCTATTTCTGTAGTCATACTGTTTCAGAAACCCAAGGAGGGATTGCTATGAGTTGGATCCGACTTGACGGCTGTGAGGTTTTTTTTTTTTTGATTGGACTGATAGAGACTAGCTGAACTCCTAAGACTATCACCCTAAGGTAATCTTTGAACTTGAATTTGAAGCTATTTCTATAGGTCACCTTTCAACCAAATAATAGACTGGGTTATAAAATAAACAGTATCACTTTTAAGTAATGTGCTCCCTTAAAACAACTACATGATACCAAACGATCAACATTTACCATAAAGCAAAATGAGAAAACAAAGAGGGCAAGGAAAGCTAGATCAATGCAAACAGAACAGAATAGAAAAAATGAGAATGCTGACATACTATAAAAATTATAGCCAATGGCACAGAACAATTTACGTAAAAATTATGTTAAAGGGGACGCTGTTAGATGGATAGAGATAAATATTGATTTGGGTGAAGAGAAGGGCAATATACCAAATGTGAGCGACCAATATGGCAGCATTGAGGATGAGAAAGACATAGAGAGGTACATGGGAAGTACAGACAACAAATATGAACCCTTTTGCATATACAGTACTGAGTTGT
>NW_006921872.1:1661232-1662625 GCF_000298275.1 Orycteropus afer afer | reverse complement strand
ATGGGAGAAGGAACGGCTGCTTATGCACAGGGAGACAGCTCAGGGGGCAGAAGAGTATGGAGGGATGGACACTGGGAAGAGGCAACTGTGGGGAGGAAGTGGGAGGGGAGCTATTGCATTGTGGTAAACTGTGGTCAATGATATGAGACAAAGTATATGTGAACTGCTGTATGGAAAGTGAATTTGCTCTGTAAATTTTCATCCAAATCACAATTTTAAAAAAATTAATTAAATAAATAAAAGACAAAAAAAAAACAATAAAAAAAATTGTTAAAGGGGAAATTAATTTGCTGTGTAATCTTTCAGCTAAACACAACAGATTATTTTTTTTTTTAAATCTCCACAAATGATTCTAACGTACAGCCTATATAAAAAAACCACTAAATAGAAGTCACAATGTTAGCAAAAACACAAGGATGTATGAAGTGGAAGCTGTCTATTTTTTTTTTTTTTTTTTAATGAATTGGGTGAAAGTTTGCAGCGCATACTGGTTTTCCATTCAACAGTTCATACACATTTTGTTTCAAGACATTGATTGCAATCCCCATAATGTAACAGCTCCCTTCCCACTTCCTTCCTGTGGTTACCTTTTCTCTATGTCCTTCTTTCCCATGCATTCCTGCCCTCTAAACTATCTCTCTGTGCAAATGCTGCCCGTATGATCTCCCATTGTTCTAAGGAGTGTACCTACCTGGTGTAATTGTTCACCTTGTAGGCCTGTCCATTGTCTGGCTGGAAGCCACAGAAGTGAGTTCGATTCCAGGCCCAAAGAGTGACTAGGGGCCATAGCCTTAGAGGTTTCACCAGTGTCTAACAGACCAGTAAGCCTGGTGAAAGCCACTCTTGGCCATTTGTATTACTTCTCCCAGTCCAACATCTCTTCTGGAACAGCTCTCCACTCTAATGTCTTTCACCTTGCCCCCCTAGGCTGTAATGAACTGAAGTGGTTAAAAATCAGACATTACAGTTACTGAGACCTAAGATGTGCTTTGGGAAGAGATGGCCACATACTACATGGCACTGTCTTGACACCACTCACTTCAAGAGGTATAAAGTGGACTATGCTACATGCTTCCTCTGTCTTCAACAGAGCTAAACATAAAACAGATTGTAATAAATACCTGTAAGATAGCAAAAAAGAGTTGTCCCACTAGCCCAACCCAAGTGTTTATTTTCTTAATATATACTGTATCATCTGCCCCAATCTCCTCTAGCCCAAATGTCTAGGAGAGAAATGACTATTTCAAAGATCAAGAGTAAGAAGACTTCTGGTGTTTTCTGTTAAAAAGGTCAGTGAGACCACAGCTATGGACATATCCAAAGTAAAATGAGATTACAAGGTTGTAGACAGGGAACCAGAGATAGCAATTGGCAAGTGAGGACAACTACAAAC
>NW_006921872.1:1644216-1656584 GCF_000298275.1 Orycteropus afer afer | reverse complement strand
AAAGAAAACTATAAAAAACTACTTCAAGAAACATTAAAAAAAAAAAAAAAAAAAAAAGGTCAGTGAGATGTTTTATTCCACTCATTGCAGAACCGAAGGGAAAGACCATAAAACAGAGAAGCTTAGACACAAACCAACTCCCAATGGCACTGACAAGGGTATAAGGTCCACATATACAGCACAAAGAGGGCGAATCCCATGACTACAGTACTAAGATCTGTGTGTGTATAGCTGTCTGTCCTGTGGTAGAGCATATCTCCTGCCTTCAAGTTTCTGATTTGGATACCGTGAAGAAGCACTTTCAGAAGAAGGTCTAACTTCAGGTGCTTGAATAAAACCACAAAATATTGACCTCTTCTGCCACAAAGCACTCACTTACATTAGGGCAATTTAAAAGAAGGAGGTCTAGAATGTAAATGCAGTGCCTCAAAGATCTCTTAACAATTTTCTGCTTGGGTTTCTCCTATCTTTTGTAGGAAATGAAACCCACTCTTACAATAACTAAAATTTTTAAAGTACTGAAGGATACATTACTCTCAGCTGAGACTGAGGACAGTAAGTAAATACCTAAGAGACAACTTATTTCTCCTCTGCATCTCTCCTCTTCCTCTATAAACCCTGTTAGCACTGTGAGGCTGAGCAACAAAACAGAGATCTATTTGGCTCTTTGTATATCTGTTAGGGAATGGACCCTGCTCTGTATCTGTGGCATGACAGATTTTTAATCACTGAGCTTATTTGTGAACTGGGAATGACTTAAATTTAGGACTCTGCACTCTTTCCCTTTTTCTACAGTTTCTCTAGATTTTTTAGGTTTGAGATTTGAAGTCCCTAGGCCAAAAGGTTACCCACAGAACATTACTGCTGTCTTAGACTCACCTCAATTCTGGCATAAACAGCTATTAGAGAAGTTTTCTTCACGACAATTATCACCACTGATAACTCCTCAAAGGACAAAGATGGAACAGACAACCCCAAATAAACAAGCATCAGATACTTAACCTTCACAGTGCCATCAGAGGATGCACTGATAATATAATGTCCATCTTGTGTGAATGTTGCTTCATTAACAAAGGAGGAATGGCCACGAAATTCCTTCAGGGTTTTCCCAGATTTTAAGCCATGAATTCTATAACAAATGAAAAGAACAATTAATATTCCATAAATTATGGCTGAGACCAAGTGTTGAACATATTTTAGATGAATTATAAAAGCTCACATCATAATAGAGAACAAAGAGAGATATGCAATTGTGTATGCAAAGTAATTTTCATTATGTCAAACAATGAAACAAAATTAAAACCAAAATCTCTGCAAAGAAAGAGACTGGAAAATATGGCAATAATACCACAAGCTTCTATTCAAGGACTGATTCTAAAACATTTAGTTAACAGGAGTATGTATCATCCTGGCTGGATCTCAGGGATAAGTATTTGCAACAGGGATTCCAGGTGATTCTGATGTAGCTGGTCCAAAGATTATACTTTGGGAAACATGACACACTTCATAATCCCTTTCTAATCCCTCTTCTGGGTAGAAACTCAAACAAATGGATGGCAATGCCTCAACCATATTCAGACCAAGGAAATGAGGTCTCACATAACTCTTATTCTCCATATCAACTGTTCTGATAAAGCCATAAGGAATCACTAGTACCTCCCTCCTGGGCCTCATCATACCACACACAAGTGATGGGAGTTTCGGGATTCTTACTTACCTAATTGTCTGGTCAAAAGAGGCACTCAGAATCTGACTACTATCCTTAGAAAAGCTTAGACAGGTGACACCTTTACTGTGTGCCCTTTCAAATCTCCTTAAACACTGTCCACTCTGAATCTTCCATACCTTTATGGAAAAAAAATAACAACAACTTGTAAACAGAGTGTTCCCTATAGCCTGCAGAATCAAGCAAGTGGCACGTTCACTAATGTACTCAAACAGCATTAAAAATGTATGTTAATAGCTGAATATGATATATCTGCTTCACATAGTACAATGACAACTGAATCCTTTGAAATGTAAACCTTTTTCCTTGTAAATTATTAAAGCCATAATTTAGACTCTAAGTTCACTTAGCAGAGACCACTTTTGTATTTTATCTAGCTCAGGGAGTTTTACCAGCAATTAAATACAAACCACAGTTAATTAGCTGTAGACTACTGTCTAAAACAAATAAGGTACATTACATAAGGTGAACGAGGGTGGTACAAAAGAGAGGGAATAAGCAGATCTGGATTTAAATACCAGATCTCACTTACCAATTTAAACCAGCTGGGACCTTAAATAAGATTTGGGACATCTCCAGGAAATTATTAGTAGGATTAAACAAGAAAAAATAAAATGGTGACCATAAAGTTAATGCACAATAATCAAGAGCTCTTATTATGTGTAGGACACTACATTACGACAGAGGAACTTTCAAACTGTGCACATACAAGTGTTTGTGTCACTAATCCATACCTTGATTTTTCCATCTTGGGCCCCAGTTGCTAACATTTCTGTATCTCTGCTGAAACACATGCAGAGGACAGCATCATCCATCATCATAAAGTTGTCCTGGGCCTGGTACTTAAGATCCTAAACCAAACAATGGTAAGCAATTATTAAAATGACACTAGAGCCAAGGCCCCAGTTGTCTCAGGTCTCTACAAACTCACTAAAAGCAGGATAATGGATTTGACCAACTATGAATCTCCAAAGCAAATAGTAGTGCCATGTAAGCATGGTTCTTAATAAACAACTGATAATGGGAATAAATAACTTTATTTAATTCAAATTAACATTATAAAAAATACAAAAATACCCCAGATCTTTTGCTTTCTGATTCTTGTTTAATTTCCTTCTCATCTTTTCTAGGCAAAATTTCCCTATAATCCAGAGACTTCTGGTAAAATGGTAGAATAGGCAGACAAGCTACACAGACCCTCTTTAACAAAGAAAACAGAAACCAATTAACAAAGATAGAGAAGATAATCCTGAAGCCCTGAGCTCTGAAAGAAAAGATACAGAAGTGGATTAAACATCAACTAGTAGAAGAACCTGAATGAAAACAGTGAGTAAGGAGACAAACAGAGCTGCAGACTGTCACCTGTCCTGATGGCATGGACAGCTTGAATATTTCCAAGTGGTGTTAGGACCTTAGAAATTAACCTAAAAATCTGCCCTGCTCACCAAGGGCTACGTGGACTACTGCATGGGTAGTAGTCTGAAAAGGGACTGAAAAGGGAAAACAGCAAAGAAGGAGACAAACTGAGATGGGGACTTTTGGCTATCTGGAGGGCACAGCCATTTTGAATGTTTACAAGCACTGACCATTCTGGATATTTAAGTGACAGCACTGTTATTCAGATACCAAGGACCTAAGGATAGGCTCCACTTGTTAAAGACAGCAAGGACATACAGGAGGCTGACAACTGGAAAGGAGACAGGTGGTGAGTGCATAAGTGCGGCCAACTAATGAGTAGAGGAGCACAGTACCATGCGTACTCAATACATCTAAAAAAAATGTAAATATTGGGAAAATCACTCCAACATACAATCAACAATTAAATATAAACACAAAAACGTCACAATGTCTCAAAGACAACAGACCATCACAGTGCACACAAAGAAGCAAAATAAAGCAGTAGAAGCAAGGGACCAGGAAACAGACCCAGAACACATCCCTTAGGAAGAAGCAGCATTGAAACTCCCAGATAAGGAATTCAAAAGAATTATATTGAGGTGTCTTCAATGGATTGAGAGACAGATCAAGGAAAACACAGACAAAACAGGAAAACAGACAAAACTCTAGAATGATTTCAAAAGAGAATATAAGAACAAAATGACAAAGTAAAAAATTAGAAATGATACAAAATCTACAGATAGAAATCCAGGCGATTAATACAGAATTCTCAGAAATAGATAACACATTAAATGGGCAAAGGAGTAGAACTGAATCAATGGAAGACAGAATTAGCGAGACTAAAGACAAATGGTGACATAGTGCCTAAGGCATGTGGCTGCTAACCAGAAGGCTGGCAGTTCAAAACCACCAGCCACTCCTCAGAAGGAAGGTTGGGCAATCTACTTTTGTAGTGATACTGCCTCAGAAACCCAAGGAGGGGTCACTATGAGTCTGATCCGACTCAACGGCAGTGAGTTAGTGAGAAGATAAATACCTCAATACTTCTTTGGACAGGGATCAATCAGAAAAAAGATCAAAACAAAACAAAGAAAGCCTAAAGTTCATGTAGGATACCATCAAAAGGAATAATCTACGTGTAATCAGAATTCCAGAACAGGATATCACAAATAAAACCACAGAGAAAATTACTGAAGATTTGTTGGAAGAGAATTTCCCTGATATAATGAAAAACAAGAATATATCCATTCAAGAAGTACAACGAACCTCAAACAAGATAGACCCTACAAGGAAATCACCAAGACACATCATTGTTAAACTCACCAAAATCAAAGACAAAGAAAGAATCCTGACAGCAGCACAGGAAAAAATGAAAAGTTACCTACAAAGGGCAACCAAAAGACTTAAGTTCTGATTTCTCAGCAGAAACCATGCAGGTGAGAAGACAATGGGATGGTATATATAAAACCTTAAAAGAAAACAAATTCCAACCAAGAATCATATACTTGGCAAAACTATCCCTCAAATATGATGGTGAAATTAGGACATTTCCAGATAAGCAGTAATTAAGGGGGTAAAACCAGACCAACCTTACAAGAGATGTTAAAGGGAGTCCTGTGGACAGAGAACCAACAACAGCTAACAACAATTGACCATTAACATACATGATGACATAACCCAGAAACCAACCCAATTATGGAAGTATCCAAAGCAAATAAGCTTACAAGATTGTAAACAGGGAACCAGAGACATCAACTGGCAAATGAGGACAACTACAAACCAAAAAGAGGGGAAAACCTACAAACCAAAAAGAGGGGAAAAACTGTGTTACAGAACTTGTAAATGGTGAGAAAGCCAAGACAATTCCAAGATAGAACAGACTGTTCTAACCTTGGGAAGGAAATTATAATTCACAGGATAACAACCTCAAAGAAAACAGATGAACCTTCACATCAAAATAAAAAAGAGGACAATCACAAATATTTAGCAACAAAGGAAGTGATAACAAGATTCATAAATAAAACGAGTTCAGCACAGAAAATTATATGGAACAAAGAAATCAGCAACACCACAAAAAAGCACATAACAAAATGACAAGAACAAATTCATACTTATCAATAATTACACTGAATGTCAATGGATTAAATGCACTACTCAAGAGACAAGAGGTGCAGACTGGATAAGAAAACACAACCCATTAATATGTTATCTACAAAAGACACACCTTAGAAAGACAAAAACAGACTAAAAATCAAAGGTTTTAGAAAAAGATACATCAAGCAGATGGTAACCATAAAAGACAGGAGTGGCAATATTAGTTTCTGATAAAATTGACTTTAAGACAAAAACCACCACAAGAGACAAGGAAGGACATTATATAATGATTAAAGGATAGCTTGAACAAGAGGACATAATCATAATAAGTATCTATGCACCCAATGAAAAAGCCCCAAAATACACAAACCAGACTTTAACAGAATTGAAAAGACAGATGACTCCACAGTCATAGTAGGAGATTTTAATATACCACTTTCAATCACAAATAGAACAACTAGAAAAAAACTCAACAAAGATACAGAAAAACTAAACAATATAATTTACCAACTTGACTTTATAGACCATATGTTAGGCCACAAAGCAAGCCTCAATAAATTTAAAAACACTGAAATACTACAAACATCTTCTCAGATCACAATGCTGTAAAATTAGAAATCAACAACAGGAAGATCAACAAAAAAACAGCAAACACATGGAAACTGAGTAACACCTTCCTTGAAAATGGGTAATAGAAAAATAAAAAATGAAATTAAAAACTTTTGAATCAAACGAGAATGGCAACACAACATACCAAAATCTTTGAGACACAGCAAAAGCAATGATGAGGGCAATTTGTAGCAATAAATGCACACATCAAAAAGAAGAGCCAAAATCAGCACATTAAACCAACATCTCCAACAATTAGAAACAGAGCAGCAAAAAAAGCCTACATCACCAGAAAAAAAGAAATAATAAAGATTTAAGCAGAAATAAATGAAACAAAATAGAAAGACAACAGAAAAAATCAACAAGACTGGAAGCTAGTTTTTTGAAAAGATTAACAAAACTGACAAACGACTGGCAAATCTAACAAAGGAAAAGCGGGAGAGAATACAAATAACAAATAAGAAAAAAACCGGGCAAAACAGAACTACAGAACCAACAAATTAAAAGAATACTATCAGGATACTATGAAGAACTACACACCCACAAATTTGAAAATCCAGAAGAAATGAATAGATTTCTAGAAACATACTACTTACCTAAACTAACATAGACTGAGGTGGAAAAGCTGAACAGACTTATAACAAAAGAAGAAATTCAACAGGTCATAAAAAAATTACCAACATAAAGAAGCCCTGGCCCATACGATTTCACTGGCAAATTCTATCAAATGTTCAGAGAAGAACTGACACCAATCCTACTCAAACTATTGCAGAACATAGAATAGGATGGAATCCTCCCAAATTCATTTTATGAGGCAGATATAACCTTGATACCAAAACAAGGCAAAGATATCACTAAAAAGGAAAACTACAGACCAATATCCCTCATGACTATAGATGCAAAATCTTAAAAAAATCCTCACCAATAGACTCCAACAACATATCAAAAAAATAACACATTACAACCAAGTGGGGGTTCATACCAGGTATGCAAGAATGGTTCAACATTAGAAAAACAATCAACATCATCCATCACATACATAAAACAAGGAAAAGAACCACATGATCACATCAATTGACACAGAAAAGGCATCTGATAAAATCCAACACCCATTCCTGATAAGAGCTCTCAGCAAAATAGGAATAGAATGGACATTCCTCAATATAATAAAGGGCATATATGTAAAACCAGAGGCTGGTGGTTCAAATCCACCAGCCACTCCTTGGAAGGAAGGTTGGGCAATCTACTTCTGCAGTGTACTGCCTTGGAAACCCAAGGAGGGGTCACTATGAGTCAGGTCTGACTCGATGGCACATAACAACAACAACAACAACAACATGCAAAACCAACAGCCAACATTATTCTCAATGGAGAGAGACTGAAACCATTCATTCCCCTTGAGAATAGGAACCAAACAAGGATGCCCTCTATCACTACTTCTATTCAACATGGTATTGGAAGTCCTAGCCAGGGCAATAAGGCAACAAAGGAAAACCAAAGGCATCCAAATTGGTAATGAAGAAGTACAACTATCCCTCTTTGCTGATGATACGATCCTATACGTAAAAAAACCAAGAAACTCAGGAAAAAAAAAACAAAAACAAAAAAAACACTATTGGAACTAATTGAGAGATTTAGCATAGTTGCAGGATACAAGATCAACATATAAAAAGAAGTTGGATTCCTCTACACCAGCAAAGAGATTGCTGAAAAGGAAATAAGGTAATCAGTACCATTTACAATAACAGCTATCAGAAAAATAAAATACCTGGGAAGAAATCTCACCAGGGACACAAAAGTCCTGTACTAAGAAAACTGTAAAACACTACTTCAAGAAACCATAAGAGATTTATGTAAAAGGAAGAACACACTATGCTAGTGGACAGGAAGATTGAACACTGTGAAAATGTCAATACTACCCAAAGCAATCTATACATTCAATGCAATCCCAATCCAGATCCCATCAACATTCTTTAAGGATATGGAAAAACCAACCACTAATTTCATATGGAAAGAAAAGAGACCTCAGATAAGCAAAGCACTACTGAAGAAGAAGAACAAAGCAGGTCTCACATTCTTGGATCTCAAGACCTACTATACAGCCACAGTAATCAAGACAGCTTGGTATTGGTACAAGACACACACAGACCAGTGGAACAGAATTGAGAACCCAGAAATAGATCCACTGACCTATGGTCAGCTGATTTTTGACAAAGGGCTGAAATCCATAAACAGGAAGAGATGGTCTTGTTAACAAATGGTTCTGGCAAACTGGATATCCATTTGCAGACAAATGAAACAAGATCTGTGCCTCACACCACACACAAAAACTAACTCTAGATGGATCAAAGACTTAAATGTGAAACCTAAAACTATTAAGCTCCTCAAGGAAAAAATAGGGACAAATTTAGGGGCTCTCATTTATGGCATAAATAGACTATCAAGCATAACCCAAAATGCACAAACAGCAAAGATAAATTAGGTGAATGGAACTCTCTAAAAAATTAGTTTTTATGTGCTTCAAAAGACTTTGCCAAAAGAATCAGAAGAGAACCTACAGATTGGGAAAAAATATTTGGCAACAACATATCTGACAAGGGACTTATCTCTAAAATTTATAGAAAACTGCAACACCTCAACAACAAAATGACAAACGATCCAATTAAAAAATGGGCAGATGACATGAATATACACTTCATCAAAGAGGAAATTCAGGCGGGCAACAAACCCATGAAGAAATGTTCACAATCATTAGCCGTCAGAGAGATGCAAATCAAAACAACAGTGAGATACCACCTGGCCCCAACACTAACAGCAAAGTTCAACAAGACAGAAAATAACAAATGCGGGTGAGGATGTGGAGATATTGGTACTGTCATACACTGCTGGTGGCACTGTAAAATGATACAACCACTGTGAAAAGCAGAATGGCGATTCCTTAAAAAGTTGGAATTAGAAATATCATTTGATTCAGCAATCCCATTACTATGTATGAAACCACCTATGTACCCATCAACAGAAGAATGGATAATCAAACTATGATACATACACACATAGAATACTATGCAAAACTAAAGAATAATATAGAATCTGCAAAACACCACATAATGTGGATGAACTTGGAAGACATTATGCTGAGTGAAATAAGTCAATCACAGGACAAATGCATTAGTTCATTATTATAAAAAGTCAAGGAAATGTTATATATAGAAGAAAGCTTTCTTTGTTGGTTACCAGGGGTGGGAGGGGAGGGGAGGGGAAGGAACACTGCAAAAAAATAAAAATATATATTCTTGGGGGGAAAAAAACTGATGAATGTATTCTTACGTTTATGCTGAAATAGAATGTTTAAAGTAGGTGTAAATAAAAAATCCCTATAGTCCATTTTATACATGGCTCTTCAATAAATCTGAATTTATTTACTTAAAGGTATGAGATGAGAAATTAAAGTAACAGTTTTTCCAACTGTCAGCTACTTTTCCTAAACCATCTATTTATTTGTGATGTTCCTTTTATCATCCATTATTATTCAAATGAAATAGCTTTAGCATTTTTTCTAACTATAAAGTGGTATTGTTTCATTTAAATAAAACAATAAAAGCAAACTAGATGGAAATATAAAACGAAGGAACAGAAAATCATTCATAAATCCACTATGCAAGGAATGGAATTTAGCTCTCTATGATAAAGATTACATTTTAAATCAACAGCTTTTTGAGAAGAAAATTAAGTTGGATCTATACCAACTTTATCCTAAACAAATTCCACATGAATAAAATATTAAACATAAATCATAAAAATGGTAGAAGAAATTATGGGAGGACAGCTGGATAAATTTGATAATATATTAAAAAAAATTCTATTAAGTAAAATCAGAAGCAAAAATCAAAAAGGTCAAAATGGAAAAAATACTTGCATTTCACATCACAAAAAGCTGACTGACTGCCTCAAAATCTACAGAGCTTCTACAACTCCGTAAGAAACAGGAAAGAAACTGTGGTGTAGTAAATTACTTAGTGTGGCTTTTCTACCCATAAGTCTTTGTAAACTCCAAGCTGGGATTTTCTATGGGCAACTGAGGAGCTCCTGATTGCTGAAGTTGTCCACCTGGAGTATTTCTGTTGGGAGTGGCACAAAACAATGTTCTGGGAGGTGCCCACTCTCTCTCAAGTGCTTAGAGTTCTGATGCTATGATTAGCTAGTTTGACCACCCTGCTGGGCTCAAAAGGAGGCCTCCTAGAGGCAGAACTCTCTCTGACTGCTGGTTGAGGAAGACATGCTGCTGAACATGGGTTCCTGAGACACGCGTTGCTGGGAAAGAGAGGCAAGAGACACGCATTGCTGAGTGAGACACCAAGGGACCAGCACTGCTGGGAAAGAGACTGTGAGAGACTGTTGGCCGAGGGATGGTGGGCTGGGAGAGACTGAGCATTTTTCCTGAACTTGAATTATAGTCTGTGGTACTTCCCTAATAAACCCCATAATCTGTGAGCTCTGTGTGGCCACTGCAGCGAATTATCGAACCCATAATAGAGGTGGTGGGTGCTTTGGGAAGAATGGTTGGTGAAAGGGCTGGAGGGAGGCAGCATGTCTGGCCTTGCAGTAATAGGCCTTGGTTACTGCTGGTAATCCTGCCTTCCTCTTGTGGGATTAGAGGATGTCAGAACATGTGGCCTCTTTGCCGTTTTTGTAGAAACCAACTGAGAAAACAGGTACAGGGTATGAACAGACTTCACAGAATAGGAAATAATGGTTGCTTTTCACATATGAAAGAGAAACACAATTAGTACTATAATTAGTGTAGAATGGAAACAATCTTAAATGGTTAGATCATGGTTCAATGCATGTAATGGAGTATAATACAACAATGACCTTCAAGGATAAAGGCAGGGTGACTTCTGGGAAGATGCAGGACTAGGCAGACAAGCGACACAGACCCTCTTCAACAAAGGAAAGAGAAACCAATTGACAGAGATACAGAAGATAATCCTGGAGCCCTGAGCTTTGAAAGGAACTATACAGAAGGGGATTAGGCACCAATTAGTGGAAAAACCTGAACGAAAACAGTGAGTACAGAAACAGTCAGAGCTGTGGACTATCAGATACTCTGAGGGGACCAACAGCCTGAAT
The DNA here is from genome assembly GCF_000298275.1 of Orycteropus afer afer. Taxonomy (NCBI): domain Eukaryota; kingdom Metazoa; phylum Chordata; class Mammalia; order Tubulidentata; family Orycteropodidae; genus Orycteropus; species Orycteropus afer. Next base: position 1,645,627 of record NW_006921872.1, on the reverse strand, counting down.
ATTTCCAAGTGGTGTTGGGACCTGAGAATTGACCTAAAGATCAGCCTTGGTCAACAAGGGCTGCAGGGATGACTGCACTGGTGCCCTATGACCAGGAAGACAAACAGCAAGGAGGGAGACAACCTGAGCTGTGGACTTTCCGCTGCCTGGAGGGTGCAGCCATTTTGTATATTTATAAGCGGAGGCTATTTTGGATATTTAAAGTGACTGAGGGCACAGCCATTTTGAATGTTTACAAGTGGCAGCTATTTTGGATTTTAAAGTGGTAGCATTCTCTTTCGGATTCCAGGGATCTAAGAACAGGCTCTGTTTGCCAAGGTCAGCAGGGACATACGAGAGGTTGACAACAGGAAAGGAGACAGGTAGTGAGTGTACAAGTGCTGTCAACTAGTAAACAGAGGAACACAGCACAGTATCCTCCTTGAGTAGATAACATACAAAAAAAACAAAAATCGTAGGCAAGTCACTGCAGCATACCAATTAAATATAAACACAAAAATGTCACAATGCCTCAGAGAAAACAGAGACACAGTCCAAAGAAGCAAGATAAAGCAGAAGAAACAAGGGACCAGGATACAGACCCAAAACACATCCCTGATGAAGACGCAGCATTGGAACTCCCTGATGAGGAATTCAAAAGAATTATATTTAGGTATCTTCAACGAATTGAGAGGCAGATCAAGAAAAACACTGACAAAATTAAGGAAAAAGCAGAGAAAACCCTACAACAATTCTGAAAGACAATACAAGAACAAAATTACAAAATAAATGAAAAATTAGAAAATCTACAGGCAGAAATCCAGAAGATTAATACTAAATTTTCAGAAATAGGTAACACATTGAACAGGCAAAGGAGCAGAATTGAATCAATGGAAGATAGAATTAAGGAGACTGAAGGCAAATACCTCAATATTTCTTTGGAAAGGGATCAATCAGAAAAAAGATCAAAACAAAATGAAAAGCCTAAAGTTCATGTGGGATACCATCAAAAGGAATAACCTACGTGTAATCAGAATTCCAGAACAGGAAGAGAAAAAGGGAACCACTGTGAAAATTGTTAAAGATTTGTTGGAAGAGAATTTTCCTGGTATGATGAAAGATGAGAATATATCCATTCAGGAAGTCCAATGAACCCCAAACAAGATAGATCCCAAAAGAAAACCACCAAGACACATCATCATCAAACTCACCAAAATCACAGACAAAGAAAGAATCCTGAAAGCAGCATGGGAAAAACGAAAAGTTACCTACAAGGGGCAACCAATAAGACTAAGCTCAGATTTCTCGACAGAAACCATGCAGGTGAGAAGACAATAGGATGGTATATATAAAACCCAGAAAGAGAAAAATTTCCAACAAAGAATTATTTACCCAGCAAAACTGTCCCTCAAATATGATGGTGAAATTAGGA
>NW_006921872.1:1638904-1644103 GCF_000298275.1 Orycteropus afer afer | reverse complement strand
CCCAGAAACCAACCCAGCTATGGAAGTATCCAAAGTAAATAAGCCTACAAGATTGTAAACAGGGAACCAGAGACATCAACTGACAAATGAGGACAACTACAAACCAAAAAGAGGGAAAAAACTGTGTTGTTAGAAATTTCTAGATGGTAGGGAAGTCAAGACAACTACAAGATAGAATGGACAATTCTAAACTTGGGAAGAAAACTATAAATCACAGGGTAACCTCAAAGAAAAATGATAAACCCTCACATCAAAATGAAAAATAGGACCAGCACAAATATTTAGCAAATATTAAAACAACAGTAACAAAGGAAGTGATAACACGACTCATAAACAAAAAGAGTTCAGCACAGAAAATTATATAGAACAAAGAAATCAACACCATGAAAAAACACGTAACAAAAATGACAGCAACAAATTCCTATTTGCTGATAATTACATATCTGGCAAGGGACTTATCCCTAAGATTTATAGAAAACTCCAAAGCCTCAACACCAAAGGAATTAACAGTCCAACTGAAAAATGGGCAGGAGACATGAATAGACACTTCACCAAGGAGGATATTCAGGTGGCCAGCTAATGCATGAAGAGATGCTCACGATCATTGGCCATCAGAGAGTTGCAAATCAAAACAACGAGATACCATCTCACCCCAGCATTGATGGGAAGGTTCAACAAGACAGAAAATAACAAATGTTGGCGGGAATGTGGAGAGATTGGGACTCTCATACACTCCTGGTGGGACTGTGTAGTGATACAACCACTGTGAAAAGCAGTATAGTGATTCCTTAGAAAGATGGAATTGGAGATACCATTTGACCCAGCAATCCCATGTTCACACCCATGTTCATCACAGCACTATTTACAATAGCAAAAACATGGAAACAACCAACGTGTCCATCAGCGGAAGAGTGGATGCCCAAACTATGGTACATACACACAATGGAATGCTATCCAGCAGTAAAGAATAATGTAGAGTCTGCAAAACACCACATAATATGGATGAATTTGTAGGACATTATGCTGAGTGAAATAAATCAATCACAGAAGGACAAATACAGTATTAGTTTGTTGTTGTGGAAGATCAAGGAAAGGTTTATATATGGAGGGAAACTTTCTTTGTTGGTTGCCAGGGGTGGGAGGGGAGGGGAGGGAACACTGCAAAAAAAAAATAAATGCATTGACCCATGTCACTTATGTCACTTTAGTTTTGTGTATTTCACTGTACATAAATTATATTTCAATAAAATGCATTAAAAAAAAAAGATATAAAGGCAGAAACAAGGAGAATAGGGTACACAGCATGCTAGCATCTGTATGAATAAAAAGACTTTACCTTGCCAGAACAATAAGCCAAGAAAGGAAATAAAAGGCATCCCAATTGGCAAAGAAGCAGTAAAGCTATCTCTGCAGATGATAAGATCTTATACAAAGAAAATCCCAAAGACTCAGTAAGAAAATTAATGGAACTGCTCGAGAGTTTCAGCAAAGTGGTAGAGTACAAGATGAACGTACAAAAATCAAGCAGATTCCTGTACACAAATGAAGAGAACTCTGTAAAGGGTATCAGGCAAGCAATACGATTTACAATAACCACCCAAAGATGAAATACTTGGGAATAAACCTAATCAAAGACACAAAAGACCTGTACAAAGAAAACTACAAAACACTATTATAAGAAACCAAAAGAGACCAACAAAAATGGAAGAATATACCATGCTCGTGGATAGGAAGAGTTAAAATTGTGAAAATGTCAATACTACCCAAAGTGATCTACAGATATAATACAATTCCAAACCAGATTCCATCACCTTTCCTTAAAGAGAAGGAAACACTAATCACCACCTTTATATGGAAAGGAAAGAGATCCCAAATAAATAAAGCATTACTAAAGAAGAACAAAGTAGGAGACATCACACTCCCCAGTCTCAAAGCCTATTACACAGTCATGGTAGTTAAAACAGTCTGGTACTGATACAATGAAAGACACACAGACCCATGGAACAAAACTGAGAATCCAATTATGGACAGCTAATCTTTGAAAAAGGGCCAAAACTCATTAAATGGGCAACAGATAGTCCCTTTAATAAATGGTGCTGGGAAAACTGGATATCCACCTGCAGAAAAATGAAACAGGACCCATATCTCACACCACACACAAAACAAACTCAAGTTGGATCAAAGACCTGAATGTAAAACCTGAAAGACCATCAAATAAAAAAAATATTAGACACCATAATTCAGGGCATAAATCCACTATCATATATAACTAAAAATGCACAAACACCAGAAGACAAAATAGATGACTAGGACCTCCTAAAAATTGAACACTTAGTGCATCAAAAGATTTCAACAATAAAATAAAAAAATAATGCACAGACTGGGGAAAAAAATTTGGCAACAACACATCGGACAAGCTGCTAATCTCTAAAATTTATGAAAGACTTCAACACCTTAACAACGAACAGACAAATAATCCAATTAAAAAATGGACAGAGGACACGAACAGACACTTCATCAAAACAAGCATTCAGGCAGCTAAAAAACACATGACGAAATGCTCACCATCATTACCCATTAGAGAAATGCAAATCAAAATAATAGTGAGACATCATTTCACCTCAGCACTAATAGCAAAGATTATAAAAAAAACAAAACAGAAAACAATAAAAATTAGTGAGGGTATGGAGAGATTAGAACCCTCACACACTGCTGGTGAGACTATAAAATAGCACAACCACTGTGGAAAATGGTATAGGTAAGCCACTAACTAGAGGGTAGACACTTAAGAATTTGGGTGAAGGAAGGAAAAAAAAAAAACAAATGAAGAAATAAATTGTTACCTTATTTATGCTTTGCATGAAATTAAAAAAAAATAATAATAAAATAAATGCAACCTGGAAAAAAACTTCAAAAAAGGGTATATATTAAGTAATTGCTCTCATAAACAGAGAATATTCCAGGAAGGTTATATAAGAAACTGGTAACTAAGCAATCCCATTACTAGGTATATATATCCCTAAGAAGTGAGAGCCAGACCCCTGAGACTAAGGCCCCTAGCTACCTATCAGGTCTGGAATTGAACTCACTCCTGTGGCTTCCACTAATAATAGACAGGCATATGAGCTGAACATTTACATCAGGTAGATACACTACTTGGAGCGTTCAGTCATGGGAGAACAGAAGGGCAGTGTTTGCACAGGGAGTCAGCTTGGGGGGCAGGAGTGCATGGGAGGGACGGATACAGAGAAAAGGTAACAGGAGAGGAAGTGTGAAGACAACTGTTACATTGTGAAGAATTGCAGTCAATTTCATGAGTCAAAATGTGCATGAACTGCTATATGGAAAATGAATTTGCTCTGCAAACTTTCACCCAAATCACAATGGTGAAAAAAACAAAAGTGAGAGCCAGAGCCAGGACACAAATAGAAACATGTACACCCATGTTCATCACTACACTATTCACAATAGCAAAGAGATGGAAACAATGTAAGTGCACATCAATAGAGGAATGGATAACCAAACTATGAGTACACACATACAATGGAATGCTATGCAACCCTGAAAAATAATGTAGAAACTACAAAACACCACTTAACATGGATAAACTAGGAAGACATTATTCTGAGTGAAATAGGTCAATCACAGAAGGACAAATATTGTATTAGCAAAAAAAAAAAGAGAAAAAAGTCAAGGAAAAGTTTACATATGGAGAGAAATTTTGTTAAGTTACCAGGGATGGGAGAGGAGGGGAGGGAAAGTTACTAGATAAGAGACAAGTACTGATTTGGGTGAAGGGAAAGGCAATATACTAAAAGCAAGTGACCAACACATTAACACTAAGGAAAAGAAAGACACAGAGAGGTGCACAAGAGATACAGGCAATAAACACTTCTACATATACAATACTGCATTATCAGTAACAACAAACATTGAACTATGGGTAGATACATAGGTAGACAGGCTGAATGATCAGGTATGTCTAGGCAAAAAAGAATATACGTATCACCATATGTAAGTGTGGCAGACAATATTTCTACATATTTATTTGTAAGTGCTTAAAGAATATCCATCTAAATAGAACTAACAGGGAGCAAAGTTATGATAACTTCTTAGCCAAACACCCTGAGGGAGTGAGTTCTTGGGCCTGAGGCCTCAGGACCATGGTCATGGGGAACATCGAGCTCAAATGACATAACATACTACACAAAAACATTGTTCTACATTCTACTTTGGTGAGCGGCAACCAAGTTCTTAGAAACTTGCAACTGGCCAGCTAGATGCAACAACTGGTCTCTCTTCGTCCAGAGCAAAGAAGAATAAAGAAAACCAACAACGCATGGAAACAAACAGTCAAAGGGACTAGTGGACCATGTGATGCTTGGCCTACATGACCATGAAACCAGAACTAGTTGGTGCCCAGCTACCACTGTCAACCACTCAGAAAGGGATCAGTACGGGGTATCCTGGATACAGTGGGAGAACAATGTGGTACAAAACTCAGAATCATAAAAAAGATCAGGTTTCACAGTAACCTTCCTGGTCCAAAGAGCAAGGAGGCTAGAGTACGCTTGCTGACTCACGGACCAAGAAAGCTGTCTTCAGGCAGAAGCTTCCTGGAGGAACGGGGTGCCTGTGGACACTTGTCAGCAGAGCTAAGAGCTTTGTAACACTTGTCCTAGCAGGCCAAAGGCTAGCCCGAGGGTTCCAGGAGCTGAGAGCGAGGCCTACCTGAAATCCCAGCCAAGGAGCTATCCTGACTAAATAAATGTATCCTGAGTTGTTCCTGATCCCAAACTGTAACCTGTGACTTCTCTAATAATAAACTACTAAGTGTTTTTTTTTAAAAAAAAAAAAAAACAGGTTTACTGGTCTGTAGAGACTGGTGAAACCCCTGAGACTAGCCACCAGTCATCCTTCAAGTCTGGAAGTGAGTTCACTCCCATGGCTTCCAGCCAAACAACAGACAGGCATATAAGGTGAACATTTACACCTGATAGGTACACTCCTTAGAACAATCAATCACAAGTGATAAGAAGGGCGGTATATGCACAGGGAGATAGCTCAGAGGGAAGGAATGCATAGGAAAGGATGCAGGGAAAAGGTAACCACAGAGAGGAAGTGGGAAGAGAACTGTTACATTATGGGGATTGCAATCAATGTCATGAACTAAAATGTGTAGAAATGCTTATGCAAAAC